>NC_134841.1:103817225-104163725 GCF_965363235.1 Mytilus galloprovincialis | reverse complement strand
AGGCATAAATAAACACCATTACTAGTGTTACTTGCTTCATGTTAATATTTAAAATCTATTTTCAATGTTATATTAAAGTTTTTTTTAAACGTGACAGGAAACCATAAGAAACCGAAAGCATTTTTTTAGTTTTATTTTATTGCAAAATCTGCTTAAAATAATCTGAACAGTATACTTTTTCTTAAAATCCATCTTAAATGTAACAGTATTATAAAACTCCTAAATATGTGCTTGTTTTGAAAACAATTAGTACAATTTATTCAGAATTTTCCATATTTTCTTCATTGATACAGGATACCATAATCGTTGTATCTTGATGTTTTGGCCAAAAAAATATATTTATATTTGGTTTTGAAATTCCAGTTATATAAAATTTATTCCAAATCATTGGCAATGTAAAATTCTTTAAATCCAGTAAAGAAAAAAACTTTTAACTTGGAATTAAAATCTTTAAAATATGCACCATGTGATATTTGTGACCTGTACACCATCTACATGGTTTCCACATTTTAACCTACTTTAGTGGGCTAAAATCAATAAAGTACTTTCTTTCAAGTCATGCCTGGTAAAAGTTTACTTTTCCTTTGACAAGTTTATTGCGTTTCTGAAAAGTGTTTGCAGAACATGAATAAAAAAAAATAATTAAAAATTGTGACAAAGTTACCAACTTTACATCGTTATTGGGAAACGTAGTGTGTTTAAACGTCGGTCAAATTTGAAATCGATTTTGTCAAGTCATTGGGCATTTATTTTCACACAAGATCGTATGTAACATTATGCACATAGGAATAATAATAGACCCCCGGCGCAATCTCTTTGAAAATTGTATTTTCCTTTTTTAAACAAGTCGAAACAAGTCTACAGATTATGTTTGCTAACATCCCGTTGGTCACAAAAACAATGTTTAGAACTAGTATATTGTATGTCCGGCTGTAAGGGCGTGATCACATGTTAGTCACATGTATCTCGTATGACCGGAAATGATTAGAATTTAAGGACAAAAACAATTTTAATAAATAACTGGACTTTTGTTTCGTGTGAAATGTAACGCATAACGATAACGTCATTTTCTTACTTAATTATTACGAAGATCAAAACAAGAATGTAAATCATCTCTGATTTACCTGTTTGAACATCTCGCGAGAGTTCATATTTGCATATTGTTTTTAAGAATTCTATTACAACAAAGCAGATTACATCATCTAAAATTTGCGTTACGAAATCGGACACAAAAATCACGCCACTGTTCTTACATCTGCTACATAAATACTTATAGTTCTCGGCATTTTCTTCTCACTATTCTTATTGGTCGATGTTCTTTGTTATTTGAAAGCAAAAGTTACGAATTTGCCGGTGACGATTATCTATAAATCAGTCAGCGTTATGCTCTTCGGAAGCAAAAAGTAACGCGAGAAACGACACAAAAATACGGTTGTAGAATCTTTGAAATTCGTATATTTCAATATTTTTTTCTAGGGAAGAGTAGCATACACTTGTATGTTAATAAAAATAATGGCATCTTTAGATGTAGTTACAACTTTTCTTACAGTAATTCAAATTTTATCACTTTTCTATAGTTATAGGAAACGGAGCCCAATAGCAAATTATGGTCCATATATGTCATCTGAATTTCCATTAGAATGTTCACTATTGCTAAAATTGTAACAAATTCTTAAAACATGTAAAAAAAAAAAAGCAACAAAATTAAACAAAAAAAAACAAGACATAGCTGTTTATTTTTATATAAATATAAAAAGTTCTTCCTGTAGGAGTGTAATACAAGAACCAGATTTTTAATGGCATTTAACAATTATAGAAAAATGAATAGATGTCTATCTACCATGTCCACCAATTCTATTTTTATGCTTAGTGTTCCTTAGTGGAATGGGCATTGAGTTTTACTCTTGTCCGTCAACATACATTTAAAATTTATTGGAAACAAATTATAGATTTTAGTTATGAACCTATAATTTGGATGCTTATTAAAAAAAACTGAATATAAAACCATAAGTCGAGGGAAAACAAACAACTCTAATGTTCACAATAAAAACAATGACAAAACTACTAACGATTTACAGAAAACTAAAGATAAAGATGTTATGGTGGAGTGACATATAATGAGATAAAGTGGAGATAAGTCATAACACATTGATTTCCAGAAAATATACAGGAAAAGGAAAGTAGAAAATTCTGAAAATCAAATGGGGAATTTTATAAATTTGAAACCTGTGATGACACTACTGATCTTTAATACTTACATAATACTTTTAACACATAATGCTTTATACATCCAGAAATTAAGAACCAGCGACAATGGATGGTGGGCGTGAAAAAAAGAGGAAACCTAAAAACCCATCAGATGATGTATCCAAGAAACGACGGTTACATGGTGTTGATGAGTTGAAGGAGATGACAGACAGGGATAATGATACATCATTAGAAAGGGAGGAAAAAGAATCACCTACAATGGCACATACAGATAAGGAGGATCCTTCTAAAGGTTCTGGTAAGGGAGTTTTATAATATCAGTCATATTCAAGGCAAAAAACAATAATCATGATAATAGCTGACTGACTATTACAGTGACATAGGGGCGTTATTATAATAGCTGACTGACTATTACAGTGACATAGGGGCGTAATTATAATAGCTGACTGACTATAACAGTGACATAGGGGCGTTATTATAATAAGCTGACTGACTATTACAGTGACATAGGGGCGTAATTATAATAGCTGACTGACTATAACAGTGACATAGGGGCGTTATTATAATAGCTGACTGACTATTACAGTGACATAGGGGCGTAATTATAATAGCTGACTGACTATAACAGTGACATAGGGGCGTAATTATAATAGCTGACTGACTATTACAGTGACATAGGGGCGTTATTATAATAGCTGACTGACTATTACAGTGACATAGGGGCGTAATTATAATAGCTGACTGACTATAACAGTGACATAGGGGCGTTATTATAATAGCTGACTGACTATTACAGTGACATAGGGGCGTTATAATAGCTGACTGACTATTACAGTGACATAGGGGCGTTATTATAATAGCTGACTGACTATTACAGTGACATAGGGGCGTAATTATAATAGCTGACTGACTATTACAGTGACATAGGGGCGTTATTATAATAGCTGACTGACTATTACAGTGACATAGGGGCGTAATTATAATAGCTGACTGACTATTACAGTGACATAGGGGCGTTATTATAATAGCTGACTGACTATTACAGTGACAGGGGCGTTATTATAATAGCTGACTGACTATTACAGTGACATAGGGGCGTAATTATAATAGCTGACTGACTATTACAGTGACATAGGGGCGTTATTATAATAGCTGACTGACTATTACAGTGACATAGGGGCGTTATTATAATAGCTAACTGACTATTACAGTGACATAGGGGCGTTATTATCTTGTCATAAAACTTATTTGTTATGTAATACATTATAGTCATTTCCCACCAGTCATAGAATATTTATATGTATGCCATTCCATGAGTAATATTTATTATTGAACAATTTGAGTATATTGGGCCAGGGGCGAATCCAGCCATTTCAAAAAGGGGGTTCCATCCATATGTCCCCATTCAAATGCATTGATTGGCCAAAGAAAAGAGGGGGTTCCAACCCCAGAACCCTCCCCCTGGATCCGCCACTGTTGGCCGTAGTACCAAAAACATCAATGACGTTGCCCTATTGATATAAATCAGTAGTAAGTTATATTGCCTTTATACAGCATTACTAATTGTATAAAGCTTTATATTTCAGAAGACAGATCGATATACGCGAAGCATAGATGCTTTGTTCTTTGAATGCAGATACCTTTAAATGCAACAGAAGTTTTTGTCTTTCATATGTCGATTGTCGTTGAAACAAGGAATATTTAGATCTGCAATAATTTTGAATTCTGGAACCTTGATTATAAATAAATGAACAAAACTGAAGAGGATTAGGCTAAACATGCACCCATTGACACGGTTAATTTAACTTTTGCTAATATTTCAGTATGAACTAACTAACCCCTCCTGATATGCTGATAACTGAATAAACTCTCCCAAATTGGGTTAGTTTTCATCATATATTTTTTGTCAATTTTCCATCATTCAAAAATCATTCCTGATTTGAATAATTCCTTGTTTTGACCTCATTTCATGGCCTAGCGACTGCTTGAAAATGTTTTAAGTTAATTGTTTTGTGAATTACTTCCTCGTTATAAGTTATAGGCCTAAAGGTAACAGTATTATATTTGGTATATGCGATGCTGGCAAGGTCTAAATATCTATCAGACATGGTTCACCTGGATGGGACCTCATTTAATGGGTTTGTAATCAAAGTTTAGTTTTCTGGTGAACTACTAGAAGCAATTGCATGGTCAACTATATTTGTTGTATGGAATGATTGTCATGTGAACATTTCTGTAGGGTTCATATGATAGTGACCTCTTTTTCATTGTTCATTAATATAGTCTAGCTATGTTTAATTATACCCCTACTTTAAAAAAAGAAAAGGTATACTGTTTTACTTTCTAGCTGTTAGTCAGAGAAGTCATTACTTAAGCCTCGGTCACACCTTACAGGATAGCACGAACGGACGCATAACGGATGAAAATAAAAGTTGTCCGTTGACAAAATTGTTATCTGTAAAATAATAAACTGGACGTGTAACGGATGCCAAACGGACACACCCCGGATATGCAACGTACAAGAAACGGAAACATACTGGACAGAATGGATGTCAAAGTACATCCAACGGACGAGTACCGCATAAAACGGACACCTAACGGAAGCGTACTGGATAAAACAGATGAACAATACACACGGAAAAGTTAAAGGCCACAATAATAGTACATGTACATCGCATAAATAATCAAAATGTTTAGGTGTAACTGGTTTTGGTTTATTCTTCAAAATACCGCAAAAGGTCAGTGTCTGACCTGAATAAGAGCTGCTTGCTTGTGAAGAATTGCCCTTACTCTAAGGTCGATTATGAATAATAAGAATTCATGAAACTTAAGAAATCTGACATACCAATAATTGGCATTTATCCGTTTCAGATCCGTTCATCATCCGTTTTATCCATTATATGTCTGGTAGAAGTCCGTTTCTCATTCGTTCATACAAAATGGAAACGAAACAGACAAGTACCATACAAAACGGACGCCCAACAGACGTTCAACGGACATTTTATCCGTTTAACGTCTGTTCAAAGTTATCAAAATTTTCCAAAATTTTCCACCGGTCAGAATGGACGTCGACCAATAAAACGTACGCCTAACAGACATGGAACTAATATGGAAGGACGTCTAACGGACATGACCCGATTGAAAAATTTTTAGGCGTCCTTTCGAGCTATCTGGTAAGGTGTGACCGAGGCTTAAGTTATAAAACTTGTCTAATCCATTTGTCATTTTGAACAGTAAAATATGTTTAAAATAGCTGTCAGTCAATCTCTCAGCCCTTGCCATGGATATTATTCGTCACATTTTTCTCAGGAACTACAATACATTTTTGAAATTTGGTTTCAGGGTTCATATAAGTCAGCTATACTGGATGATGCGTTTACACATTTATCATTTAGCATCTTCCTCTCTACAGAAATATTTGGTGTCGGTACGTTAGCAGTAGCTCACAGTCTCACTTGTTTTTTAAAAATTTTATTCACAGACCAAGAAGATTCAGATGGCGAGACAACCTATGAAATGAATCGACCCACTTTACTGCGACAACTGCAGACTATCCTAGGGGAATACCCAGATGATGAACAAATGTTGCGTGTAAGTTTTTATACGACCTCAAAAATGTTTTTGCATTGTATAATGCTAACATGTTGTTGTCTGCGTCATTGTCCAAAGACACATCTAGTTTCCAAACAATAACTTTAGTTTACGAGTATAGATCTCTTTGAAATTTAATAAGAAGTTTCAATACCACAAAAGGAAGGCTTGGTTGATTTTAGGGATGATGGTCCCACTGGTTTACAAATTGTGGGCTCAAAAGGGCCCCAAAACAAGCATTTTTAGTGGAAGAAGACGTCAAGTCTTCTGAAGACTTAAGGGGCTGACCTTTGGCATTGAGCCTCCGTATGCCGCATTCGTTTCGTGTATTACAATTTCATAACAACTTAAGATTCCTGACACCGATTTTTACACATGATTAGGCATCTGAATCATTTAATTTGTAAATTAGGATTGAAAAACAATCACTATCGTAAATATGACCCTTTTAATTATGTAAATTATCATATTTCATCTCATCCACATGAACGTTATTTGGTCTTTGTTTATTTGTCACAGGATGTTTTAACTGTAGATATTTGTATTACGCATGCGTGAATTTGGTATCGGGACAACTCGCCCTGTTTACAAGTTCGCCCTTGAAGTTACGAATTTGCAATCCTGCAGACAAGAAGATTTTGTTTTTTTGTAAATAAAAAGGATATATTTCTTATTAAATTGTTGTCATAATTCATTGTTTTCCTTTGTCATGTGAATTAGATGCCCTTCTACTCCAAATGGTTTGAATCTATTTATAAAATTATTCAAGACTCAGTTGACAAGAGCAATACGTTGCTGTTTGGAGAATGTGATTAAAATCTAAGCTCATAGAAATAGAAATATAATTGAAACTCTATGTACCTCCTTCTGAAGAATGTATTGCAATATAAATATAAATTCCTTTTGACAAGAGAAATCTGACTTTTGTCAGAAATATTTTTTTCATGTGCAAAGGTAATCACGTGTGTCGGCCATATTGGTTTGTTTACAAGTATGTGAAGAACCATGACCTAAACATAAATAGTCTCTGAAAGCGTATACTTCAAGCAATACTATTTTATCAATCATGAATATTTTCATAAATTTAAATTTGATTATTTAAAGAAATAAAATTATAACAATTACGATTTTTGATAAGAGATTCTACACAGACATGCTGTGATCTATTTATAGCCAAATTAGTTTACCTGTGTGAAAATGTAAATAATTTGTTTACTAAACAAGTAAAGACAAACTATGGATGGAAGATAATAATTTACATAAATATTTCAGGACATTTAATTGATTTTAATAAATATAGGATTTAAAAACTGCAAGTGGAAACAAATTTATTCATTAGCTACATAATCAGCTGATAATTTTATTTCACAAACATCGTGGTGATGTTATTGATAAAAATCACTCCATCAATCCTCCAGCCCTTTCACATATTAAGCAATAGATCTACTTATTATTGTAGAATATTTAATGAATATACATTCATCGTCTTATTGAATATATCGGGTAATCACATATTTTTAGCTGACAATCTGGGTATCCCATTGGCCGGAGTCTACTGTACTACCAAAAACATGATAAAGATAGTAAATAGTATTTTTTCACTAATTTATTGACAATTTATTGACATAATACTGGTTGTAACATATTTTATTTTTGTATTTAGGTTGGGACCCCCCACCCCACCCCCACCCCAATTATGAGTGGTGTCCCTTAAATGAGGGACTGTCCCTAAAACAAGGGGTCATTTTACTGTTGAAAAAAAATAAAGTACATTTTGAAGATTTTTATTAAACTCAAAAGTGGGAAAATTCATATTTGGAACAACTTTTCTAAATGAGGGGTCAAATTATTAAAAAAGATATATAAGTTTAGAAACAACAGAAAATTCTTTTGACATGTTTTGACTATTCAGTACTAAATAGATGCATATAGTTCTTGGGGAAAAGTTTCATCAAATAATATGAATATAAATGACTTTTTTGGTGCTCATTTTTTACAGTGGGTTATACTGATCTTCCAGTTAGGTTAATCTCATTTGGAGTGTTGTTCCCAACCTGTTAAAGGTCCATCTTTGTACATAATTTAAAATTGGAAATTTCAACAAGCATCTAATATTCTTACTCTGGAAAATAAACCCTGGTCTGCTAGCTTCATGTATATTTTTTCTATCGAATTAAAACTAGAATCATGCAAACAGACTTAAGAAAAAGGCATGTAAGTTAATCATACAAATATGACACTTTTTCTAGACAATCCAGATCGTGCAAAATACATCGCTAAAAATTGTAACCTTTAAAAAAAAATTTGTGCAGGAAAAACCCATATGGGAATTGGGAACTTTCAAAAGTTGGCGGGTATGTAACGAGCCTTACTTTTTTAAGCTCCATTTGTGGGCAATATGTTTTCTAGTCTGTCCGTCCGTCCTGCTTCTGGTTATAAAGTTTATGGTCGAGGTAGTTTTTGATGAAGTTGAAATCCAATCAACTTGAAACTTAGTACACATGTGTTCCTTATGATATGATCTTCTTAATTTTATTGCCAAATTAAAGATTTTACCTAATTTTCATAGTCAACTGAACATAGAAAATGATTGTACGGATGGGAAATCCATGTACTTATGACCTTTTCTTGTTTGAAGAAAAAAAATACATTATAACGATAATGGAACAAAGCAGCCTGGGTTAGTGGGGCTGCTTTTATGGTAATTCAAGTTACCTTTTATTCACCTTCTTCCACTTCAGAGCTATCAGCTCTTTGATTCTACTTTCAGGATGATAACTTGTGTATAAGTATTTCAATTGCTCTGAGATAGCACCACAATGTTTAATATACCAAGTAGAAGGTTTGGATTCATTTTGGGGTAATATGGTGTCCCAAAATTCCAGAATTAAGGGCCTAAAAGGGGTAAAAAAACAATAATTTTTGTAGTTTCTAGACAATAACTTGTGTGTTAGTGTATGGATCTCTCTCAGACATTGTACCACCAAGTTACATACCACAAATGGAAGGGTGGGATTGAGTTTAGGGGTTATTGCCCCATTCATGCAGGAAAAATGGGCCATTAAAGGGCCAAAAAAAACAACCATTTTTCTAGTTTCCAGACAACAACTTGCGTTTAAGTGTATGGATCTCTCTGAAATTTTACAAGAGGCCATACTTCAAAGGAAAGGCTTATATCAAGTGTTGCAGTAATTGCTGCGAAGGGGGGTCTAAAAGTTTGAAGGTTCAAATGTTTGAAGGGGTTTAAAAAAAATAACTTAAATTTCAAATTACAAACTTGAAAAGTTTCAAGAAAAGAAATCTTTAATTGCACAGTATTGACCAATAGATTTGTAAAACCTTGACTTTTGTTATGTGTCAGAAACCTATGTTAAAAATTTGATCACAATCCTAATTCAGACAATATCAAGCTTGAACATTGTGTCCTAGTTTGCCCAAGCTGTTCATGGTTTAACCTCTGCCGTAGTATCAGGTTGCGCTCAGCGAAGCATTTTATTTATCTTAGCTATACAGTTTTCTGTCTATCTGTCTGTCTCCTTCTGTCCGTCTGTCTGCCCATACATCATGTATGTCAGATCGGCAAAATAGTTTCCTTAAAAAAAATTCTTCATGGTTGAAGATATTGATTACATATTTGGTGTGTTGTTTTATTATGACAAGTTTCACATCAACTTCCTAATTTCTTATGATCTGATGATTTTGTGCAGAGTTATGGTCATATGACTTAGAAAATTCCAGAATTATCAGTTTTCCACACTTTTTTTTGGGAGGGTTCAATGGCAGGTATGATTTTGCCTTATATATTATTTGTTATTTCATTAACAGGAAATGGTACAGAATGCTGAGGATGCTGGGGCAAATTGTATGAAAATCATGTACGACAGCAGAAGTAGAGATCCTGGAGGAAATTCTACAATTAAACAGTATTTCAAAGTAAATAAGCATAGTAGTAAACATAAAACTTCATTTTCATATATATACACTTCAGATAGTGAATCTTGTTATTTCACACATATGTTGTCACTGTAATGTAAACTGTTTTATAAAGAAACTTTGATACAATGAGAGAAATATCACAATTTATTTTAAAAACAAGGTTTTTTTATACGCCCGTCAAAATTTTGACGGGACGTTTTATGGTATACAAATGTCCGGTGTCCATCCGTCTGTCTGTCCGTCCGTCTGTCCGGCGTAAACATGTCGTACCGTTAAACTGTTAAACTGTTAAACAGGGGAGGGTTTTTTTACATGTCGCGCCGTATCTCAAAAATAATTTATGATTATTGCTTAAAACTTTACACACTTCTTTGTTATATTAATCTAAAGATCTGATTACTTTTTGGTTTTGATTCAAAATTTTATTTTAGTGATATTTAGTTTTTTGTAAAAAAAAAAACAGGGTTGGGGGTTTCACATGTCCCGCCGTGTCTCAAAAACAATATATGGTTATTGCTTAAAACTTTCTCAGAAACTATTTATGATTATTGCATAAAACTTCCACACAAGACGTCGGGCGCATCATGCGTTCATGGCGCAGCTGTTTATTTTTGTTCATTTTCTCTTTGTTCATTAAAAATTGACAGAAAATTGTGCTAGAAGAATGTTTTCGAAATACTGATACATAGAAGACTAATAGTTCTGAGGTCAAAATGTTTAAGATCAAGTTCAAAGTTACTAAAAATAGATTAAAATTCATACCAAGAGTAGTTTTCAAATGCTTAATCATATTTAAAGTTTCTCTGATATTTTTGTATTGAGATCCAAATAAAAAAAACATCCGAACAGTTTAGGGAGAACAAGTAGCCATTTAAAACTACCCCCATCAGATGATTCCCATTTTCGGTAGAGAACACCTGACCTTAAATAAAGTACATCCCAACTCTCCAATAAAATTTAAAGTGGGAAATTGCATTAGAGATTCTGATTTGACATTGGTCTATTTCGGCTTCTTTAAATTGGATCAATCTTTCAAGATCAGGATCTCCATGTTGTTCTTTCCTTAATGCGTTGAGTGGTATGTATATTTCCATTATGTAATAAACTCAGAATGTATTGATGATCATCACAACCTCTACATTGTGCGTATGTGACACATCAAAATCTTCTGATTTGATGCCTGTTACATTAATACCTATCTCTTTACCAAGGATTTCGTTCTCAATGTACTGCTGCTCCTTTTGAACAACCTTTTCACAATATCTACAGTTTGTGTCAGAACATGGTCGTTGAGACAAGGCATCAACATTCAAATGACTTACCCTCTCCTATGTTCTATGACAAATTCATATTCTAAAAGAACTTCCAACTACCTTCTAGTTGACCTTCAGGATTTTTAAAGTTTTTTAACCAACGTAATGAGCTATGGTTGGTTCTGATTGTAAATTTCCTACCATACAAATAACAATTGAAATGGTGCACGCACAACACCAAGGCAAGCAATTATCTCCTTGTCACACAATAAGAACGTTTAGCACTATTCAAACTTTTACTAAAATTTCCAATTACACGCTCAGTGCCTAATTGCAGTTGAAATAATACACCTCCAATTTCAAATTGAAACTTAGTAAGTATGTTCCCTATGATATGATCTTTCTAATGCCAAATTAGAGATTTATCTCATATTCATGGTCCACTGAACATAGGAAATGATAGTGCAGATGGGGTATCCATGTACTTGGGACACATTCTTGTTGCAGAATCTGTTGACACACCTTGACTTGAAATAACATGACGTAAAATTAACACCTGTGGTTTTGAAATAAATGGCACTTATCTGGATTTAATTTCAAACTTGCATCTTTAATTCGCAAGAAAACCACTTGCAAATGTTCTAGTTCATCCTGAAAAGAGGGACCAAAGACAATTCATTAAGATAAACCAAACAGAGTTGTGATGTTAAAACAGATAAAACACTTTCTATGCCCCACCGATGATAGTAGAGTAGAGGGGCATTATGTTTTCTGGTCTGTACGTCCGTTCACCAGGATTCAGGTTAAAGTTTTTGGTCAAGGTAGTTTTTGATAAAGTTGAAGTCCACTTGAAGAACTTAGTACACATGTTCCCCGTGATATGATCTTACTAATGTTAATGCCAAATTAAAGTTTTGACCCCAATTTCACGGTCCACTGAACATAAAAAATGATAGTGTGAAGTTCAGGTTAAAGTTTTTGGTCAAGGTAGTTTTTGATGAAGTTGCAGTCCAATCAACTTGAAACTAAGTACACATGTTCCCTATGATATGATATTTCTAATTTAAATGCCAAATTAGAATTTTGATCTCCATTTCACGGTCCAATGATCATGGAAAATGATAGTGGGAGTGGGGCATCTGTGTACTATGAACGCATTCTTGTATTCCAATGCATTCAAAAGTGACCGAGGTATTGCAGAGACCAAATGGCATTGTCACCCATTGCCAGAACCGGTCATCTCCAGTCACAAAAGCTGTTTTAGGTTTGTCTTTCTACTTGACCTCTACCTGCCAGTACCCTTTCCTCATATCAATGGTTGAAAACAACTTTGTGTTTGAGAGAATGTCAAGGAAATGATTGATTCTTGGTAAAGGATGTTCATCTTTGACAGTCACATCATTTAACCGCCTATATTCGATACAGAACCAAATTGGTCCATCTTTCTTTTTAACCAAAACTATTGGCCTTGACTATGAACTCTGACTTGGTTCTATTACACCCATATTTTTCATTTTCTCTATTTCGCTTCTTACTTCTAAACCATTTGCAATTGGAACTTGCCGAGGAGGCTGGTTTGCTATTGTTTATTTCATGTTTAAATATATTGGTCCGTCCAATATCTGTTGAAGATTTTTAAAATATATTTTTTAAAGTCTGATAGCATTTTTTTAATTAGTATTTTTCTGCACTGTGTTCTTCTTGTGATAAATTTTAAAACAATGAGTCCAAATTGGATGGAACTTTTGAATTCCTATTTGCGACAGAACAACTGGAGATTTGATGGGTACTGTTAACTTCAACAATGTATTAATCAATTGCAGCTGATCGACCGACCCTTCTTCAAGACTACATGTAATATCATGCATCTAATACTTTTAAAGGGATATGCGTGCGGTCAGTTTTCAAAGGTGATCTTGCCAAAATCATATGATTTTTTCAGTAAATCTTTCTGATGGTTCAATCATTATGGACTCTGATTTACATAAAACATTACTAGGAATACCTGTTAAGATTACTTATGTAACTAACTGTACTTGTTTCTGCAATAACGATCTTACAACATCATTTATCCATACATGAAGCAAACAACGGTATCTTAGTTTTATTATCCATTGTCAGATTATAGTCCTTTATAGAAATATCACATCTGTGTTTGGCTAAAAAATCAAGTATCCCTTCATTTCTAATGTCAGCAAACCAAACTTCATGTTCAAATGGCTCATCTGACTAATGGAATTCTACTTTACATTTACAAAGAAATGGGGTTGATTCCCCAAATGCCGTCACCTAATTGGGTAAGTGAGATATGATATCTGATCTGATTTAGTTATGGTTGCACCAGTATCAACTAACTTTTTGACGGGTACATTATTAATTTTACTATGTAGTAAAATCCTTCTTCATTGGACCAAAAAGTTCTAACTTAAATTTCATTGTCTTTTTAAAAAAGGCCTGCTTTCTGTTCTGACCCTTGGACAGACCCTTCCTAGTTTTCCTCAGACATTTGACAACTGTGAATTCAGATATTATTGCGAGGTTTTTATTATTTCAAAAATTGCAACAGAGTTGTAAGCGCAGTAATTTAAACTCGCATTTAAATATTTAATATGAATTGAATAGGATTTTCCTTAAAATCGTTAAAATTAAAAGCACATTTCAGTCTGAAATGAAAAAAATTGCAGTATTAATGCAAGTAATAATTTATGAATTTACAGTACCCTCTGCTTTGGGACCATCTGTCTTATCTTGTCCCTTGTCATTTTCATTTTGTTAGAAAAAAATTATTTCCAGGTCAATTGTTCTGTTTTTGTCCCTTAATGCTATTGCAAGAGGTGGCTTATTAGGTTGATAGTACATCTTGTTGAGATAATTAGCATTGACAAAATAATGCTACTAACAAAAGGATATATCAAAAAGATATAAAGAGCTATTTGCACAAGTTTGCTAACATAAATATTTTCTTTCTCATTTAAGTATTTGATTAAAAAAATGAAAAAAGATGTTTTTGCCCTTAAATCATTTGATGTATGACTAACATGACTGAAGCTGATAAATAGTTACTCCAAAATACTAAAGAAGACCTTTTGTTGTAGACTCCTGGTATATTTGTGTACAATGATGCCATGTTCTCAGACGATGACTGGAAGGGAATCATCAGTATTTATAACAGTGTGAAAGAGAAGGAACCACTAAAAGTTGGACGATTTGGTCTTGGCTTCAAATCAGTATTTCATATGACAGGTATGTTGTGTTTTATTTGAAGAAAACCAGGGAAGCATATAAGTTTCCAGAGCTGGATGCAGGGTTTGAGGTCTGAATCTGCCACTGGTGTACCAAAAGCTGTATATATTTCAGATTGTATCTGTCTCTCCATCAATATTATCTAGTTAGCACATTTCACCTACAACATATTTTTTGAATGTTTCATCTCATGTAGTAGTTCTTTTTTATGTTTTTTGTAACAAACCTTTGTGTTTAACCATGCATTGCAAGAAAAGTACATTTATTAAGAAACTGTTCTCAAACTAGTATCAACAAATATGCAGACATTGAGGTTATTAATAAATTCTGCGATTATGACCTCAGACTTATTTTATTAAATGTGAAAATGGTCAATGCAATATTGTCTTTAGTTTGTCTTTACGCGCCAAATTATAGAACAGATAGAAAATCTTTCTTTAAAAAAGTAAACAATTTTATAAAAGAAAATTCTTTAGGCATTACTCTGGTTGCAGGTGATTTCAATGAAGCTTTGAAGACTTTAGATAGGAAAAGCTTAAATAAAAATACGAAATTTTCTGAGCCTGTTAATAGTTTAAAAGTTCGTATGAAAAATCATAATTTTATAGATATTCGGCGTATTTTACATAAAAGCACACAACAGTTTACATGGAGAAGAAAGGATACGATACAAGCTAGTAGGATAAAGATTTAATTTTAATTGCTAAAGTATTTCAGTCTCTTGTTGAATATTGTAAAATTAAGCCGGCACTGATTAAGGTGACTGACCATCAAGCGATATCCGTCTATTATGGGACAATCTAAAAATTGAAATTAGAGACTAATCTATTCTATACTGTAAAAGAAAATCGAAATTATCAAGGGAGACAACAAGAAAATTAGAAAGCAAATTAGAACACATAATGACAATCAGAGATGAACAATTAAACGAAGATGAAACACTAACAAATAATATAAAACAATTAGAATTACAATTAGACACAATTTATGAATATAAAGCAAAGGGGGCTCAAATTAGATCAAGGGAGAAATGAATAGAACTAGGGGAAAAGAATAATTATTATTTTCTGGGATTAGAAAAACAGCGACAGGTAAAAAAATCTATTAACAAACTCAAAAATGAAAATAACGAGGTAACAACAAATCAAGAACAAATTTTAGAAATGATTAAAAACTATTATAAAATATTATATACAACCACGGCTCCAGATAAAGATCTACTGCATAAATATGTAGGTGATACTGTTATGGAAAGGGAGATAAATGTAAATGACTTTAAAATTTGTGATGGGGAGGTTACTATAGATGAATGTACTAAAGCTATTAACACGATGAAGTTAAATAAATCACCTGGTCTAGATGGTTTAACATTAGAATTTTATAAGACAATGTGGGAAAAATTAAAAACAGTGTTAGTAAAAGTTCTAAATAAGGGACATGAGGAAAAACTTCTTTCATATACACAACGAACAGGTGTTCTTACTTTATTATTCAAGAAAAATGATCCATTATCTTTAGACAATTATCGTCCAATATCATTTTTAAATATAGATTTGAAAATACTCTCTCATGTTTTAGCACAGAGACTAAAAAAACTTCTTCCTAAATTAATTAATGAAGATCAAACCGGATATGTAAGAAATCGTTTTATTGGATTTAATTTACGGCAAATCCAAGATATAATGGACTATGCAGAATCAAACAGAATAGATGGGGCTATAATTGTTGATTTTACAAAAGCTTTTGATTCTTTGGAATGGGAATTTATGTAAGGTGTTCTAAAACATTTTGGTTTTAATGAATCTTTCATATCATGGGTGGAAACATTATATAAGGGAATACAGACGTGTGTAATAAATAATGGAGGGGTATCCGAAATTTTTAAAAACTCTAGAGGAATCTGTCAAAGGGGGCCTTTATCGGCTTTACTTTTTGTTTTATTGGTCGAAATTATGGCCGAGCGATTGAGGCAAACCTCAGACATTAAAGGTTTTCGTATAACTATAGATAATAAAACACATAGCATCAAAATATCACAATTAGCTGATGATACAACTCTGTTTTGTAGTTCAAAATCAGATATATCTAAAGCTATGAATATAATTGAAACATTTGGCTCTTTCTCAGGCCGTAATAAAACAGAAGGAATTTGAATTGGGGCGCTTATAAACAGCGTAGATAAGATTGAGGGCATACGCTGGACAGACAAACCTGTCAAAGCTTTAGGCATTTATTTTGGTCACGATGGACTTCAATGTGAAAAGTTAAATTAAGAACCCAAAATAGATAACATGAAATCATAAATTAAAACATGGGAAAAAAGAAAATTAACAATGGTTGGGAAAATATTGATCATAAAATCTTTAATATTACCTAAATTTACATTTTTGGCTACTTCGTGCAAAGTTCCAGATATTTACTTGAAAGAAATTGAAAGCTGCTGTTTCAAATATATTTGGGAAGGAAAAAATGACAAAGTAAAAAGAAACACACTTTACCAAAAAGGGGGGTTAAGAATGATCAATTTTGACAGTTATTTTACAGCACTGAAAGCCTCATGGGTCTCTAAATTAACAACAACCAATATGCCGAATTGGAAGATTATTCCTACTGATATTTTAACAATCTTGATAAAATCTTTCTTGTTTTTAACATGAATTTAGATAATATTAAATCAATAGATGGACTTGCAAAAATACCCGATTTTTATTTACAAGTAATTTCAAGTTGGGTTAAAACAGGAGGCGGTTTATTAACATTTTCTAATCACTTTTCTAATATTAAAAAACAGATTATTTGGGGAAATAAATATATTAAATATCGCAACAAATGCTTGTTTTTCCTGAGCTGGGTTAAAAGTGGATTGGTTTATATTAAGGACATATTCGATCGTGAAGGAATTTATCCGAAAGTTTTATTTTTAAAAAGTTAATTAATAAAACAAACTGGATTGCAGAGTTTAAGATGTTAAAATCCTGCATCCCAAAAGAATGGATGCAAGTTTAAAAAAAAGAAAACTCTGTTAAGAGTATAATCAATATATGTAAGGTTAAATTAAGATGGCAAAATAAACAAATTGAAACAAAAGATATCAACAATAAAATACTCTAAAACTTTAGTAGATAAAAAATATACAAAGTCAATTGGTATCAACATTTGGATAAGATATTTAAAATTAGAATACATACCACAGATGTCATTTGTATAAGATTTTATATTTAAAATTTTAAAGGAAAATAAGTTAAAGATTTTCAGATGGAAACTGCTTCAATATATTATTCCTACAAAGCAGCTACTATTAAAGTGGAAAATATCTGAGAAAGATAAATGCAATTTTTGTAAAACAAAAGAAGAAGATATTTGCATTTCTTTATTACATGTTAATTTTTGAAAGATTTTTGGGAGAAAGTACATTATCTTCTAGCAAAAATGAATTTTCAAAACAAGATATTAGAAAAACATATAGTATTTGGATACAAAATATCAGAATAAAGGGTATAACGGTTTTAATTATTTCTTGACAATTATAGGTTTTTGTATTTACAAGTCATACTATGTATCCGAGCAAAAACTGAAATTTTTAGATGTGTATGCTATGTTTATAAAGGATTTACGAGGTTTATGAATGAGAACAAAACAGTATCTCAAAATGTATTTTTCATAAAGTTAAAAAGATTGATATAATTGATGAGAAAAAAAATTATGTTTATATTTTATTATATTCTGTGTATTTTCCTGGATACTCAGAAAGTATTTCACAGGAGTACTTTATTGAAGCTTGGACAATGAAGTAAAGTTGTAACAAGCAATTTGAAGAATAAAGAATATTTATTTGTTGTAAAAAAAAAAAGGAAACTGTCCTCAAAATATAAATGTTGTCATTGTTCAAGTATTTTATGACACCACACAATGGAATACATAGAAATACCAGTCCAGGTTTGTAGAAAAACTTATTTCATAGAGTCATTTTTTGAAATTTATAAGTAATATGAAAAGTAGCAAGGTTAGCTCCTCCTGTAAACCCTTCACTGGTCACACACACTTTTATTAACCATAGTAAGCTATTCAGGTCCTTGGAGTCTCTTGGGGTTTACTTATCTGTGATATGTAATAATCAAATATCAAGATTTTAGTCAATCTAAAGTAAAACTTACCAATTATTAACTTTCACATTCATTTATTTTGTAGACAGTCCTGTAATTATAAGTGGCAGTAAACTTTTGGTCATAGATCCGTTGAGATCAGAAGAAAAAGAAGAAGAATGCAGAGAATTCAAACTAAAAACAGTAGGAAGAAAACATCAACCAGAAACAACACTAGTCTGTTTAATGAATAAGTTTGGCTTTGATACAGATGTTCTCAGAGAAGGCACTTATGAAGGAACAATATTCTGGTTCCCACTTCGCCAAAAACAGTCTAAACTATCACCAACTATTTATTCTGAAGAAAAAGCAGCAAATCTGTTTAAATCCTTTATGAAAAAGTCAACATATAACCTGATGTTTCTGAAAAATTTGGAGAAAATAGAAATTTACAAGGAACAGAATGATCAGCCATACTTTACACTTGAGATAACAGGAACCAATGAAGAAGAATTTTGTAAAGCAAGGAAAATGTTCAAAGATGACTTAAATAATCTAAAGAAAGAGTTACCAAAAAAATCTATAATGTCAAAGTATGAAGCTGTTATCAAGACAAATACCACAGAAGAACATTATGCTGTTGTAAATATGTTAACTGGTGCTGACTACTTGTCCGAGCAGATGAACTATTTAGTTAGTGATTCAAGTCTGCATTATAGTCCTTACACTGGAGTAGCTTATTGTATGAAGTCCAGTATGGGAGAGAAGCCACCAGGACATGTATTTTGTTTCTTACCACTGCCTGTAACAGAAAAGAGTATGTCTGGCCTTCCTGTGCATGTTAATGGCTTCTTTGACCTGGAGCACAACAGACGACATATTAAGGAGGCTGCTGCCAATAGTGAGTCAAAACAAACTGACCAATCATTGATGTGGAATGATGGTATGATTGGGGAGTTACTACCAGAGACCTACTACACCCTCATTGAGATGATGAAGACAAAGTGCATCAAGGGAGGTAACTCTCAAAACATGGTTGATCAGGTTTATGATGCAATTCCGAATCCAGATGCTGTTGAATCTAGCTGGAAATTGATTTTAGACAAATTATACGAAAATATATTGAGTGGACATGTTTTTTTTACCAAACAAGATGGAGGTAGATGGATTGAGTTTTCTGACGCACTATTTGCTATATTTAATCTTATCACAAATGACAATACAAATGACAATCAGATGACTGAGACAACAGTGAAGAAATTACTGTTAGACTGTGATGAGAATTTGGTGGAGGTTCCAGATCATATGATCACTATGCTGAAATATACAGGTCATGAACCACAGTCAGTTACACCACAAATAGTAAGGGAGAAACTGAAAAATTCTGAGTGCTGGAAGACATATCCAAGAGAAGAAAAATTAAGGCTTTTGTCATTTGTTCTGGAAGACTGCAATTATGCAGATTTGAGAAGTTTAGAAATTTTACCATTAAACAATCAAGAGTTTGTTCCCTTTAGTACAGGAACTGATGTGTATGTGATCTGTGATGAGACAGCTAGTCTGTTTCCTGGCTTAGAAGATCAAGTTATATCTAAAAGTTCAGTGACCGAATTTATATGGAACTGTTTGTCCAAGATGGCAGAAAATGGTAATTTTTATAAAAAGCAGACTAGTTCTGTTATGCTTAACTGTCATTTCTTAACGTGTTAAAATAAAATAGCAAAAAATACTAAACTTCAAGAAAATTCAGAAGAGAAAGTCCTTTATCAAAAGACAAAATCAAATGCTCAAACAGGTCAAACGAATGAAAAATTTAACTGTCACATTTCTTACTGGAGAGTGTATTTCCTCATGTAGAAAATAATAAATTAAACCTACCAGTAGTTATATAGCTAGCTAACCTCTCATTTGTAAATAATTCTATTATATTGTGAACTATGTGTCAGGAAAACAAACAGACATTATAAGAAAAATTATTACTATTAATTGGGTACAGCCGTAAACAGTGTGTTAATATAATGTTATTCACTATTAAAGCAACAACTATTTCAGCAAAAAAAGCAAAATGGCATGTAGGCATTCTAAAGACAAATAGATAAAAGAAGATGTAGTATGAGTGCAGAAGAGACAACTCCTCTTCAAAGTCACAATTTGTAAAAGTAAACCATAATAGGGTCCCAAAAATGACTAGTGTAAAAACATTCAAGCAGGACAACCAATGGTCTAATCTATATAAAAAAAAAAGAGAAACACTAATGAACCACATCAACAAAGGGCAATCACTCAACATCAGGTTCCTGAAAGTCCACAAAGATTGCAGATCAGTGTTGCCCATTTATAAGTTCGCTCGTTGTTAGAGTCTTAATATTCTTATTAATGTAAATTTTGTTTTGCATTTCAGGTTTGTTTCAACTAAGATGTTTAACAGATGAATCTTTACCTGGTGTTATTCAGAAAGTTTTTGACATCAATTTTACCAGAAATCAGAATGGCCGCTTTGTTCAAGCATCACAGTCAAACTTTGGTATTGATTGGATTCAGAAAGTGTGGAAAGAAATATCTAATAGAAATTATGATAATCTCTCTTCATTTGAAAGCATACCTGTTATAGTTGTTGGTCCAGGTGATGTTGAAGACATCAACAATATTGCAACTGATGAGAATCTTGTGTTAGAATATGTTAGTTTAAAAGGAAGATATATGCTATCTAAATTTGACAATCATGAACCATTGTCAGCAGCCCTGGAGAAGGTGGTTACCCTAACTGAAGTAGAAGTTTTCCATCCAAACCAAATGATTAAATTTTCACATACAGATGTTATAGGAAAATATATTCAACTTCCAATTATAGATAATATATTAAATTGTTTCAAAATGGCTGCATTATCAAGCAGACGTCAGCAAATTGCTATTGAGATAAACGAGCAATGTTCTGACAATGAAAGGAGAGAATTGGTACAGTTCCTAACAAATCATCATTCAGATATTCCAAGAGAAGCATACCAATTATTACAGAAATTAGATTTATTCTGTGAACATGACAATGTATCAGAGGCTGAGATGGTATCTTTGGAAGAAAACAAATTCATACTGAAAGACTTTATGTATCCTGAAGGTATGAGATATCCCAGAAAATACCTGGAAAATGAACATGCAGAATTGGCTAAAATTCTTGGAGCAACTGATGTAGAAGAAATTGAATGTGTTGACCAAACACTTATTTTAATGTTAGAAAACAGTATCAAGTATTCTGTTGAAGATAACACACGATTGATGATATACCTACAGGATAGACCACCAAAGGTTTTGAACAATGTTCTTGAGAAAGCAAAGTCTTTGAAGTTTATGCCATCTGGAGATGGAACTCTCTTCTCTGTAAATAACTTGTTCGATCCAACATCAAGCTTCCTAAAGAACTTGCTTTATGGCGAGGAAGGCGTATTTCCAAATGAAAACTTTATACAAGAAAATGGATTAAATCAATCATTTTTGCAAAAATTGGGACTAAAAACTGAAGATAACATTTCTTCAAAAGATTTAGTCCAGGTAGCAACCAGAATACAAGTACTTGCAAATGGATTGGATGAAAAAAAGAACATTAAAGCTGAAAGTTTAATTTCATACTTGAAGACGCATGAAGACATATCAAGTAACAAGGCATTGCAACAGATAAAGGGTATACAATGGGTTCCTATTGATCACGAAAAACCTGACGACTATCCTCACGGACTTGGATGGTATGGCAGTAAAACATTCTGTTCTCCTGATGAAGTTAAAAGCATGCAATTCAAAAACTTAATTGGAACAGTTTGTCCATTGGTACGAGTAGATTTGTTTTCAAAACAGGTTACTGCTTGTTATAAGTGGTGTGAACAACCAGAGGAAAATGATGTTATTGAACATTACAGAAATGTTATTAACTCTTATGAGAGGAGACAGAACTCTGAATATCTACATATAACCAAGCATATTATCGGTTACCTCTTTAAACTATGGGAAGCAGGTAGTTTGAATGATGAATCCATTAAGAATCTTATGGAAATGGGGTGTATTCCAACAAACAGTCAAGGTTTCAAGTCTGCTCAGATTGTTGTTCATGAGATGGGAAATAAACACATCAATTACATTCTAGAACCATACATCTTTGAACTAGCCAGAGATGTTGCAGACTTCAGCAAACTATTTATTAAACTTGGAATGAAGGGAGATGTAGATTTCCATGTGTTAAAGTCACTGCTGCAGCGAATTTCTGAGAAATATATGTCAGAAGAAGAGACACCAGCAGACAAAAATGAACTTGAAAAAGACCGAACATTAACATATAATATTTTGAAATCAATTGTTGCCATGGAGATAAATAACTCAGAACTGTCAGAGATATTGATCCCAATTAATTCATCTAGGGAAGATTGTATTGTATTTGAAAAAGTAGAAAATTGTACTTATACATCAGGGAAAAGTCCATTTTCAACGGCATTATTTCTAGAGGATGACAATGATGATGAGGAAAAAATCATATATGTTCATCCATCTATAAATGAATTAGCATCAAAACTTGGTGTAGCTTCTGTCACAAAGCGATTCATTCGCACCCAGAATACAGGAGTGTTAGCATGGGGACAAGAGGAGAAATTGACAACAAGGATTTCAGGACTTCTAGATAGTTATACGGATGGTCTTGCAGTTCCTAAGGAGCTAGTACAAAATGCTGATGATGCTGGGGCCACCAAGGTATGCTTCTTTTATGATGAAAGAGAGAACGTAGAATGGAGAAATGGACTTTTTGATCAAGGAATGGCTGAATGTCAGGGACCTGCTTTATGGGTGTATAATGATGCTATATTTGAAGAAAAGGACTTCAAAAATATCATAGAACTTGGTGGGAAAACAAAAATTTTGGATACAGAAAAGATTGGCAAATTTGGACTTGGATTTTGTTCAGTATATAATGTTACTGATGTGCCAAGCTTTGTGAGCAAGAACACATTAGTAATTCTGGACCCCCATTTACATCACCTTGGTGAAGCTGCCATTGGAACAAATCCTGGTTTGAAAGTACCACTAACCAAAAGTTATAGGAAAAACTTGTCTAACCAGTTCAAGCCATACAATGGTATTTTTGGATGCGACCTGGAGCCAAACAACAAAGATGACTATAACAATACTTTGTTTCGTTTACCTTTGAGAACACAGAAACAGGCATCAGAAAGTGAGATAAAAAATCTGCAGTATACAAAGAGAGAAGTTGTTGAGCTTTTGCAAAAGTTTTTGGATTCAGCTGCAAATTTACTTTTGTTTACTCAGAATGTCAAGGAAATTTGTGTATATCATTTAGATTCAAAAGGTCTCAATCCTGACAATGATATGAAACTTTTATTCAAATCATGGAAAGAAAAAACTGAATTGACACCCAAAGAACATGGATTCAACATACTAAAAACAATAAAAGCAGCCATGAAGGAAGAAGAGTATAAAGAAATCAATTTCCCAGTGCAAGTTGTTGATATTGGCATTGAAGTGAGTGAGTCAGCACATTTACTATCGAATGAGTTTCAGACCTTCAAGAAAGTTCAGTCATGGATTATTTCCTGGGGAACAGGGATTCGTTCATTTGAATTAGCATATAGATTAAAATCTCAAGGTGCTGTTCCTATTGGCAGTGTTGCTGTTCCAATAGAAAGATTTGGAAATGAAATCATATCTTTTGTTGATTTGAAGGATCTTCCTGGAAAAGGATTTTATAAAGAAAGTCGTATTTTCTGCTTTTTGCCTATGCCCATGGAAACCCAACTGCCAGTACATATAAATGGTCATTTCATGGTGGAACAAGATAGAAAAAGTATTACACGATTTAATAAGGATGACAAAACAAATGAAAGTAGCAAGTGGAATGATAATATGCTAGGTGATGTAATACAAAGTGCTTATATCAATCTGATGACATCTGTAGCCAGCAGGGTTGAAGACAAAATACTACAGAAAGAATACTGGTTGCTATGGCCAAATATGGTTGATACTTCTATTCATGATACAAATCAGTTAGTGATTTCATTTTACCAGAGTATTTTACAACAAGATTTTCAAGTATTTTATAGGAAAAGTGACAAATCAACTGCAGTGAGGAGTTCAGTCAGCAATTCTATATTCTTGGATCCAAAATTCAGAGAGAGTCCAAATGGTCAAATTGCATACGACTGTATGTTAGAATTCCAGGATGATGAAACCAATGTAATGGATATGCCATTGCATGTCTTTAATAATTTTGGAGAGATGTGTAAGAACGATTTTAACATACTTCAAAATAGAATAATCTCAAAAGACATTTTTTTCCAACAGTATTTTTTCCCTTACATGAAAGAGAAATATTGGCACAAAGATGGAATGTCAGCAAAGAGAGACAAACTTTTGACTGAAGCACTTATGGAGCCCTCGTTACATGATCTTGTGAAGATTAAAGAATGCATTCCAGTAAAACCATCAGTGAATGGAATTTTGAGACGTCCCCAGGATTTAGCCAAAGAGATTGGAATTGTTGGTGACATGTTTGACGAAAGTGATTATAGATTTGTAACACCTACATTTGAAGAGTATAGTGATGTTTTGGTAAAGTTGGGAATGATGGAAAAAAGTATTACTTCCCCTCTGTTGACAGATAGAGCAAATTCTGTGAGAAGTTTAACATCTGGTCTGGCTTTCAAAAGATCAAAAGCAATTGTTAGTTACCTGTTAAATAATTCAGATAAACACATGGATGTGAAAGAAAAACTACAGACAATTCAGTTTCTTCCTGTAATGCGTAAACCAACTGTTTGGTATTTACCCTGGAAGGCTGAAGATATGAAACTACATGACACTTTCTTGTCACCATCTGAGATGTTTAGTCCAATGGACAGAAATGTAGTTGGATCTGTTGGTTACATTTTAGATTCTATGAATGGTCTTTTACAAGGAAATGTTCTACAATTTATTGATGCAAAGAAAGTAACAATTGATGATGCGATTATACAACTGGAAATACTTGGAGAGGCGGATTTGGAATTCTCTGTGAATTTAAGAGAGATTTGTGCTAGCATGTACAGTAAATTGGACAGCCTGTTGCCAGAAAATGAACAACACCAACAAACTGTGGAAAGGTTCAAAGCATTAAAGTTCAAAAAAGTAGTTTGTTTAAAGTCCGAGGTCATGAAACCAGATCAGCTGGCATACAATTTGAAAGGAGATTGTTCTCCATATCTTTACAAGGTGAATTCAAATGAATATCCAAGACTTTGGGGACATTTGGGAATTCCAGAATATTTTGACTCGGACAAGTTTATATCTGTTTTACAACAGAAAAAAATGGAGGTAAAGGAATTGAAATTATCAAAGAATGAAGTTAAATGTATTGTGAACATTTTAGATAATCTGCGATCAGCATTAGAATATCAGAACATATTTCTAACACCAGAGGACAAGAAAACAGTGTTCGTACCAGATAATGAATGTTATCTACGCCCATTATCTGAGATATGCTTTGATGACAAATATCCAGTATTTCTTCGTGGAAGTAAAGATATACATATCATTCATTCAAAAGTCAGGTCAAATGTCATAGACCGTTTGGAAGTACCATCAAAACGTCAATTTCATCTATCACGTTTTTCAAGTGGCATACCATTTGGGCAGAAGGAAAAGCTTGTTACCCGCCTAAGAGGAATAATTTCAGCCTATCCACGTGATCATTCTGTACTCAATGAAATGCTGCAAAATGCCGATGATGCAGGTGCAAGTGAAATACATTTTGTATTAGATCTGCGGGATCATCCAACTGATAAAATATTCGATGAAAAATGGGCACCACTTCAAGGACCTGCTATATGTGTCTTCAATGACTCGTGCTTTTCAGAAGACGATTTGAAAGGCATTCAAAACTTAGGAGAAGGAAGTAAAGGAGATGATCCATTGAAAACTGGACAGTTTGGTATAGGATTTAATGCTGTTTATCATCTGACTGATGTACCCTCCTTTTTGACTCGTGGATCTGCAACACCAAATGGTGGCACTTACTGTGTTTTTGACCCACTCTGTTCCTATGTACCAGTAGCTGAACCAGACACACCTGGAATGCAAATTGAAGACCTTAAAATAATTGAAGAAAGCTATGGTGACATTTTTCATACATATTTGCAAAAGGAGATGTTTGCAGAAACAGGGACATGGTTCCGTTTACCATTGAGAACAGTAAAGATGACTGAAAGTGACTGCCCGTATATTTCAAAGGACCCTTCGGATATTGAGTCTGTTGAAAAAATGTTTTCAGAAATGGAATTAAATATGGAGCAAAGTCTTTTATTTTTGGCTAATGTTAAGAAAATCAGTATCTCTCGCATAAGACGAAATGGTACCTGGCTACCAGGCAGGTCAAGTGTAAAACTTAGCTTGTCAGAAAACAACGAAGAAAGAAGAGTAGAATTTCTTTCAAAGATGAAAGAAGAATTTAAAATGCTAAAAGCTGGGGAGAAACAATTAAACAAAATTAAGTTTAGCGAAGTGAGATATGAAGTCAGTATAACAAATGGATACCAGCATAATACATGGCTCATAGCTCAAGTATTTGGATTCCCTGAACCTACAAAAGTACCACAGAGACTGGTGTCTGATTTTGCTGAAGGTCGAATCGGACTATTACCCAGAAGTGGAACCGCAATCAGCAAATCTGTAAATTTGGAATTTAAAGGTAAAGCATTTTGTTTCTTACCATTGCCTATTGAAACAGGATTACCAGCATATGTGAACGGTCATTTTGCCTTGGATCAGAATCGAAGTAATATTTTTGGTGGAACTCACAAGGAAGATATCCGTTACATTTGGAATAGATGCTTGATACAACAATCTGTATCGCATTCATATGCCAGTTGTTTGGAGTATTTCAGGGATGTTTATCTGAAAGGTTATAGTCCTGATACACTGGAAACATATTTTAGGAAATTCCCAATCTTTCAATATACTTTAGAAGGTTTTTGGAGACTTTTGACTTTCGAAATATATAGCAGCATTGTTAAACGTGAACTAGCCCTATTTCCGATTTGTCCTTCATTCATGCTACATGATTGTACAGAACATTCATATGAGGAGAAAAATCAACACAGCTTTTGTGAAATATTTAGGTGGACAGCAATTAAAACAAACGGAGAATCATTCAGTGCAGTGTTTGATGAATTGCACAATTATTATGAAGACAAGTATGTACAACCTCATTTCAGTATTCCAAGTACCTCATTGTTTCCAAAAAGTACATTAAGAACATGCACATTCAACAAAGAACAAGAACTGCGTCTTATCTTGATTAATCTTGGAATGAAACTAGTTTGTACACCAGCATATGTATATGAGAGCATTGAAAGCGCGTGCACTTATACACAGGAACACAACACAACAGAGGATGAAGTCTGCATGGTCGATGGAAGTGATGAGAATTGCATTTGTCCATGCAGAGTAAGCCCAAAAAGAACTCTGCAGTTTTTGAAGTCATGGAATACAAATGCAACAGATAAATGTCTAATAGACTCTTTGCCTAGACCAGTATTCGAAACAGCATTCAACAGTGTTCACAAACTTTTGTGTGTTCTTCGTTTTTGCCAGAAGTATGAAGATTTGAAAATAGAAAACCTATCAAGTACACCTCTTCTTGTATCTAATGACTCTGTTATACACACTTTAGGAACAAATAACCAAACAGTTCTTTCATCTTTTTGCAACCTATTTCCAAAGTCAAATAACATTTTTGTTCACAAAAACGAAGTTTCATACCTTAGAGGATTCAAGGATAACTTCAAACATTTGACTACAGAACTTTTACTTGAACTGCTTCCAATATCAGTAGATGCATCAGTCTTTAAAGTAAAAGGACCAATAAATTGGTCAAATGAGGGGTTTCTAGATGACACATGGATGAGAGGATTTTGGAAGTGTTTGAATGACTTTACAGATGTAAGTAACCAATTAAGAGAATGGTGCCTTTTCCCTTGTGTTTTGGAAGATGAAAGCTTGAGGCTTGTTTCATTTGAAATGGCATTTACAGTTTTGGATTTGAGTAGTTTTGGACGTGACAAAATAGGATTAACATTTTCCTTCAGTCAGGATTCAACTTTGAAGAATGTCTTAACAAAACTTGGATTGCCTTGCCCTGCTAACCACACATTAAATTCAAAGCACACCCGTGATTTAGTAGCAACGGAACAACAACCTGATAAAGTTGTAAAATGCTTGTTTTTTCATAGAGATATGAGCAAGTGGCATCTTCTTACAAAACATGATTGCAACAAAATTCTTACATTCTTTAATGAGAATGTGGACAGATTTGAGATGCCAGAAAAGCAGAAGTTAAAAGGTTTACCTTTATTCACAACATTGACAGGTGATTTGAAAGCATTAAATGAGACATCTACTATCCTTGTGGTGAAATGTGAAAACTTGTCTGTGCATGATGGCTTGGCAGAACTGTCTAGAAAAACAAATACAATACTATTAAAGCACAATGCTTACCATGAACAGTTGTATTCAACCTTAGGTTGTAGATTATG
Organism: Mytilus galloprovincialis; assembly: GCF_965363235.1. Taxonomy (NCBI): domain Eukaryota; kingdom Metazoa; phylum Mollusca; class Bivalvia; order Mytilida; family Mytilidae; genus Mytilus; species Mytilus galloprovincialis. The sequence goes on along the minus strand of NC_134841.1, from coordinate 104,134,850 downwards.
TTACCCAACTGACCAGTTATACAGACATCCACTTCTTTTATTATATACCACATTTATCTTTCCAAACTTTGCAAATATGGAGAGGAAAGATCATTTGAAACATCTTGAATTTGTGAGAGATGAATTGATGAACTATGATGAAATTCAGTCCTCATTAAGTGAACTAGTATTCATTCCAGCAGCAGAAACTGGCATCTTGAAGAAAGCAAATTGTTTTTACAGCCCACACAATACTGTATGTGCTAAACTATGTGATCAGTCCGAATTGCCTCCTGTGCCATTTTGTGAATATGATTGGAAAATATTTATGGAAACCGCAGGAATGAAAAGTGTTGTCACAAATGACTTATTCTTGAGATTTGCTAGACAAATTCAACAAAATGGAAAAAATGGTGAGTCAGAGGATCAGGCAAAGGAACTGATAAAGCATCTTTTTCAACGCAGTGAACTTACAAATGAAACTTCCTTCATGAGAGAAATTAGTAGGATTAATTTCATTACACCATATATTGTACCAGATAAATATAGTTTGATCAGTGCTCAAAATTCCACAGATAAGCTTATTTCATTCCAAGAAGGTGTTCAACACAAATATTTCAAGTTAGCATGGACAACAGAGAGTATCTTACCAGGATATGCAGTTCCTAATGATGAAAAACTAAAGAAAGAGTTAAATATCAAAGATAAACCAAGTATTGATTGTGTTGTATCACATGTTCACAAGGTATGCTACTCATTACAACATCATCCAAAGACTCAAGAGGAGCATACACAGCTGATGACAACATTTTATGAATATTTGGAAAAAAATATTTCAGATGCTGAAATGAGACAATTGAAAATTAGATTCTCAGCATCACCCATAATATATATTATAGAACATAACAAATTTGTTGAGGCAAAACTTGTGGTTATTGATCTACCCAAGTCTTCTGAAATTATACCATATCTACTAAAAGCGTCAACACACTTTGGACAATATTTTCCACTTTTTAAGAAACTTGGCACTTCAGAAAACATCTCAATAGAGCATTACTGTAGAGTTCTTGCAGCAATAAAATCCAAGGCAAAGGAGTCAAAAATTGTTATTCTTGACGAGCTGAAACAAATAGAGAAGGCTACTCTCGGTGTTTTAGAATGCCTCTTACGGAAGGATAAATTTGATTTATTGGTGGAAAACGAAACGGTTCTTTATATATTTAACAACAACAGTACGCTAAAACCTTCTGACCAGCTGGTTATAATTGATAATCATAGATTAAAGAGGCGTCTTAGAGACCAGACTGTTATAGACTTTATATGTGATTGGACAACATTGAAAACACACAGCAAACATTTTGATCCTGATTACCTGCTTTGCACCTTGCCATTCTCTATGCGTCCACAATTACTTTCTGATATAGTTTCGGAAGAGCTGTTGAATTCATCAAATACAGTCCAAAGTGAGATGGCTGAAAAATTACAATTATTTATATCTGGGGAAATAATGAAGTATATTGTATCCCGACTAGCGAAAACACACCAGAAATTATCTGGTGCAAAACTGGAAGACAGTGAATTGCAAGAAATACTAACAAGGCTTAGATCTTTTCGTGTGTTAGCATTGCCAGAATTGCAAACCTCACTTGTATACAAAGGAGTGCAAATGAACGGTAGCATTGTACACAAACGATTATACTTTGATAATGGAAACCATATCATGTATATCAAAAATGAAATGTTCTTAACTTCAGAATGGATGTCAAAGAATGGTTCCGATATAGCCGGAATTATTTCTTGTATTTGCAAAGACAAGGTTAAAATTCGTGATATTCAAACAAGCCTTGCCTATTTTGATTCTTGTTTTGACACCATAAATGAATTTCTTAATGAATATGGAGCAGTTGATATTGATTTTAAGTTTGAAGATACATCTTGGTATCCTGCACCAGGAAAAGGATTAGAGCAGAGTTTGGTTGACTTTCTAATAGCTGACTTCGAAGCCTTTGAGGATGGTGAAACTGTTGTATATGAACATTATGATAACAGTGGAGACTCGAACAATGAAAGTGTACATGTTTACATATATGCAAAAGTCGTTAAAAGAGTTTCAGATGAAAATGAAAGATTTCCTATCTATCTCATAAATGTTGGTGAAGGTCAGGAAATAGAGGCAAGATCACACAGACTATATAAAATGGTAAGGCCGTCTGATTCAACATCATCTGAACTTGAGGTTTATACTGATGGCAATAGATCATACAAAAATGAAAAACTTGGCGAAATATTCCAACTGGTTGAAGAAACCCTTGTAGATGCGTGGAAGCTTGGGCAAGATGATTTCAAAAGAGTAGTCAGGAGACTGATTAGACGTTGGCATCCAGATAAAAATCAAAACTCGAGCTTTTGTACTGAAGTGTTCAAACATATAAGAGAATTTGTCAAGAAATTACAGGATGGAGACATTGACGCATCCAAAATAGATACATACAGAGAACGTGGAGGACAATATTGGCAGGGATACAAGGAAAGAGCATCAAATGGAACAACAAATAAATGTTACACTTTTGACATGGATGGATTTGCAGATGATATAATTAGTGGATATAAGCGACGAAATACAAACAGACAGCGTTATACAAATAATTACCAGTATGTGGCAGATCCTCAGCCTCATATGGGTAGAGTTTGGATTCAGCAAGCTAAATATGACATAAACGCTGCCATTTCAGCCTTGGAGTTTGTCAAAGAGAAATCCTACAATTGGATCATTGTCCAGAGTCAACAGGTAAGAAAATAAGCTCAGAAAAATATAACTCTGATATATAACTTCTTGGTGAATATAATAAGATTCAGTTTGTCAACACACATTTAATTGACATTTTTAGAGGTATAAAAACACTTCTCAAAATTGATTGAAATTGTATTACTTAAAGGAGATTGACTTTTTGTTTTTATTGTGGTAGACATTAGTTATTATTAAAAAAAAGCCCTATTTGAATGAAAAATAATAGTCACTATAAGGCAAAAACAATATGGTTAGATATATTGATTTATTAATATCAGCTAGTCTCTTATTTAACACCGAAGTCCCTATTTCATTCCTATCCATCTTATCTTGTAATCTAAAACAACTAGGTCAAAATGAGCATTAAAAAAAGAGTGAAGGGCTACGTTCAAAACTCGTGTCAAGTTAACTTGATATTGCCATGGCAAAAAAAGGAATACTATGAAACGTTCATAAAAAACTAATGACTGAGCACCACAAACTGTTGGTGGTATCAGGAACTATGATAGGGTAAACTGACGAGGCTCTATATTTTGTTTATTGTAAGTGATTAAACTTCGATTTTTGTTCATTGAATTGCTTCCTTTTTTGTCGCAGAAAGCTCGACATAGGGCTAGTGATCCGGCAGCTAGTTTAGCCAACTTCTTAAAAGCTTTATATTTTAGAAGGTGGAAGACCTGGATGCTGCATACTTTGTATAGGTATGCTTCATGTTACGAAGTTTCCGTCAGTCACATGTCCAATGTCCTTGACCTCATTTTCATGGTTCAGTGACTACTTGAAAAAAAAAGTTCAGATTTTTTGTAATGTTAAATTCTCTCTTATAAGTAATAGGATAACTATATTTGGTATGTGCGTACCTTGCAAGGTCCTCTTGCCCGTCAGATAGTTTTCACTTAACATCGACCTCATTTCATGGATCAGTGAACAGGGTTAAGTTTTGGTGGTCAAGTCCATATCTGAGTGTATGGAATGGTTGTATGGTGTACAGGATTACCTGGCAGGTGTAATATGACCTTGACCTCAGTTTCATGGTTCAGTGGTCAAAGTTAAGTTTTTGAGTTTTTGCCTTTTTTTCTAATACTATATGCAATAGGTCAACTATATTTTTTACGGTTCATTGCTCAGTGTTAAGCTTTTGTGTTTTGGTCTGTTTTTCTTATAACTGATAAGCAATAAGTCAATTTTATTTGTTGTATGGAAGAATTGTTAGCTGTACATGCCTACCTGGCATGGTTCATCTGACCTTGACCTCATGTTCATTGTTCAAAGGTCAATGTTTAGTTTTCTTGGTTTATGTTAAGTTTATGTGACAGTTGTAATAAAGCTTTATTATCAGGACTATCATCATAATATCAATGATTAGTAAAGAAGGCGAGACATTTCAGTGTGTGCACTCTTGTTCTAATACTATGTGCAATAGGTTAACTATATTTGGTGTTTTGAATTGTTTTATGATCTATATGTCAGTCTTGCAGGGTTAATTTGACCTTGACCCCATTTTCACGGTTCATTGCTCAGTGTTAAGTTTTTGTGATTTGGTCTGTTTTTCGTAAATTATAAGCAATAGGTCAACTGTATTTGTTGTATTGAAGAATTGTTAGCTGTTTATGCCTACCTGGCATGGTTCATCTGACCTTGACCTCATTTTCATGGTTCATTGCTCAATGTTTAGTGTTCGTAGTTAATTTTAAGTTTATGTGACAGTGGTAATAAAGCTTTATACTCAGGACTATCAACATAATATCAATGATAAGTAAAGAAGGCGAGACATTTCAGCGTGTGCACTCTTGTGGTCTTTTATTTCTAATACTATATGCAATAGGTCAACTGTATTTGTTTTATGGAAGAATTGTTAACTGTACATGTCTGTCATGCATGGTTCATCTGACCTTGACCTCATTTTGATGGTTCATTGATCAATGTTTACTTTTATTGGTTAATGTTAAGTTTATGTGACAGTTGAAATAAAGTTTTATATTTAGAACTTTCATTATGATATCAATGATGAGTAATGAAGGCGAGACATTTTAGCGTGTGCACTCTTGTTTGCTTTTATTAAACACATGGTGTGCATAATAAAATCATATATTCTTTTTTTTTAATAATAGGCAGCTGAAAAGGCTTTGAAAGCAGTTCAAGTTTCAAAAGATGCAAACAGGGTCAGCAATGACCATTCTTTGATGTTACCTGTTGTGTGGGGAAATGCAGACTTAACACAACTAGTGGCTAAACTACAGAATAAAATTGTAAATTATTCCAGACTACGTTATCCAAGGCTTCTTGAGTTTCCAAAGACTCCAGCAGAACTATATACACAGGAAGATGCAGAAGAAAGTGTAGAACTTGCTAACAAAATAGTTAATATAGTAGATGACAATTATTTTCAGTGATTTTGTAACCTTGTTACTTGATTTTGTTAGATTTTAAACATGTACAGTCATTGTTTTATTGATTTTCATCTAGTTGTTTATTTTTTTTCATGATCACATACATAATCACTTTTGCTATGACCACTTTTTGTTGTGGCTGTAAACAATGATACAGGTGTGATTTTTGATTTTGCACAAATTGTCTGTTTGAAATTTTTTGTGACAAACATGACCAAATTGGTAAAAAATAGAACATAGTGTTGTTTTATATTGAAAACTGTTACAGATAAATAGAAACTTTATACAAAAATGATCTGCAGAATAAGTAAGATCCATAAATATGCCAACTTGTCTGTAAACTCTTACTTTCACTCATCAGTGGCCATTGTTATTGATACAGGTGAACGACACAAGCTCTTCAGAGCCTGGTAGTTTTCTGATCTTATAGTCTTACATTAACTCAGTTATGGAATTATTCTTGTTGCAAAATTCAAAATAACTGTGATCCATGGTCTTGGTTTATTAGATTTCTAATTTTAGTTTTGGTTTGAAATAATTATTGTTACAAAAGGGATAAGTGTGTTTTAAGTATTTATTGATATTAATATTGCAAATGTATTAAAAGTATCCTCACATGACACACTTTACAGACAATAAGTGTAAACATAAATGTTGAGAAAAATAAAACTGAACAGCCTATTCTACCATCAACTAATACTTAACAAAGTTTGCTTATAATGATTACTGTATATAAATTATAAGTAATAATTCATTTGTCCAAAGTTAACTTGCTTTTATGACATTAGTCCTCAGTGCATTAGAATAATTACAATTTTAGAATAATACTTGAAATTAATTTTAAACATTTTTATCAGATATGCAAAATTGAAATACTACAAGACTAACCAAAATATAAAAATTATAAGCTTGTTATTCTAAGATTCTGTTTGTTTTATCTTTATAAAAGCCTTCAGGGATAATTGAATAAATGCATTTTTGCAAAACGTTTATTCCTTATGGAAACTAAGTTTCCTATATATATACTCCTATATAGACCAGGGACATACCAATGTTGTAATAAATGTAAGTCATATTGATTTCAGTGACCAACTGTTGACTGCTTCTGCTTTTTCTTTCGTTATTTGTAATTTATGATGTAAGCTGTGTCCCATAGATAAGTGCAAGTATGCATGTCTACTTATAAGTCTTTGATTGATTTTTGATTGATTTTTGAAATAGAAGATTGATTTTGGTCTGTTATGTAGGGTTCTTATAAAAACTCAATTTTCAAACAGTTGCAGACTTTCAGTACAATTTTTTTTCAACCCGAAATAGATTAACAATTGTATTGATATTGATTTGCATTAGATCGATTTTTATCCGACACAGCTCAAATAAGGTTTTTATACACCCGTTTACAGGATGTATTATGGTTTATCTCTGTCCGTCAACACATTGGACAGTAACTCATAAACGTTGAACCAATTTTTGTAAAAGTTTGGTGGATTGTTTATATCTGTTGACATTAGTTCCCTTTCCTTTTTTGTAAATTTCAGATTTTAAAGTTTCTGAGTGATTTTTTTTTTATCATTTAAAAGGGAGGATTTTCCATTTTTCAGACAATAACTCAAAAACACTTTCACCAATTTGCAAGTAACTTTTTTTGAATAGTTACTATCTATTGACATGAGATCCCTTTCAATTGTTAATTTTAAATTTTGTGTTTCCGAGTCCTGGGGTTTTATTCATTAAAAACAGTGATTTTCCAGTTTTTGAACAGTAACTCATAACTGTTTTCAGCAGTTTTCATGAAACTTTGTTTATATCTATTGATGTTAGCTTCCTTTCGATTTTTATAAAATTTATATTTTACTTATTGGAGTAATGATTGTGATTTTATTCATAAAAAAAGGGTGATTTTCTAGTTTTCTGACAATGCTTTGAGCAGTTATCATGAATCTTTGGTGACTGGTTTATATTTATTAAGATAACCTCCTTTTACTTTTTTTAATGAATTTCTGATATGACATTAAAAGGCTATTGTACCTTATTCTTTTAAAAAGCAATGGGTGTATCATGAGCTAAAGGTGCAGCTGTTCATTTTTTTTCTTTAATTTTATTACTTTGGTATTGGGTAATGATGGTCTCAGGAAGACCTGAAAGTTTTTATTTAATTGATTATTTCCATGTTTATACTATTTTATTGATTCGATTATTGCACACGAATGTTTGTTTTGTATTGAGTGGAAAATAAACAATCCATATGTTACAGGTTTATTTGAAGATATATTGTTTGTTCTATATAGTGATTATTTTGCTTTTTATGATCCCCACCGTAGCTGTGGGGCATAAAGTTTTACTCTTGTCCGTCTGTATGTACATCATGTACGTCCCACCCAAACTTGGTTTCATCTGTTCTCTAAATTTTTTGCCTCAACCAAATGTTATGAAACTTATACACAATGCTTATTATCAGAAAACAGAACAAATTTGAATTTTCGTGGTGTCACTTTAATTGTTCTAGAGATATGCCCCTAAATAAATTTATATGAAAACAATAAAAGAAAAATTGCCTTTTAGGTTTCCATTTTCTAACTTCCAAATGTTTTCAAACTTGTACACAATTCTTATTACCACAAAACTCAAATCAAGTAGACTGTCAAATTTGGGTAGAGTCACTTTTACTGATCTTCAATTATGTTCATTCATAACTATAATTTATGATATGCAGAAAGGGGGTATCATCTGTGTCCCAATGACACATTTCCCATTTATCTGTTAATGCTTCCTGAAAAATTGCTAAACATTTCTGGTAACATCAACTTTATATTTTGTACACATAACAAGGTTTTCTGAAATTTGGTAAACTTTACATATAAGTCAGCTTTACGGACCCAGCTTTACCGTGTGATGCTATTTCAGATTCATCACATTTATAATGTAAAGTTTATGATATACACATGCAGATGTAGAAAACTTCAAGCTTAAAAGCTTGATGCGGAAGATCAATGTTATTTAGTTGCACCATATTACCATATTAATCAATTACATAGAAGAGACTTCTGTGGGCTTTTTTTTTATACACATTTAAAAGATGTGGTAGTATTGCCAGTGCGACAACTACATGTACTTAACAGAGACCAACTGACGAAGAAATTAACATTTATATGTCAACGTAAACCCTTCGACGATAAGCAAACCTAATACTGTATAGTAAACTATAAACAAATGTCACCAATGAATTACAGTCACTTGACTGATGATACTTTTATGAAAAATATATGAAAATATTTTTGCAACGTCAAACCAGTAAAATTTATTCCTAGACAATATACAATTAAGGTGGTGTATAAAAGTGTAAACTATAAACAAAACAACAACATGACAGACAGCAATCAATCATAAGCACTGAATTACAGACTCCGTTTTTGTCCAGCCTGCAACTTTTGTTGCAGAAAGCTCGACATAGGGATAGTGATCCGGTGGCGGCTACAGCGGGGACGATGTTAGCTCACTTCTTAAAAACTATATATTTTAGAAGGTGGAAGACCTGATTGCTTCATATTTTGTATATAGATGCCTCATGTTACGAAGTTTCCGTCAGTCACATGTCCATTGTCCTTGACCTCATTTTTATGGTTCAGTAACCACTTGAAAAAAAAGTTCAGATTTTTTGTAATGTTAAATTCTCTCTTACTATAAGTAATAGGATAACTATATTTGGTATGTGCGTACCTTGCAAGGTCCTCATGCCTGTCAGACAGTTTTCACTTGACCTCGACCTCATTTCATGGATCAGTGAACAAGGTTAAGTTTTGGTGGTCAAGTTCATATCTCAGATACTATAAGCAATAGGTTTAGTATATTCGGTGTATGGAAGGACTGTAAGGTGTACATGTCCAACTGGCAGGTGTCGTCTGACCTTGACCTCATTTTCATGGTTCAGTGGTTATAATTAAGTTTTTGTGTTTTTGGTCTGTTTTTCTCATACTTTATGCAATAGGTTTACTATATTTGTTGTATGGAATGATTGTAAGGTGTACATGTCTAGCGGGCAGATGTCATTTGACCTTGACCTTATTTTTATGGTTTAGTGGTCAAAGTTAAGTTTTTGAGTTTTGGTCTTTTTATCTAATACTATATGTCATAGGTCAACTATATTTGGTGTATGGAAGCATTGTTAGCTGTACATGTCTGCCTGGCATATGGTTCATCTGACCTTGACCTCATTTTCATGGTTCATTGATCTATTTTTAGTTTTCTTGGTTAATGTTTATGTGACAGTCGTAATAAAGCTTTATATTTAGGAGTATCAACATAATATCAGTGATTAGTAAAGAAGGCGAGACATTTCAGTGTGTGCACTATTGTTAGGCAGTTAAGCTGCCTTATGCGAGCATCCTGGATTTGTGTTCTACCCAATAAATGCTGAAATACGTGCCATTGTTATCATCTAGCTGGCTACTATGTTATTTATAACTTATTGGACAGTTTTTTCATACTTTTCATTCTGGATTACAAAAAATATGACCAGAAAAACCTTAAATGATCGTCGATTTTCCCAACAGTTTTGAAGTTGCACATAGGAAGTAGAGCACATTAGGAACCCTTATGTAGTTTATTATCCTGAGCTTTTGGCTAAGATGTCAAAGAACAAATGTATGAAATATTTAATCGCCGTAAATCTCTAAAGACAAGTAGTTAAGATTTCCCAAATTGCAAAAGTCGTAGGAATATTGTTTGTCGTCAATACGTAGTCAACTACGTCAGTAGTCTATTAATATAAGTTCAACTGATCACGCTGTTGGCGGCAATTTTGAATTAGAAGACGAATTTTTCCTATCTTTTCAATTTGGATGCAGGGGTTCAACATTCCACTTTTGCAGTCGGACTTTCTACTTGGTTACTAGCTACGCCCGACCAAGGACGTATAACTAATATACGTCCTTGGCCCGACGGACCTTGAAAGAAAATAAAAAATAACTTTGCAAACGTTTTTACCAAAGTTTCGATCTAATAAACGATCTCAAACTTATTTTCATCATTACTATTTATGACAGCGATGTTCAATTTGTTCAACTGCTAGCTTTATACAGAAAATCGGCGACATATATTGTGTAAATCCGAGTAAAATCGTATCTCTATTTATATAAAAAAAAATAACAAAAAACAAATATGTAACACATAAACAAACGACAACCACTGAATTGCAGGCTCCTGACTTGGGACAGGCACAAATAGTGCAACTATATTATATGATACCTGAATGTAAGCAAATCATATGATATATAGGTGGAGTCCATTGGGCCACTCTACCTCCTCCTGTTTGATAACTTTGAAACGGATGAGATCCCCACCCATCAACCATATACATTCATGTATGTCAGAGACTAAATAACTAATCAAATGAAATATAGGGGAAGTCCCTAGGATCACCCCACCCCTCCATGTTTTAGAACTTGGAAACAGTCGAGATCCCCACCCCTAAACGATATTTATTCATGTATGGTACAATATATATATAATCAAATGAAATATAGGTGGAGTCCCTGGGGGTCGCCCCACCCCTCCTGTTTGAGAACTTGGTAACGGTCGAGATCCCCACCCCTAAACCATATATCTTCATGTAGGGGACAATTTAACTAATCAAATGAAATATAGGGGGATTCCCTGCGGGTCACCCCACCCCTCCTATTTGAGAACTTGGAAACGGTCGAGATCCCCACCCCTAAACCATATATATTCATGTATGGGACAATATAACAAATCATATGAAATATAGGTGGAGTTCATGGGGCCACTCTTCCCCGTCCAGTTTGAGAATTTGAAAACGGTTGAGATCCCCAATCTTAAACCATACATATACATGTATGGGACAATATAACAAATCAAAGGAATAATAAGGGGGTCCCTAGGGTCACTGTAAACCCTCCTGTTTGAGAACTTGGTAACGGTCAAGATCCCCACCCCTAAACCATATATATTCATGTATGGGACAATATAACAAATCATATGAAATATAGGTGGAGTTCGTGGGCCACTCTACCCCTTTCTGTTTGAGAATTTATAACGGTTGAGATCCACAATCTTAAACAATATATTTTTATGTATTGGACAATATTACAAATCAAATGAATTATAAGGGGGTCCCTATGGTCACTGTACACCCTCCTGTTTGAGAACTTGGAAAAATTGAGATCCTCACCCCTTAACCATATATACTCATGTATAGGACTATATAACAAATCAAATGAAATATAGGGAAGTCCTTGTGGTCACCCTACCCCTCATGTTTAAGAACTTGGAAACAGTCTAGATCCCCACCTTTAAATTAAATCATATATATTCATGTATGAGAACTAATCAAATGAAATATAGGGAGAGTCCTTAGGGTCACCCTACCCACTCCTGTTTGATAACTTAGAAACAGATGAGATCCCCACCCCTCAACCATATATATTCATGTATTGGACAATATAACAAATCAAATGAAATATAGGGGAAGTCACTAGGATCACTCCACCCCCACCTGTTTGAAAACTTGACAACGGTTGAGATCCCCACCCCAAACCATATATATTCATGTATGGGATAAGATAACACATTAAATGAAATATAAGGGTAGTCCCTAGGGTCACCCCACCCCCTCTTGTGTGTGTTTTGAGAACTTGTATAAGATTGAAATACCAAATCCTAAACTAAACCATATTCATTCTTGTTTGTCATTTCAAAAAGATTGAATGACATGCAATGTCAATCTCATGGGCGTCACATATGCATGTCACTTTGCTGGACCTAACCAATATGTACTAGACCTTGTCCAATTTCAGGTGACCATGGGAATGAATAATTATGGGAGCTTTGTTTGGAAGACTTCGTAACAGCATTATGTTACAATCATTTTTTTGATAATTAATATAATTATAATTATAATTTGAATTATTTCTGGTCCTATCAAAAAAAATTCATTTTCATATGGCTCATTTTAAAGAAAACATATCTTTCAAGCCCAAGAATGTTTGACCAACTGTTTTTATAATTACCTGTCATTTTATTCCAAACTCAGAAATCATAGACTTGGGGTGAAGGTGGGGGACATTTACATTTACTATGGACAGGTTAGACAGACCTCACCTTTGATCCCTGTAGTAGTAAACATTTGTCTGATTTGTGTCTCATAACTTTTGTACTGTTGAACACAAACTCAGTTTTCTTTCCAGGGAAGCAAGTCCATTCATACTTTTACAAGCTCGTACTAAAGTCAACTTGAACTAATAACAGTCAACTAATACCAACGTTAACTATCAACTAGAAGAACTGCAATCATTGCAAACTTGTATCACTGCAGACTCATGACCATGAAAAAAATATACTTGATATATGCGTTGCTTTTAAAAACTTTGACAAAATATGAATTATTTGCCTTAATGATTAATTCATTAAATGAACATATATGTACAATATATGAATGTTTAATGTTTGTTCTTTTTAAAAATCTTTAAAAAAAATTGAAGCAACATTGCAACAGTTTTTATAATTATGTTTGGCTTGGTTTTTGGTTAACTGCCTACATCGCTTACAGTGCTTTGATTTTTTGTAATACTGGTACTTAACCAATACGATTCATTCTCAAACATGACACAATTAAGGTGATTTAGTGTGATTGCCAATACAACTTCAAACCCAAGGGCAAAACATAGCGGCTGATCCAAGGAAAGTGGGGTAAATATGTTTGTTAGACTCAACCGTTCCCCCTACCCCTGACACTGGTATTAGAAAATCACAGTGTTAACAGACTCAACATTCCCTTTACCCCTGACACTAGTGTACCAGAACATCAAAGTGTTAACATATTTGTTAGAGTCAACCATTCCCCTTACCCCTGACACTGGTGTACCAGGACATCAAAGTGTTAACATGTATGTTAGAGTCAACCGTTCCCCTTACCCCTGACACTTGTGTACCAAAACATCAAAGCGTTAACATGCTTGTTAGAGTCAACTATTCACCTTACCACTAGCACTGGTTTACCAGAACATCAAAGTGTTAACATGTTAGTTAGACTCAACCATTCCCCTTACTTTATACATTAGTGTACCAGAACATCAAAGTGTTAACGTGTTTGTAAGAGTAAACTATTCCCCTTACTTTATACACTAGTGTACTAGAACATCAAAGTGTTACCATGTTTGTTAGAGTCAACTGTTCCCCTTATTTTATACACTGGTGTACCAGAACATCAAAGTGTTAACATGTTTGTTAGAGTCAACCGTTCCCCTTACTTTTGTACCAGAACATCACAGTGTTAACATGTTTGTTAGAGTCAACCGTTCACTTTACCTTATACACTAGTGTACCTGAACATCAAAGTGTTAACATATTTGTAAGACTCAATTATTCCCCTTACCCATGACACTGGTTTACTAGTACATTCAACAGTGTTAACATGTTTGTTAGAGTCAACCGTTTCCGTTACCTTATACACTAGTGTACCAGAACATCAAAGTGTTAACATATTTGTTAGACTCAACATTCCCTTTACCGCTTTCCCTTACCTTATACACTAGTGTACCAGAACATCAAAGTGTTAACATGTTTGTTAGAGTCAACCCTTCCTCTTACCTTGTACACTAGTGTACCAGTATATCACAGTGTTAACATGTTTGTTAGAGTCAACTGTTTCCCTAACTTTATACATAAGTGTACCAGAACATCAAAATGTTAACATATTTGTTAGACTCAACTATTCCCCTTACATATGACACTGATGTACCATAACATCACAGTGTTAACATGTTTGTTAGACTCAACCATTCCCCCTACCCCTGTCACTGGTATTAGAACATCACAGTGCTAACATATTTGTAAGACTCAACTATTCTGAATTTCCTTACATAGTTATGATAGTTATCAAAGATACCAGGATTATAATTTAATACCCCAGACGCACGTTTCGTCTACATAAGACTCATCAGTGACGCAGACACTGGTGTACCATAACATCACAGTGGTAATATATCTGTTAGACTCAACCGTTCCCTTGACCTTAGACACTGATGTACCAGATTATTCTTGTGTTAACATGTTTGTTAGACTCAACCATTCTCCATACTTCAGAAGCTGGTGTAACATGATACCACAGTGTGAAAATGTTTGTTAGACTCAACTGTCCCCCTAACCGTAGACATTGGTGTACCACACAACAAAGCAGAAACTAATTTAAAAAAAAAACAATAACTTATAGACATGAGAAAAAGACGAAAGTAAAACAGCATCTATGTTACAGAATTGAATGCTACTGCTTATCCATATTGTAAGGGATACATCAAGACATTTGTTTTGTATGTTGATACTTTGATATCTGTTACCTCAGTAGGGTAATTTTTGTGGAGACCAAGGAGCCAGTGAACAATCTGTAAAAATCGGCCTGAGTTCTTATGAATGAAGAAGAAGAAAGTAATAGCACTTACAGTTTAATAATTGATATGTTTGCTTTGAATAAATCCAAAAGAACTCTCTAAATATATAGTGTGCTAATTAAAACTAAGGAGCAGACTTTGATACGATATATATGTGTTACACATTGTTACAACTGACCACCGATATGTGTTTAGAGTTCATGCAATTCCACAAAATTTTGTTATGATTAACTGGTTTGTTTTCATTTTTGAGATTCAGCCATCAGTTAAAAAAAACAAATTTAGGGGAAAAATTAATGAATAAAAGTAAATACTGAATTTTTCAAAGACTTTCGGCAAAAATAGAGAATTGTTGTGTTACGAATTTACAGTTTAAGAAGGTTATAATATTTCTACAGTTGTGTATTTATCGAAACCTCTTTGAATTTTCCATTTGATCTCTTTATCGTTGAAAACGGCATAAAAAATCATCCCTTTATCCTTGGTTGCTGTCAGACGCTTTACCTGTATAATTGTTGCTAGGGTGCTCTCTTCGAGGTCCGCGTTCGAAGTATAAATAGTGGGTAGCTATTCAGTTCAAATCGTCATTTGTACCGAAGACAGCAGACAGTAAACATCGGAAAGGAAGTAGTTTATAGCAGGCAGAAGGTTTAGTTTAAGTAAAGTGAAGTGCTTGGAACCTGCGGACAGAATAGAGAATGGGCCGACACTGTTGGTTCGGTACAGATTGTCCAAACAGGGCTGGTGCTAAGGTTTTGCGTCTCACATCTCTCACTATTGCAGTGAGTGTTTGCTGACATACCATGCCTTAGTGCTACCCTGTTGTTCCGACAGTTATAGACATGTTTATTAAATAAAGTTTTATACCTTTTAGGTTCAGTCCCGTTTTATACATTTAGGTTTCAGTCCGTTTGATACATTTCGGTTTCAGACCAGTTCCAAACCTTTAGGTTTCAGACCAGTTCCAAACATTTATGTTTCAGACCAGTTCCAAACATTCAGGTTTCAGACAATAGTTCCAAATCGTCAGACCAGTTTCATACATTTAGGTTTCAGACCCGTTCCATACATTTAGGTTTCAGACCAGTTTCATACATTTATGTTTCAAACCAGTTCGATACATTTGGATTTCAGACTATAGTTTCAAACAGTTGGTTTTAAACAGTATTGGACTGAAAGGGTTTTAAACAGTTTTCAATTCAACAAGTTCGGGTTAGGTTGATAAGTGTTGAAATTCGTTTTATGTAGTATAGTATTTGTTTCATATTTGATAGTGATAGTGTAAACTTTTTATTGACTTTAGAACTTTTGAATTGCTTTTCAAATCCCAGGAAACTGGTACGAACCCGAGGATAAAAATATTTAAACGTCCCCGCCCGGTTACACGTTACAAATGGTGGCTCAGCGGTGGGATTTGTCGAGCATTTCTGTTTAGTATTTTGTGATTGTCTATGACTGTCCGTCCGTCGGATGGGGACGTTAAATCCGAGGTCCCGTGTTCAGGGAGTACCACGTCCTGTGCACGTTAAAGAACCCTTTACAACAACTCTTTGAGGGGTCCGTAAGTAGCCTGTTGTGAGGCAAAATTGTTTTAAGCCGGTTTTTTTGACAACACGTCTTTTCAAGTGGTATTCAAAATATAATATTTGAAACGGTTATATCTGGTCAAAATTTAATTTAAGTTCAGTATTCAGTTGCTTGTACAAATGTGAATAAAAGTATGATACTAGTATTTGGAAAATAGGAACTTAGCTATCAAAACAGAAAGAACATGCTAGTCGAAAGAAGCTGACAGGAACCTCAGAACTGTGAGTAGGCTAAGGTACCCCTAGGTCTGACGCTTGTCGACAGATTGTTGTAGGAAAGCCATTAGTTGGTTATCATGGTATAACCCTCGGTGTACAAACAGTTGCTGGGAGAGATATTCTGCGGAATGATTGGATACATTGAGGTTAAAAGTAGGACCTTGGTATGGTGTCAGCTAGTGTTAACGAGAACGGTTTTGATTGTGTTTTGATTTCGTGAGTACAAAATTGTAAACTCATGCGAGGACGCATGAAATCAGAGGCGTGGGTAGTGTTACGAATTTACAGTTTAAGAAGGTTATAATATTTCTACAGTTGTGTATTTATCGAAACCTCTTTGAATTTTCCATTTGATCTCTTTATCGTTGAAAACGGCATTAAAAATCATCCCTTTATCCTTGGTTGCTATCAGACGCTTTACCTGTATAATTGTTGCTAGGGTGCTCTCTTCGAGGTCCGCGTTCGAAGTATAAATAGTGGGTAGCTATTCAGTTCAAATCGTCATTTGTACCGAAGACATCAGACAGTAAACATCGGAAAGGAAGTAGTTTATAGCAGGCAGAAGGTTTAGTTTAAGTAAAGTGAAGTGCTTGGAACCTGCGGACAGAATAGAGAATGGGCTGAGACTGTTGGTTCGGTACAGATTGTCCAAACAGGGCTGGTGCTAAGGTTTTGCGTCTCACATCTCTCACTATTGCAGTGAGTGTTTGCTGACATACCATGCCTTAGTGTTACCCTGTTGTTCCGACAGTTATAGACATGTTTATTAAATAAAGTTTTATACCTTTTAGGTTCAGTCCCGTTTTATACATTTAGGTTTCAGTCCGTTTGATACATTTCGGTTTCAGACCAGTTCCAAACCTTTAGGTTTTAGACCAGTTCCAAACATTTATGTTTCAAACCAGTTCCAAACATTCAGGTTTCAGACAATAGTTCCAAACCGTCAGACCAGTTTCATACATTTAGGTTTCAGACCCGTTCCATACATTTAGGTTTCAGACCAGTTTCATACATTTATGTTTCAAACCAGTTCGATACATTTGGATTTCAGACTATAGTTTCAAACAGTTGGTTTTAAACAGTATTGGACTGAAAGGGTTTTAAACAGTTTTCAATTCAACAAGTTCGGGTTAGGTTGATAAGTGTTGAAATTCGTTTTATGTAGTATAGTATTTGTTTCATATTTGATAGTGATAGTGTAAACTTTTTATTGACTTTAGAACTTTTGAATTGCTTTTCAAATCCCAGGAAACTGGTACGAACCCGAGGATAAAAATATTTAAACGTCCCCGCCCGGTTACACGTTACAGTTGCTTCAACCAAAGGTATCATGGTATAAGTTTTATAAAAAATCGGGTAAGAATTGTACCCATTAAAGCTCTAACGAGGCTTATTTTCAATAAATTGAATTTTTCAAAGGGCCATCAATCTTTAAAATAAAAATGTCGAACAAATCATCCACCATTATAGAAAGTGTCCAGAGATATTGCTGATATTAACATATAGTATACGTTTTATAAAACTCTGGCACGAATTGTACCCGTGAGTGCGCTAACGATACCCTTTTTTATAAATGGAATATTTCCAAGGACCAATTACTCTTTTAAAAATGTAGACCATCCTCCATTATAGAACTTGTGTGGATATTGCTGTAATCAACCTATAATATACGTAATATAAAAACCATAAACTGTCTATGCGGTATGGGTATTTTTTTGGCATTATTTTAGGTCGTTTAAGTGATCTGGTGAAATGTTGTCTTATTGGCAATCATACCGCATAAGTTAAAGAAAATCGAAAAGGCAACAAATAAAAGTAACAAATGCAGCTGATGCCAAATAAATCATAACAGTAGCAATATAACTATCTTTAATTATAAAAAAAAACAAAACAACAACAACACGCAAATTACTAATAATAAGTGATATAAAATATCAATGCACAATCTAAAGTCAAAAGATTTGTAACTTTATGAAAAAAAAAAAATATGATAACTGAATAAAAAAAACTTCATAATGAAAGAAAACATAAGAAGTTAATTTTTAACAAGTGTGTACCGGGAAATTAATTCACTGGGGCTAAGTATAATACTAAGTTCGACCAGGGATAGGTTAAATATGTGTTTTGGTACAATGTAAAACGCAACAAAACGTGAAGCAAGACATTTTCGAAATTTTTCCACAACAAGTTTTGACAAGAAGGATATCATTCTTTGTTTTCCATGTATTTTTTAAAAAATGGATAACGTCCGATTTCCCAACAGTAGTTGCAAAACGGATTTAACTTATTTATACATCACAAAAGAAATAAAGAAAATAGAGAAAATAGTAATACTTCCCAACAAACAAGAAATATTCATTTAAACATATCGAAAGTCATAATTTTCATATTTTCTAGTACCTAGATGCACACTATCAATTGAACATGTATCAAAAGGAAAAGCAAAATACTCGTTCACACTAAAAAAAATTACAAAAAAGTATCAACAAAAAGCACATGTCTATTGTTATGTACAAGTCACAATAAAATATTTTGATATACGACAACCTGCATAATAAATAAAGGCAACAGTAGTATACCGCTGTTCAAATTCATAAATCCATGGACAAAAAACAAAATCAGGGTAACAAACTAGAACTGAGGGAAACGCACCAAACATAAGAGGTGAACAACGACACAACACTACAATGTAACACACACAGAAACGGACCAAGCATCAGACAAATTCCCACGAGAATAACAAATATAACATCAAAACCAAATACATGAATATGGGATAGACAAGTACCGTGATACGTCTTATCGCAATGCGAAATAACACTCAAAAATAAGAGAAAACAAACGACGCAACGTTAAAATGTAACACACACAGAAACGAACTATAATATAACAATGGCCATATTCCTGACTTGGTACAGGACATTTTTAAAGGAAAAAATGGTGGGTTGAACCTGGTTTTGTGGCATGCCAAACCTCGCACTTTAATGGCAATGTTAAATATAACATTGAAATGACAACATAATATTACAGGACTACAATACAAATAAATAGGAAAACGTGTTAGACAAAGAAACACATGATTAATGGATAACAAAAAGCATCAGGTTTAAAATTCAATACGCCAAAAACGCGCCTCGTCCACACAAGACTCATCAGTGACGCCCAGAATGAGATATAAAAGATCGAAAGTGAAAAAAAGAACAAAGTTGTACAGCACTGAAGATCAAAAGTTGAAAAAGGTTGTGTCAAATACGGCTATGTTTTTAAGCTTGGGATAAGAACATCCTTATCATTTAGATCAATTAATGCTATTGCAAACAGTAAAGGAGTAGGTTCAGTAAGACCCCTTTTTGGCCCCAAAATTAAGCAGTTTTGCAAAATTGTGAAAATGTAATCTTTTAACTATTTTTTGGAAAGTAGAATGCTTCTGCTACATAAATATGTGCTGTTTTTGACAATACAATACACATATATCGTGTACTAGCATCATAAAGTCATGCTAAATTACTGAAATCTTCACAATTATAGCATTTTGGTTAAATTTTAGACGGTTTCCGTCTTAAATGAAAGTGGCCGCATTCGTGTTCATTCATAATATTGAAATGTAAGTTGTATTTGATGATAATACATAACATATATAAAGGTTGAGGATGAACACGGATGCGGCCACTTTCATTTTTGACGAAAACCATCTGAAAAGTGACGTTTTTTGGCATATTTGATAGATTTTTCATATTTAAGCTTCAATCGGAGCGTTTTTAATGACTGAATCAGTTAAAATCTTTAACAAAAACTAATCGAATCAATTGAAATAGACACTTAAGTGTTTAAAAAGTGTCCTAAAGATCTCGTTAGATGAAACTGAAATTTGGGGCCAAAATCGGCCCTTACCGGACCTACTCCTTTTATTAAATGAATATAATAGATATACATAATGAAACTGAAGTATTAACTAATTACAGAAAACAAACACGAATACATAATGCAAAGACCAACACAATAGACACACCCGACTCAGTCCAGGCTTCAACGCAATAAATCATAATAATGACGTCACATACGATGGTGAAAAAGCACGAAAATTACGTCACATTTGAATTTAATAAACAATATAATGAAGTAGTTTCGCCTTGACAGTGGTAAAATACTATGACGTTACGCGCGATGTTCGTACCTCATTGAAAATTGGTGTAGTTGGCAAGATGAAAGTCCAAAATATATAGTTTTGTGATATCATATTTATTGCTTTTGTACGTATTTTAAAGAAATAACGTTTTTTTTAAATAAAAGCGAAAAAAATAATAGTTGAAACTATGTTTTATTATGCATGCGACAAGTTTCATTAAAAAGCCTGTCCCGCGTAACATATTTCATTTATTGTAACCACTAAACTATGAGTTTCGTCTAAACTATTTAATATTTTGAAAAACGTTTTTTCCATTATTTAACAGATAGGTTCCTTCAGTCTTTTTTCATTTTTTATGACGTTATGATGACGTCATTGAAAAAAAAGCAATCCATACTAAAAGGGCAAATCTATCCAAACATAAACAAACGACAAACACTGAATTACAGGCTCCTGTACATGTATATACAATTTTCATCCATTTGTATATCATTTTATTCTACTAGTTTATTATAGTTCAGAGCAAGTGATTGGATTTGAATAGGCATTCATATTTTCCCGCAAAACGAGAGAGCTAGGACCAATAACTCTGCCTGTTTCTGTATATAATCTTCACCTCCTTTATATGAGATTGCAATCGTTCTTGAGATATTCTTACGCATTCGTTAACACGATTTTTCTGTACGTATGCATAGATATTAATAATTTTTACTTGCATAGATATAAAACATTTTCATATTTATCAAATTATGTTAAAAAAAATATTTGATGAGTATTCATTGAAGAAATGAATTTAAAGCAAGTGATAAGGAATGTTATTTTGCACTCGATGATATCGGCGTATTTATCATCTTCATAGATCGGTTAAAAACCCAAAACGTATTTACATAATGGAAATTTAGGCGATAGCAATACACCGGAATGCCCTCAACAGTCACCCGCTGTAAAAAGTAGAAAAAAAACCCGGTAATTTGGAATTTCTTTTGAAATTCACCTTAATATAGTATTGTAGCAGGAACAATTCTGCCTAAGATTCGGGGATGCGGACCACAGCTAATTCTAGTTTGTAAACTGATGTGTGCGGAAAACGACTGATGCCAAAAGTGATGCGCTATAATATATCGTAAATGAAAACCAAAAACTGAAAACAATATATAATTTATTCAACAAAGTACAACTTTTATTATGTAAAGCCGAATGTGTAGAAATAGAGCATTCAATATGATTTCAAATTATCATACTAAGGAGGCATGTAGCATATGCACTAACCTAATGGATCCTTGATTGGAAAGCCTGGCTTTCCTTGTAGGCGAGCGCCAATTCAAGGATTCGGAGGTTTTTAATGCACCTACCTAACACACGGCTATATGATATATCATTTGAAAGGTCTTTTATCGTACATTCAGAATTGCCTGGTCGTCAAATTGGGAAATGGTCACATTTTTCTAAAAACGGCAAAAAAGGGAAAAAAAATAAAAGTCATAATTTGACGATATTGTTCGAAAAATGCAGTTTAAAAACAAATTCATCTGCAATATTATTTGAAATATATCATTTGATTAACTATAGTCTATCTAGTTTTTGTTTCTGAAATTTTTTTCTACAAAAAAGTGTTTAAAATGAAAAAATCTCGTATTTTTGTGAAAATCATAGTTTTTACGGGTCTTGACGCAAAACGCTCGGTAATATTTAATTTTGCATCGAAAACACACAAATTCTATTGGTTTTATATTAATAACATATATAACTTGTTTTATAAGTTCTAAGGTTTTGCCTAGCTTGTTTTTTATACCGACAAAACATTGATAAAACTATATGAAAACATACCGTAAAACTGCTTCAAAGCGCATATTTACCATGTTTACAGCACAGTTAAAAATATATGTTATTTTGGTCTCCTGTTAGTTCGACAGTTATAAATACATTATGATTTAATTGTCTTAAGCTTGCCAACCATGTCTAGGTCGAAGTTCACTAGCAAGGTTGTTTTTCTTTTTTTTTGAGTTTTTTTTTTTTTAATTTTAATTTGTAACTATCACAATCATCGCATACGGAACTTAAGTATACAACCAATTATTTTTGCTTGTAGAGCAATTACAAAAACACAAAATTTATAAAAATAAACATATTTACATTGAATAACAGTGAGGCAAAACAAACTTTATGTTGCCCCTTTGCTCAAATGCTCTTTCGTTAGTCAATGGTATCGTTTGCATCTTCATCATCGTCATTTATTTGATCTTCGAAGTCGAGGTCCTCTTTAGAAAATATATTTTGGCAGGTATCACTACCCTGACATGGACAAAGCTCAGTGCAAGACATCTGCTGCTCTCGGCAAATACATGACTTGCTACATATATATTTTCCCTTGCAAGAACATATTAAATCTTGCAGGAAATCGGACGTCATCATGCCTAAAAAGTAGACTGGATCCGGGCCATGTGAACTCTGTTTCCATCCGTATTCATAAGGAGACAAAGGATTTGGATGATCGAAATGTGAGGACATCCAAATTTTCGTTTGAAGACATGATCGCAAAACATGCTCTTTGAATGCAGGTTCGCTTGGTGGCAAACGCAACAAACTTGTGTCTTTGCATGTTGCAAGTTTAACACGTAACTTGTTTAAGTCAACATGTGATGAAGCGAATTTGTCTTTTGGGTCATACAAGCTTGAAATAAGCTCTCTGGCTGCTGACAACAATGTTGAAAAATCGATCTTGTCAAAGTTTTGAAGGTTTGTAAACTTACTCGGAGATTTTCTTATCAATTTGAAGACGGTCTTTTTGCCAAACCCAAATATAGCGGAAGTGGTATCACAACCAGTTAAAGCATGAACTGCAGGGAGATTATTAGCTAGTAAAGGTGAAAGAGATTTACTTAACTCATGGATTGGTATGTACCTCCTACAGTCTCTAAGAGAATTAGTTGACCCCGTCAAAAACCACATTTGTTCAGTCGACACAAGAACCTTGAAATAATGAACACAGAGCACAAGAACATCTGTATCGGAACACTTGACTATGATTCGTCCCCTTATATTCAACTGTTGAAAGATTTTATCAGAGTGTATAACATGAAGCAAGATTCTTGTGTCTGCTTCTTCGTGCGAACAGAAAAGGTCTGGGAGATCGATTGCATGCTCATTATAGAGTTTTCGCACTATTTCTGGATTGGAAAATGCACCGGCAAGAACTAAACATTTATTTTCACCCTGGAATATATCAGAGAAATTGCTGCTCAGATAATCACCAAGGAAAGTAATCAATGCTTGCTTGTTTGTGTTGCTTGATAGAATTTTTTTCCAGTCTGGAACAGTTCGGCCTTCAGCGATATGATACACTTTTTGCGTAGATGTTGTTGCCGATCGTCTATGACGCTCTGCTGATTTTATAGAATGTTCAGTGTCATAGCGATCGAAGACATCAACAACCTTGTCTGTGAATCGGAAGCATGATTGTAACTGCATAATATAAGATTTGGCCAAGTCTCCAAATGTGGACATTCTTTTCACATCAAATGACTGAACTAAGCTCATGCCATCTCTTATTAGTACGGTAGCACTGTGGTCGAATGGAGGAATGTTAGGTACTGATCCTACTAAATTTTCCAATTCATGGGCAAGATCAGACTTATTTGTCTTTCTCATAGTTCCATCGTCATGAAATAATGCAGTGGGAATGGGACAAATTGGATAGGACAAAACAGTTTCCACAGATACGTCATCTCTACATTTAGTAAGAGATAGTGCACGTCTAAACACAAGCTCGGGATTCAAATGACCTTTTACAACTTGCCCAGATTTGCATTTAAGTTGTACTTTGGGATTCATATCTTCAAAGGTCTTCAGTCCTGATCTTTTGATAGGATGGTAAAAGCTACCTGCTTTATCTGTTGATAGAGATGAATCAACAAACATCTTCATTTTAGTTCTTCCAGTTTCAACTGATTTTAACAGTGAATCTTCAATGTCGTGACTTGCATGGAGACCAGTTGAAATGTTAATAAGCTGACGGGGGTGATTATCAACGTCAAATGGATTTGTCATATTTTCTGTTATATAAACAATAAGATCTTGTACATGTTTTTCATCCCTTTTCATTGCAGCTGGTTTTGCTTCATCGTGACATTGGTCATCAACCTGGGAAAGACCCGCACGTGCTCTCATTGCCGATGTTATCTGACTAAGCACATGCCTTGTAAGATTCCATCTTATCAATGAAGCCTTCTTCCTTGTTAAACCAACAATACCACCGTCTCCTTTTGAATCTTTTATCACTGTTTTTTCTGTTGCCATGTCGCTCCAAACGCCATTGAACGATCCAACTTTTTGACGAACAGAGAAGAAACCCATCGAAAAAAGACCTTCTGCCTCAGTTGGTAGGTTTAGCATATCTAAAAGGTAGACAGGAGTCCATCTGGAATAATTGTTTTTGTTGGCTACAAAGAAGTAAGGAAGCATTGAGAAAACAGAATGCAAATGAAGAGACCAAAGGCCATTTTTTTCAGCTCGGATATTTATCAGCATAATTTCTAAAGCTTGTAGTAGCATATCCCAATAACGAAATGTAGGAGAAACCTGACCACCCCATTCTCGAAAATCGTTCATTTTTGACCCAAGGTCGTCATTCAGAGCTTTTTCTAGACTTTGAAGCATGTCAAATGTACGGCCATTACTCGTAAAACTTTCATGACACTCTGTGAGGCCAAAAAAAGGCTTTCGGGGATTTCTAAACATTTTTGTTGTCTGATCCAAACAAAGAACGAACAGATCCAAAGTGTCTTCAATGTCTCATAAAGGAGTGTGAGTCCTCTAACTGCACGGTTGAACTGTTTTCCTGAAAGCATTTGGTCTACTGTTGCAGCTGCGTACACACCGGAATCAATTGTTTCTGCATTGATGTCGACATTATCAGCTCCTTCATGTATGACTGAGACTGTGCCGTTATATTGGCGAATTCCACTGAGAATGTATGTATTGTTTTGAACTTGAGATAATTCAGAGCACGCAAGGCTTGTAAGGTATCGCCGTACCTCATGATATGATGCACAAAATCCATGCGAATGTAATGTCTCGATTAAAGCTTTCGACCCATGCATATGATGCAACTGTAATGCAAGGCCAATGTAAAGAGGGGATAAAGCTTTTTTGTGCAATGACACTATGCATTCAGATAAAGCTAAGCTCTTCCTTATACTTTCAAATGGAATGTCAGATAAATGGTTTTTAATATCTACTTGGCTGTGAGAGTCATCGATAAGCCAATTTATAAAACCAGTCAAAACAGAAGGCACGGTCTCTAGAGATTTAGATAAAGACATTTCATCAACTGAAGGATAAGTATCCATAGGGACAACGGCATTTTAATCTCACGTCTGAGAATTGAAG
The DNA here is from genome assembly GCF_965363235.1 of Mytilus galloprovincialis. Classification (NCBI taxonomy): domain Eukaryota; kingdom Metazoa; phylum Mollusca; class Bivalvia; order Mytilida; family Mytilidae; genus Mytilus; species Mytilus galloprovincialis. Next base: position 104,108,973 of record NC_134841.1, on the reverse strand, counting down.
CAGCTGAATATAATATTTGATTTTCGTCGGTTTGGTCGTTTTTTGAAGTGCACGCAGACATCTGCAGTTTAGTAAACTTTGTTTCGGCCTTGAAACGAATAGCAGTTCTAACTGCCTCGCGCAATGTGAGAGAACTACTATATACGAAGTTAGACTCCCCTTGACCGTGATTTACATCAACCACAATATGTTCTCGAAAGTGATTTTTTAATCTGAGTTGAAGTCTATAAGCAGTGTATTTAGATGATACGTCTTCTGGCAGAAATGATTTATATTTAGAAAGGAGATAAGACAAGGAGAACACCATTTTGTGAACGAACAATTCTTCGCTTATAGACTCAACAAATGAGGTAAATGCTTTATCGTACATGGTACCAGTATTATTGTCATCGGTTTCTGCTTTAATTTCTTTTTCTCGCAAAAGGTATTTTGTTATGCAACCAGAGTGATATAAAGCATTTGATGTGAAATCTTTATCTGCAATTAGAAAGAGCATTTCATTGTCAGTATGTTTAGTTGCTGTTTCCAAAAGGCTTTGAACCCTCATAGACGAAGAAACACGATGAAGTTTTCGATCCTTTTTAAAAGTCTTGTTTTTACAAAAGATGCAACACAAAAAATCTAGTGATAGCCTAGATCTAGTTAGGATATTTGGAGATGCACATGAACTTGTAGTTTCTGCTTGAGACTGCTGTTGTTGGACTTTTGCAGCAGATATACAACTTGATGGAGACGGTATGTTGTGTTTGCTTGTATATGTCCTGTAACAAGTTTTGTGATATTTTATGTTGTTCATAATAATGTCATCTAATTTATCAACCTCACTCAAAAACAACCTAAACACACCATTTTGTCTTTGCCTTACAGCATTCATTAAGGTTGTAAAACCTCTATCAGTTGTTATACTGAGAGTCTCTTGTGTAATATTTTGACATATTATACAGCGTTGCCAATTTATGGACATGCGACCGCGTTTCAATGGAGGTGGCCCACATTTAACAGGACTTTGACACTCATCCATGATGATAAGTAATTATGATAAGATTTAATGTAGTCTGCTGCTTACATATCACCTGCCAATATCGTTAGTAATGCGTGAAATGGTCTTTCGTTAACATATATACGAATAAATATTTAGTAATATGTTAAAACACGACTTGAGTTTTGGCAACTCAAATGTTACCTGTGCATATATACTATTAATAGATACTCGATTTATATAAATTTTGAGCGTCTGGGATAAACACGATACAGATCCGGAATACCGCTAAATAATGCAGATTTTAGAGAAGTCGTCAAACATTTATTATCCGTCATTGAGCTTCGATATGTGTCGCAATCTTTTCAAGGTATATGGAATTTATAAAAAAACAAATCATGAGAGTTTTAATAAGTCATTGGCACTGACAATCTTAAAAAAATTGGATACTTTTTTACATTTTAGGGTTGGTTTGACAGATTGCTCTGAATTAACTAATTTTTCATAAAATCTTCTTTTTTTTTGGATTCGATGTCTTTTTAGAATGTATTCAAAGCTATCTAAGATATAAATGAATAATATATATACAACAATGCAGATATATTCAATGTTAAATTTCGCCGTATAATCCAAAGAATTTCGACATGTCTGTGTTCTCGTGAGATTTACAAGATACGTGACCATAGGGAACTTTGACGACCACCCAAATCGTATGCTCTAGAAGTTTTTCTTTCAAATAATACCAAAATAAGCTGTGTGTTAGATAGGTGCATTAAAAACCTTAACGAGAGGCTTTTTCTCAAATCGGCGCTCGCCTATTGGTTGGACTGAATGTCAGTCCTCAGAGAATTCAACTTAATAATTTCAAATCAATTATCTAAAATATATAAGTCTTTCGCAGAAGGTAATCAAAGGTTTTGCGACGATGCAAATATTAAACTTTACAATATAAATAAATATCTTTAACCAATGAATTCAAATACCAAATGCTATGCAATTTAACAAATATATACTGAACAAGCTTCATGTAAATCATTAAATAAGGAAATATGAAATTTATAGTTTTGAACAAGGGAAATGATAATAACATAATAATCCTAACTGCCACAGTATATTACACAACATCATATTTGTGGTATAAATAGCATCAAAAATATCCCAACACGATGTAATAGTAAGATGTAATATGCAATTGCTACCTAATATTTAAAAACAGAACACGCTACACATTTATACCACTGATTTGAATGAATGATTAAATAAATGAATCTGTATTGCATTAGCAACAACATTGATTAAGCAAAATAACATGGTCTATACATATATGAAAAATATGACAGAAATACAGAGAACAATTAAATTATGCAGAGATAACATACAACATAATATACATGTGTACAACATATTAACTAAAAATTTGCGATCTTAATTTTCATACAGCCTTTAGATAACTACATAGTTTCTTAGTAATCTTTTACCCAAATTGTAACAAAATATTTTGCTTTCGTGTATTTGGCCTTGAAAAATAATATTTTGGCAAAAAGTTGGCTTCAGTAAATATCAGTAATTCAAAAGTTAATAAAACTACATATTTACCTCATCAAAAGACAATAAAAAGTAAAATCACAAAAACACTGAACTCAAGGAACATTGAGGAAAATCAATTCGGAAATAAAATTGAGAATGGAAATGGGGAATGTGTCAAAGAGACAACAACCCGCCCAAATAAAAAACAACAGCAGAGGGTCACCAACAAGTCTTCAATGTAGCGAGAAATTCCCGCACCCGGAGGCGTCCTTCAGCTGGCCCCTAAACAAATATATACGAGTCCAGTGATAATGAACGCCATACTAATTTCCAAATTGTACACAAGAAACTAAAATTAAAATAATACAAGACTAACAAAGGCCAGAGGCTCCTGACTTGGGACAGGCGCAAAAATGCGGCGGGGTTAAACATGTTTGTGAGATCTCAACCCTCCCCCTATACCTCCATAAGTCCATAATCACATGGCAAAATCAAATAACAAAACGCGTCAAAAACGAATGGACAAGAACTGTCATATTCCTGACTTGGTAATTGTTTTATTCCTTATCCCGAAAGAAATGTTTGTAATGGAAATTATTTACCAAAATCAATTGTACATCAACCGTTTTTTTTTACCAAAATCATACACGTAAAATCACGTTACGTTTTGCGCGATAAATATACTTTCTTCTGAATATGCATAACAGTTAGCGATAGTAAATAGGTGTAAAAATTCATTTAATAAATAGTAATTACAGTATACTGGAAATTTGAATAATTCCCTAATTTCCCCAAGTATTTGCTAATTTCAGTTATTTACAGCAACATAAACATAAACAAGACACACTAAATGTTTAGACATAAAGTTTTACAATTCAATTAATTATATAGAATACAATAAAATCACAAACTTCATCACATTTCAAAATTAGGGACTAAAAAAAACATAACTAAGCGACCGCTTAGCAATAACCTATGATTTCATGTTATTAGTAGTCAATGGGATATTCTTTAAGAAGGAGTTTATACATGTATAACATAATGATATATACATTCCACATAGTTACACTTTGTGTATATCTTATCAAACATAATGATATATACATTCCACATAGTTACACTTTGTGTATATCTTATCAAACATAATGATATATACATTCCACATAGTTACACTTTGTGTATATCTTATCAAACATAATGATATATACATTCCACATAGTTACACTTTGTGTATATCTTATCAAACATAATGATATATACATTCCACATAGTTACACTTTGTGTATATCTTATAACATAATGATATATATGTTACAGTAAATAGGTGAAATTAGGAATTACACGTAATTACTAAACATTTCAGTAAATACCTGTAATCACTAACCAATTTAGTAATTACATGTATTTACTAGTTGATTCAGTGATTACTGGTATTTACTGATTATTTTTGTCATTTTTACAGCTATTTACTGACTTGATTTTTTTGTTTTAAAATTAAAGACATAATTCAAAATACCAAACAAGAAAGTAAAGAGATAGGGATTTGTAGGGCTTATACTTAAGGATTAAGGAATATAAGGCACATCAAAAGTGTTTACTCTTTAGAGTTTGTGAATTGAAACTGGAAAATGGTGGTTTAATACGTTTTGAAACTCCCTAAAAATCAGCATGCAAGAAAGACATTGATATCCAAAATTTAGACAGACATTTGTGGGAAGTTTGGAGTGATATTGATTTGAAAATTGGTAAAAAGTTTTATCCAGACAAGTTATTGATGAAGTTCGGATTTTGTTTCAGGCTAATAATTTTGTGCAGAGGTGTGGTCCTTGAACTTTGAAAATTAACTCTACACTTACCCCTTATTCTTGTAAATATTGATTTCAGAATTGGTATTAAGTTGACAAATTACTTATCAAAAGTTCAAATTTTGTTTATATATTAATTTCACGGTGGCATATATGACCAAAAAAAGCAATTTAAAGCAAACACTGATATACATTATAACTCAAAAATATAAATCATGATTGATGAATAAATTGAGTTAAAAAAAATCAGGTGAGCGATTCAGAATCTTGAGAGCCTATTGTTTATTTTAATTTTGCTTTTCAAGTTGCCCAATGACAAAAGTTAAATTCCTTTTTCTAAATGATTCATCAGTTTTCCTAGTTTCTAGTTTTTATATAGGGGGACTGTTCTTTTTTTTCCATTTGAATTGTTTTACACTAGTATTTTTGGAAGGCTTTTATAGCTTGCTGTTCGGTGAGAGTCAAGGCTAAGTATTGAAGGACATACCTTGACATACAATGGTTTACTTAAAAAAAATTATGGTACTTGAATTGAGAGTTTTCTCATTTGCATTCATACCACATCTTCCTATATCTATTAACTATAAAATTGAGAAAGAAAATGAGGAATGTGTCAGAGCGACAACAATGAATTCTTCTGTCGGACATTTGGGATGAATCTAATCTTTTTGTGGATTGAATAAGTTATCTTAAAATTTCACCCCTTTTGTTGACATTATTTTAATTTTTGTCGAGCATGCATGTGACTTTCATCGTAAAAACGCGAGACATAGCGAACCAACCTATGTTCCGTCATCAGCGGCTAAATTTTGATAACTTTCTTAAATTATCCTGGATTTCTACCAAACTTGAAAAGAAGCTTGTTTTTAATCATAAGACAAATATTAAGAGGTAAATAAATCATGTAACTAAAAATGAAATCCTTTTTTCCGCATTTTATTGTACATGTTATAATGAACTTGTTTGTAGTTTTCATGCCATTTAACATTAACTTTTCACTATGACTGAGTTTCCACCAAACTTGGACAGAAGCTTGTTTATGATCATAAGATAATATCTTGAAGTAAAGTCTGTAAAATAATACTTTTATCGTATATTACTTATAGCTGATCTTAGTTTTTTCCAAGTTAACATTAATTTACATTCAAAGAGGTCCAATTATTAACTTGCAAGTGTACAACTCATCAACCATGTTTCTCAGCATATTTAACAAAATAGAACCAGTGAGATTCCCTGCTAAAAGTGAATCCTAATTTCATTGTAATTAATGACTTAACAACACAAAAATCATATTTAATTTGCTATAACTTTAATAACAAATAACAAACAAGAACATTTAAGGTTGATCACTTTCGAAGTGTATTCACTGATCCTCTAGTAGGTATTACCATAACTTTTGATCAGCTGACCATATTACAACATTGTTTTAAACATAGTTAGTAAATAGGTGTAAAAAATCATTTAAAAATTAGTAATTACTGGTAATAACTGGGCAGTTTTAGGAATTACTTGTATTTACTAAGTGCATCGGGAATTACATGTAATTCCTAAATTTTAGTAATTACATGTAATTCCTAATTTCACCTATTTACTGTAACATATACATTCCACATATGTACACTTTGTGTATATCTTATAACATAATATACATTCCACATATGTACACTTTGTGTATATCTTATCAAAAGAATTGATCTTCGACAGAGTCAACAATGACAGCAGCTAACCGGACACTTTCATCTGCCTGTTCTTTGGTATACATTTCGGATGGTGCTAGAGGATAGGACGTTATTCTTGGGTATCGCATCCTTGAATAATTTACTACTAAATTTTCCAGTTTTTTTGAAGCATCCTTGAGTGTTGGATTTCTAAATGTTATATATTTCGTCAGGAAATGGTCGTTTCCTACTTGAGAGGAATCCTCTACTATTTGCACTGCCTTGAGAGCTTTTTCAGCGGCCTTTCAGAAAAATATAATAGAAAAAAAAATTAAAACACTATCGTTTACATGCACAATTTTTGTTCATGGTGCGCTAACTTAATGAATTTCAGCTTAGAAATAAATGGCTCCATTATCTTCAAACTAATTGTTTTGGTTACTAATATATTAAAAATTGATTTAAAAAAGGACGTTTTAAATGCTTATTTACATATTCAGATAACGTACCGATATCTATGCGCACGATATACCGGTTTCTGAAATAAACTTCATCAGATATTTCCCTCAGCAAAGTATGAGAAGCGAAATATAGTAGATACAATGTTAGAGAGTTTGGGAAGAAAATGGCATTACCATTTAACAGATGAGCAAAATGTAGAATCACAAAAATACTGAACTCCGAGGAAAGTTCAAAACGGAAAGTTCCTAATAAAATTGCAAAATCAAATGATAAAATACATCAAACAAATGGTCAACAACGGTCATATTTCCGATTTAGTAGAGTCATTTTCAAATGTAGAAAATGATGGATTGAACTTGGTTTTATAGCGCTAAACTTCCCACTTGTATGACAGTCGCATCGAATTCCATCACATCTACAATGATGCCTGAACGAAACATACATAATAGGTAAAATTGTCAAAATATGGGATACAGCAGTCATCACTGTGTCACAATATCAATTAGAACAAAAACAAACAAATATTAAACAAAGAAGCACAAAAATCAACTATCAAATTTAACAACCACATTCATTGCTTACCTATATATATATATATATGTATTATAAATCAACCCATAAAGAATTGAAATATTAGAAGTCTAGTGACTGCATTCTAGTAGAGTCGCTGTTTTGATCTCAGATAAATGTCACACAGGAATAAATATAGAATATTTTTTTCGTTCAAAATATTTTCAAAATTATAATTTCACTTGGGGAATGGTGGTATACAGGGTTGAAAAATCAAAAGTTTTGTTGTTCTTATAACATCGTTCCCCAAGCATGACAAGAAAGCTTAAATTTGGGTTTAAATAATAATATAACCTATTAACTCAAAAATAACAATCAAAATATAAAAAGTCTACCAGCAGCAGTATTCACCTACTAGTGGTCGCTGAACACATACACGAAACTGTATGATTTCAATACACACATGTTTTGAGGAATACGCAATAGTTAATGCGTTTAGTGATATTTACATAACAATGAATAAAACACCAATAGAGAGCATTGTGTGACGACAAGAACGATCTGTACTTTATATGAATGTTTTGATAACGGTCTTTCTAAATTATATCTAATATTGATAGTTTCTTACCTGGTGACTCTGTACACACACCCAGTTATAGGTCCTATCGGTTGCTGTGGTTAAAGATAGTTGTGCAGCGGACATATCGAATCTGGCTTGTTTGATCCAGATGCGACCCATATGGGGTTGTGGATTTTGGAATGAAGAACCATGATGTTGGCAATCTCTTGGACGTTTTGTTCCGACTCGGTTGGCAAATCCATGAATATCAAATGTATAACCTTCTGAAGCTCCATCAACATCGTCTCCTGAGCACGTAGCATTACGTAGATATTCTTCCCACTGACCATTTTCATAGTTTCTTCTTACATCAATTTTGCTTACGTCTATTTCACCAGATTGCAATCTTGTGGCGAAATTGGTTAAATGTTTAAAAACTTCTCCGCAGAAAGATGAATTTTCGTTCTTATCGGGATGCCATCTTAAAACAAGACGACGAACAACATTTTTAAACTCATTTGGTCCTAGGCGCCATGCATGGACTAAGAATATTTCTACTGTTTGAAAAATTTGTTTCTTTTGGTCAATCGTCTGCTCCACCTGGCTACGGGTGTATAGTTGAATATCTGCTGATGTATTTAGTTCTGGTCTGACGACATTATAAAGTCTATGTGACCTGATCTTTAATTCAACGTCCTCACCGGTATTTATCACGTATAACGGAAATGTTTCTAAATCATCTTTCAGCTGTTCTACTATCTTCACATAAATGTAAACTGACACCACATCATCGATGTCATCCCCAGTATTGTCAAAAACTTCATATACAGCATAGTCTCCTGCTTCGAATGAACAAAATTCTGAGGACAAGAAATCTAAAAATTCTTCTTGAACAGGTGTTCCGGGTAAAGGAAACCATGAAATACCTTCAAACTTATAGTCAGCATCTACAAATCCAAGCTTGTTTAACTCTTCTTCAAGTTCAGTCCTGGATAATTCTATGAAGGGCATGATTGCCTGGATGTCGCTAATATATATCTTGTTAAAAGCAATCTCCTGAATACCGTCTGAAATCCAAATAATGTTTCGCGATAACCATGATTCTGTGAGATTTTTTTGATACTCTACATACATTACATTTTCATCTTGAGCATAGAAAACTGTTTTGTTTCTTATACTTCCTTTGCACTCCTCTTTCTTGTATACAAGAACTGTTTTTAAAGTTACCAAGGCACGCACTCGAAGTTTTTTAAGTTGATCAGTTACTAGTTTAAATTCACTCTCACTAATTTTCATATTTTTCTTGACCTGATATGTTTTCATTAAACGAAGAATTGCATAACTGAATAAATCACCAGATAAAAACCGTTCTAATTTTGCAGCTACATCGCTTGGAATAACTGAGTCCGTGGAAACAACCGTCTCTTTTACAGATTGTGTAATAGTATTAGGTCTGTTGTTTACAGATAGGCGCAGAAGACGAGCAACAGGGTTAAAACCGTCTAATATAAGAGGTGTCAAGTCACACATAAAATCAATCTGCCTTACATTTCCGATCCGTGACCTAAACACATTTCGATCATTTATTGTAAGATGACTTGCAAGTTTCAGAACGTTCTTTTCATTGAGTAAAAACAAAGGCATTTTGCTATCTTTGACTGCATCCTTTTCTGTATAATTCTCCAGACAGTACAATAGACCTACAAATGCACATTCGAAAGATTTCAATTCTTGTACTGTGAGAGGTTTTTCTTGCGCTTTGTTCTTCATTGTAGCTAATATATTATTGTATTGATGAATCGAAACATTTTCAGTGGCACCAAGTATCTTAAACAGATCGAAGTATTCTCCGTAGCAATCAGAACACTTAAGCAAGTAAGGGGGAATTTGATAATTTCTTGGCAGGTTAACTACAACACTACTTGCTTGCAAAAACTGTCCATATTCAACAAAGTAAATCATTGCTGTTTGACCTAACATTACCTTTGCCTCCATCATAGAATGTTCTGGGAGTTTGGATAGATATTTATAAAAAATTTCCATTAGCTCCTTTATAAATGACTTGTTTTCTTTCTGAATACCAGATCGTTGGAACGATTCACACACCTTATGGATATGCGAAACGACACATTTTAAATCAGGTTGTTCTTTAACATTTAGGTGTTTAATTATCAATTCATTAGTTGGTACGGCATACTCAGGTAGCAGAACCTCCATTGTCCAGCACAAGTCGATATATCCTTGTGGTATGCTATCTTTAAATGTTATCAGTCGTTCATCACTTATAGGGCTACATATAGATTGGTACTTATCAGAAATGGTGCAAGGTGTGATAAAATGTATCTGACTAATTGTTGATAGTAAATATGTGTCCTTCTCAAGATTGGACAAAGAAAACAGATGTTCAATAAGTAATTTCGATTGTCTTTCTGAACAAGGCGAGTTTCCATTTTGCTGAATTGTCTTAGCAAAGTTTATGACCATCTGCAGGGAAACCGTACTTTTCATTCCTGCATATTCCATGAATTCTTTCCAGTCACTTTCTGAAAAAGGTGCACTTGGAAGTTCAGAATCGTCACAAAGCTCACGTAATAAACTGTTATGAGGACTGTAAAAAGCACATGCCTTTTGATAACATGAAGTTCTCTCAGTTGGAACAAACTCCAAATTTGGTAATTCTACTTTGATTTCTTCAAATCTCAACAATTCATCTCGAATGAAGGTAAGATGTGGTATGTGTGCTTCTGGATTCAAATGGGGAAAATTCGGTAATATGAACTGTTTATAAAGGCCCAGTAAAGGATGTTTAAACTTCAAACCTTGTTTTTTCTTCTTTTTCTTTTCGTAACAAAGGATACATCCAATTTTCCCATACAATTTTTCATGTGATGAATTATGTTTTATCAGTATTGTTTTCTTTGTTATACACAAAGCATCTATTCCGTCAAATACTGTCATACAATCAGAACTCTTCACAACAAGAACCTTTTGGGCATCATCGAGCTTCACGATATTTTCAGAAACTGTTGTAAACAGAAATAATGTTTTTATCTTTAAAAGGGTTAGAAAACCAAGGGAATCAGTAGAGTTGCTAAAAAAGGTCAAGAGCTGGTCACATTCATCTGAGGTAAGGTTTTTCCACAGAACACTTTTCCTATGGAAGTGTAAACAATCGACGAATTTTGTAGGTTTAAAAACCGTGGCCACTATATCTGATAAGTGTTTGGTTCCACATATTTCGGTATTTGGCGATGGAATTTTGAGTTTGATCATTATCTTATTCAAATTGTCTTTTGATACTTCGACTCTCTCTTCGTGAAACAAACAATATGCCATTTGAAACGAAACTAGCTTATTGTCTTCGTTGAACCATAAGCAAGGCAATAAGCACCAGTTTTTGATAACATTGATAATATCGTCTTGTGTGTTAAGAAATTCCCAGAGCAAAGTTAACCATTTTTCATCTAGTTTATTTTCCGATGAGATCCAGTCAATTGGTTTTAAATTTTCATATATTGATCTCTCAAGTGTATATGGTAGCAATTTTGAAAATGATGTAATCTCCAATTGTTTGAAACTTTCTTTGAACGCCATCAAAATTTGCCATACACATTGATGTACAAATTTATCAGCCGATCGCGGAAAAAGTTCACAATACTTTGACAAGATCAAATTATTTTCTGTGCAAAAAGCGGTTAAACTATTGTCATTTCGGACAAGCAGCGGTACGCCTTCTAATTCATCAATACTTTTAATATTTCCCATCAAACAAAACTCTAGAACAGACATAAGTCTGCCAATATCTCTAACCGGAGTATCATCAAGAAGTTTACCTGAACAAACGGAAATAGCACACTTATCTGAGGCTCTGCTGTTCCAAGATTTCAAGAAATCAATAACGACAGTAGGAGTTACGGATTTTGAACATATACAATGTTTGCGTTGGTTTTCATCAATATTTTCTATTTCTTTTTCAGAGAGTGATTTATTCATTTTTGTTTTTTTAAGTTCTTTATAGGGCTCTCTGATATGCACTCTACGTGAACATGATTGATTAATGCTTTTAGAAATTCCTATTGGAACACATATTATGTTCATTCCTAAATCAATAAGCACCTCTCTTAAGTTTTGTTCCACATAAAATGAACATCTTCTTGTTGATCTGGTAGTTCCTTCACTTGCTTTGATGTCATCTAAAAATGTTGTTCCAAAATGAAGATCGTCAAAAAATGCTGGAAACATTCCGTGAGTACTTTGTAGCGGCACCCATTTCTTGATTTTGAAATTCTGATTTTGTTCCAATTGCTGAGATAATTGATGAATAGAGCATTCATGTCTTTTAAATGACGGGATTACTGGGAAAATATTCAGATCTTGTCTGATAATACTTTTGTAAGTTGAAAATGTAAGATCTTTCCAAATATCTTCTTTAGCAAAAACAAAAACAGGAAAGCAATCGAAAAACTTTTTGACTGCATGTCGATTTTTACAGTTTTCAATTTTTTGTTGATAGAATTTCAGAAGACCAGCATATGCATATGCTAATGTTTGATCAACAATGCAACGATTCCACATATATCGTATATCATCTCTGAAAAGGCCACTAAATATCTGAGTTCTATTTGAACTTAAAGCAAAGTGACCATTGATATGAACTGGTAAGCCAGTTGGAATGGGCAGCGGCAAAAAGCAAAATGCTCTACCATTTTCCATCTCAGAATACTTTTTGTCTTTTGTTTCTCTGTTGTAGGATTCTATGCAAGTTGCTGCTCCGCCTTTGGGTGACAGCATAATTTCTTTTCCATTAAATGCTTTAACAACTTCTGCTGGTACATCTTTGATATCCGGAAACCCAAATGTCTCTACAATCAACCACCTTTCATCGTATCCTGTGCTATCGTGTAGGTTTACATTATATCTGACTTCCATGTATTTAAACTTTCTTAAATCCAATTTTTCATCCTGTAATGATTTGAGTTGAAAATTGGAATTGTGTACAAAGTTGTGTTTTCGTTGACTATCTTCAGAATCCATTTGTAAAAAAGCACACTCAGTGTCAGATAACTTTGTACCATCCTTTTCAATGTAAGACAAACTTATATTACGCACATTAGTTAAAAATAATAGACTCTTTTTCATATTGGATTTCATTGTCAAAAACATTTTTGTAACCGAATTTTCATCAACTATAGTATCACTTATTTCGGATTTTTCTGCCATATCCTTAGTTCTCAGTGGAAATCTGAACCAGGTGCCTTCGTCTGAAACCAGTTCATTTTGTAGATATGTACTGTAAACATCTTGATAACTTTGTTGTAAAATGTTGACATCATCCAAACGCAAACCTGTGGAATTTTGATCCACCATTAAAACATTAGTACAGTGTGGGTCAAAAACACAAAATGTACTACCTTCTGGAGTACTAGGTCCTCGTGTAAGAAAGGAAGGGACATCTGTTAAATGGTACACGGCGTTGAAACCAATACCAAACTGTCCAGTTTTTGTGGGGTCATCTGATTTACTTCCATGACCTAGTTCTTGAATTTTATCTAGGTCTGTTTCTGAAAAGCAAGAATTATTATACACTGTCAATGCTGGACCCTGAAATTTCTTCCATGAATCATTGAAAACATGTTGTGTTCGATGATGTCGCATATCAAGCACAAAATGAACCTCTGTAGCTCCAGCGTCGTCAGCATTTTGCAATAATTCATTCAAAATAGAGTGATCTCTCGGATATGCAGATATTATCCCCCGGATCCGCGCCACAAGCTTTTCCTTCTGTCCAAATGGTAAAACATTTGAATAGCGAGATAGATGAAGTGTACGTTTCGGCTTTATACCTAATGTTTCTACAATTCCAAATTCATTCTTAACGAAATGATGGATGCAATTCAATTGGTTTTCACCGAATAGTACTCCTTTATATTCGTCATCAAAACAAATATTTTCTATTGATCTAAGAATGCATTGCGTGTCTGGTATAAATAGTTGGTCTTTTTCTGTCCTCTTAAGTTCTCGTTTTTCGCGTTTCAATAACGAACAAATGTTTTTCAAGATGTTGACAATGCTTTTAACATCAGCAGTCGACATTTTGGTTTCCATGAGCTGATTACTCCTTTCCTGTAATACATTTAGAAAAATATCTAAATCAAAATATCTTGGAATATGCATGTTATTCCACAATGCAGTATATTCTCGGAATACTGGATCGACCTCAAACAGATACGGATCACAATTACTCTCTAAGTTAATTGATACCTTCGAAGGAGAGACCATTTTGTCTTTGATGAAAACAATATTTGAATTTTGTAAATGTTTTAACTCTCTTTTGACCAGGTTATCCGGACAGTTTCCTAGATGCTTATTTATATAGCAATATATTCTCGAACACATTTCTTTAATTTCATAATTAATGCCAATATTTAGAGATCCAATTTCCTTTAGTTGTTCTATAACGTCCTTTGTTTCTACCACTCTGATTCCAATTAACTGTAAAACCTTAGTATGCTCGTTGTGATCACAGATAAAGCCAATGGCACTTATCAAAAATCTATCTTCAGAAAGAAACAAATTCTCTGGTGGAAGAAATGTCTTATCTCTCTCAAGTGTGTCGTTTTTCCATAGAATAATGGGTGGCCAATTCTCAGGCTTTGACATAACTGGTAAAAACGGTATTTTTTTCAGACTGCTGGTCACATCCTGATGATTTTCAATTGCATTATTCAAATATTTCATTATTGATGAAGATCTTTGAAGTGCCTCATTGAGATTTAGGTTCTTTGCTGTTTCCAATGAACATGCCCTTTCCAAAAGAATTTTGGATGTCACAGCATCAATCATCATTCCCATTTCTCCTAATGTACTTGTGTATGCCTCGAAATCTTCTCTTAGGAAGCATTGGTCATTAATGTCAAACATGTTAGAAACTGATCCTGTTTGGGATACTAAATCGGATGGTTTTCGCAGGGTTTCACTCTGTTTTACTGGTATGCACTCAATTGTCTTGATGAGCTCATGCAGTGTTTGGTTTTCCAATGCAAACTTTAATAGTATGTCGCGTTGGTTAGATCTGCTAGGCAATTTCCAGTAATTATCTGTCATATTAGGAAAGAAATATGTCTCATAAAATTTGTCTTTCGATATGAGTTTTCCATGTATTTTTTTGTTTGCCATGTCAAACATTTTGAAAACTTCCACAGGCATGTCAATGACAGTTTCTGGACCCTGGTAAAAGTTAATGAGACTTTCGAAAGCAATTTGACCGATGGTTTGAACGTTTCGAAATGTAGGTTCCAAGAATAACATTTGACTAAATGAGCAGGAGATAACTGTATCTTTGGTTTTTCGATAGAAAACAACTGGGTCTCTTTCCATCACATTTTTATAAAATGATGTTACCAAGTGACTGATGGTGCGATCATTTTCGGTCGAAAGTGGCCATGCTTCCCAGTAACCTTCTAACACGTTGCTGAATAAAGATGTTGAAGTAATAAAACTTGCAAGATTAATGTATGCATTTTGAACTACATCTGTTAGTAAAGCATCGTTCCATTGCCAGTTTTCGTTTAAAATGTCATCCTCATTATATGTGACAATACATCTTCTGTCTCGTGCAGTCATGAAACATCCATTGATATTTTATGGTAGCGATGTTTGTTGAGGCAATGGCAAAAAACAGAACAGGTGACTCACTGAATAAAAACCTTCAGGGACTTTTGAAAGTTGTAATATCTTTCCCTGACTATCAACAGGTATGGCAACACTGCCAATTGTGACAGCACCATTTTTTCGTAATCTCTTTTCAAGATCAAATAAAGTTTTCCCAGTATCCCATGAAATAATCCAAGATTGCTTTCCAGAAAATGGTTTAAAATGTGTTGATAGTAGTTGTATTTTGTCTGTAAAATTAAACTTTATATCAATTTTTTGAATGCGTGAAATTTGTTTAGAGACTTCGTGTAGATGATTTCTTGCGACAACAGTTTGCAAAAACGGTTCGTCTTCGCTTCCAACGTTTGATTTGGCGACTTTATACAAAAGCTGTTGATCCAATTCTGGATTACAACTTTTCCCATCAAGATGGTATACGACTAGTTCAGTCACATTCTGTGTAAAAGGCAATAAGTTTGCAGCTCCCGATATTAATTTATGTAATAATTCTATAATTTCTCTCTTTCTGTATTCTGTTGATTTAATTTTACTTCTAGTAGCCTGTGTATAAGTACGCAGAGGAAAACGAAAGAGAGTTCCTTTAAACTTAAAGTTTCCATCATCATCTGTGTCAAGTTTGCAGCCAAATATGCCTTCAAATGGTTTGAATTGATTCTTATATATCGTCAAAATATTTTTGGTAATTTTAACGCGAACTCCGGGTTCGTTTTTTTGAACTGCATCTCCAAGATGATTCAAATGGGGATCTAATACCACTAAGGTATCACCGCTGATAAAGCTAGGTACATCTGTTATATTGTATACAGATGAAAATCCTAATCCAAATTTTCCAATTTTATCATTGTCCATTAGTTTCGTTTTACCCCCAATATTTAAAATGTTAACAAAATCTTTTTGTTGAAACATGGCATCATTATAAACCCATAACGCCTGTCCTTGGCACTCAGCCATGCCTTTATCAAACAATTTAGCTTGCAAATCTTTGTTTTCTCTTTCATCGTATAAAAAACCTATCCGTTTTGCCTTAGCGTCGTCGGCATTTTGAAGTAATTCTTTTGGAATAGAAAATCCATCAGCATAACTTTCAAGTTCATTTGCAATGGTTGTGGTCAATGGTTCCTTTTGACCCCATGGTATGAAAACTGTGCTCTTTTCTAACGTTCTTTTTGTTAAAGATGTTATACCTAGCATCGATGCAACCTCAGCAATATCGGGATGAACAAATACTATTCCGGTGTCTTCATTTAAATTGCGAACATCTTCTGAGAAAGTGCAGTTTTTCACAGTCAAAGACAAGTGAATCATCATCGGACATAACTGGAACATATAACCCCATCATTAGATCTCTATCAATGTCCATACTGACTATATGTTTCAGTATATCCACTGTAAACTTTCTGTCTTGCATGACTTCAAAATTATTCCCTTTTCTTTCAGTCTTAATGTGATATTTATCTCTTATCTGAATTAGAACTGATTCTAACATTTTAAAGTCAACCACTGATTTGACACCTATTTCATGAAATAATTCATGATAGCATGCTAGTTCTTGGGCGAGCTGGAAAATGTATGGTTCCAATTTCAGACTATACTTTAGTTCAATACAATGCACTACCGCTTTTGCTGACTTAAAACCATAAATATCTGTTGGAACACAGTTCAGTCTCTGCAGTCTACTTATATCTAATAAGCCTTTCTTTCTTTGTTGACTCAGAAATCCGAAAATATCCCTTGACATGCTGATATATTTTGAATTATCATTTTTGTTGTAGACTTGTATCATTTTTTCTAAGTGTCCTATGACTAATTTGACATCAGGAGTTCCATTCATAAAACATAGAAACTTTGCTTTCTGATTGAAAAACATCTACAAGTGGTTTCATTGTTCCTATGAGATTTACAAATTGAAAATGTTTAACTTCTTTTGGAGAACAAAACTTTGCTTCTCTATCATACAGTTCAAGCTTGCATGGATAGCTTTCAGGTTTTTTTCTACAACAAGGTATCCATTTTAATTCTTTGATTTCTGCTAATCCTACTTTTGATATGCTATCTGGGTTATCTACTAAAATTGAGATCAATGCTTTTGCTTTACACTCCCGGTTTTCAGAGGCATTGACATTGTCAACCTCATATGCTGTCTCGATAAGGTCTTTAGAAGTAATGTCTCTTTCTTTTTTAATTCCAAGTTGACGTAAAAACGTAAGTAAGTTATTTTGATTTACAAATTCTTCATCAGGAAATACGCCTTTTTTACAACAAAAAAGGTCTCGTAAACGTCCAGACGTAGGATCGAACAATTCCTTAACGCAGTGATATCTGCTGTCATCTGAAGGAATGAAATCTATATCCATTGCCTTTATCAGTACTACATCCAGTATATTTGTTGGTTGGCCTTTTAGATAAATCATGAATTTTTGTTTATCTTCGGATTTGTATTTTGAATCTTTAAGCATTAATTGAATAATTTCACTAATCAATTGGCATTTGTCCACTTCAATGGTTTCAAACTTGGTCAATATATTTGCACAATCGGGAAGAAGAAACGACCGGGGATATGATAATCCTTTAGGGAATGGTGATGCATTTACCGTAAACTTATTGTCGTCCCATGAAACTATTTCTGGATGTTGAATATTGTCAGATTGGTAAAACATTTGTATTTCCTTGAATACATCTTGTGAGCATGGTGTTATTGCAGAACAATGGTCGTCGAGGTACCTTGTAGACTTGCTCGTTCTTCGTCTGTGCAGATGTTATTGATTTTTCGGGATACTTCAGAGATCAAAGTGTCTGATTGTAAAAATTCAAAACAGCCTACGACGTTTTCAGCTGTTGGAAGTTGATAAACTTTCCAATAACATCCTCGTAGTAGAATCCAATAGTCTTTGCGGGAGGAAACAACTGTATCCCAGTCAACTGGACTGCTTTTTGTACAGCTGCTGGTAACGTTGGCATATTTTTATACTCAGTCAGCATATATTTTCCCTCTAAACAGAAAAATTGCACTGCAATACTTTTCCTCTGTTCTTGTCCATTCAAAACATTTTCTGGCTTTTCCTCCTCAAAAAGTGGAAGAAGAGGAACGTTTTTAAAAATACGCAAATCCTCAATACCTCTGGAATGAATGTACTTCCATACATTTTCAATCCACGTGCGAGTTAAAACCTGATTTGTTTTAGCAGTGAATATGTTGCAATTTTCTGTTTTACAATGAATTTTGAATATCTGTAGAAACATATCTGGGAGAACTTCATTGGTTACGAGCTTGAGTTGATATAGCCCTATTGGAAAATGTAAGCATATGTTATTATGATTTAAGTTATTAATCTGTTTTAAATGTTATAAATTAAAATAAAAAATAATACTGTAACAGAAAAAAACGTTGTGTAATAGTTTAGGTCCCTTATTAGTCATAAAGCTCATGAAGTTAAAAATCTTTTTGAACACTATTTTCTATACATATCAATAATTACTCGAGTTACGTTTTAAAACTGCCATTGACGGGTTACAAATACTACTCAACCATATTCATGATATTGGTTTCACCACTTTGTGTTTATATTTGAATTGAAATACGAACGTATAGGCTGCAGAAATATTGACACTATAATAGTTTATCCTGACAAGATACGTTAAAGATGTCAATCAGTCGATTTATTGACACTTTGATTAAAACAGTGTGTACGTGAAAAGTCAAAAGGTTTATGTGCATTTCAAAAGAGGGGCGAAAAATACCAAAAGGACAGTCAAATTCATATTTAACAAAATTTCAATGCATTTTTTATGTTTCTTTACAAATTAAATCACTTTACCTTTCTCAGCAATTTCAACCAACTCTTTCCATGCTCCATCTGGTACACTTGTTTTAGACACAAGCCTTTTTTTTAAACCCAGGAAATAGGTCTAAACTTTCATCACAGAGAACATATATATCCTCTGTGCTATTTACAAATGTTGAAAATGTATGTTCATCATCACTAAGAGGAAGAAGGTTCAATCCACCTAATTCGCAATTTGTTTATCTGAAAGGATGAATTCAAGTATTGAAAGCTTCTGAACGATTTTATACTCTTGCCAGCAGTCAGAACTTCGCAGTTTGTCCCTTATGATTTTTGGCGTAATTGACTTTGGATTATGATCCATATATTTAAGGACTGCTTTTATGTTTTCTGGTAATTTTACAAAGTTAACGCCACAATCGATCAAAAGCATTTCTAACACTTGCAAAACGTTTTCATGTTCGTTTTGTGTGGAACCATAAACAATGTCAGCTACAGACTGATCTATTTGTATCCATTTACCACCATTCTGACCTGTATAAAAGCTGGTATTTTTTAAGAGAGTATCATACAAAGATTTCAAAAGAGGATGCCATTGTTGATCCACACTGTCGGGATCTGGAATCAATTTGTAGAATGTTTCCACAAGATCGGGAGTATTTCCACCTTTTTTACACAGTTCCTTAAAATGGCAAATTATATGGTTATAATTTTGGGGCAAAAATTCGGCGATCAATCCATCATTCCACAATAAGCTATTATCACTTTGATCTTGGTCGCATCCGAACTTTAATGACATCGGTTATGCTCCAATGCAAAAAATCCATTGACGTGAACCGGCAATCCTGTAATACTTCTATCTGATAGAGGCAAAGGCAGAAAGCAAAACACGTGACCTGATGGTTTATTTACACTGTTCGATTTTGTACAAAAGGCAATACCAGTACACGGACTAAGTGAAAGGCCCTTATCTCTTGATTACAATTTCATTGATTGTGACATTTGAGCCGATCCATAAAGATATTGAACTATAGTCCAATGGTCTTTGGTGAAATCTTCTCTAGCATGTGGGTATGTTCGTACAACTACTTCCCTAACCGATGCTATTGTAGTATCGGGGAGTGATTTTCGTTGTTCAATTTCTCGGATAACTTTTTCATACTCTTTATTGCCTTCTAATATATTTTCCTCTACCAATTCTATGCAGTATGAAAATCTATCTGTCTTGACAAAGGAGAGTTCAAGATGTTTAATATGTTTAAGAAATAATGGTATTATTGGAGCTTCTCTTTTGAAAGACTCAAACAACTGATCGATGTTTTCGTTTGTGTACACTTTCGGAGATATCAAACTGCTTTTCTCCCGAAGGGGAATCCAAAACAATGTCCCTTTATATTCTGGTTCCTCTTCAAATATTATTTTACTGTTGAAACCAAATTTACCATCAAAGCAAGTTAATGTTTTCTGTGGTGAATCGTCTCCTGAAAGGTCTTTGAGAGAGGCAGACCAGCAATCATCTTCCTTCTCTTCTGACTTTAACGGATCGATGATCAAAAGTTTCGTTCCGCTCAAAATTACAACATGATCTGTTAAAAAGGAAAAAGTGTATTGAACGAAAAAATTGTGCTAGTAATAATCTGAATCACTGGGTTGTTAGCCAGATCTGGGGTTTTACAGTAAGAAATAAGATAGCAACAATAAACACAAAACAAATAGACATTCACAAGTCAGACGTAAACTCTAGATCACATAGTATCAAGCACTAAAGCATCCCGTAATTATGAAAGTAAATACATTATATATCCATTGAAGATTTGTCAAAAATGCAAAATACTGTAAAGGAAACGCTAACTATTAATAAATAATAATAAAAAAAAACAATGAAAAAGTTCCTGTCTGTAGCGAAGTACATATATATATATATAAGATAAAACAAAAGAAGCAAATTATTTCAAAGATAAACTTGTTTTAGAGTTTAATCCTATCATATAGGAACAATTAAAATTTAAAAAAACCAATGAATGATGGCAATTACAGAAATCAAAGTACTCCATCTTCTTTTGCTCACCAATCATGCTGTTTGGTGTGAGCCAAAGTTCCTTGTTGAAAACCGTACTTTGACCTTTAATGTTTTTTTTTCTTTTACAAATTATGACTAGGATGAATACATTGGCATTCATACCACATCTTCTTATATCTTTTTAAGGTAAAAACATTACTAAATGTAAAATGAAAAGAATACAATCGTTCGTCCCTTAACAAATAGCAAAATCAAAATCTCCCGCATACAAAACAAATTTAAAGCAACTGTCATATTCCTGACATGGAACAGAAATTTCATTATGTAGAATCAACGGCTTAAAGCTGTTTTTATAGCAACTTGAAAGACTTACATTCTATTATATTGATCACAATGTTAAAGAAACAGCGTTTATTTCTGAAAGAGAGCGATTTGATTTGGAAACGTTTCATTCATATCATATATATTTACAGACAAAAATTAACCTAGTTAAGTTCCGCTGAGAGCTAGTTATTAACTAAGAATGTGACGATAAAAAGTAAAAAGGAATCAATTTCCTTACATGTTTTCTTATGTGCATTCACGTGCCCACGCTAAAATATATTTGAAAGTGATGTTTTCCCATTATAAAACAATTAAGAGTTACCTCTCTTTTCATCATATATTTTAGTAAACAGGTTTATGGTTAAATGGTTAAGTAATAAATACAACAATAAAAACAATTCTCAAGTACTATGATACCATTACGATTAAAAATAGATTAATGTTCAGAGTTTATAAGACACAATATTACCTGCGATATGGAAAACTGATTTGAAGCCTTGACCAAATCGTCCAACTTTTAGTGGCTCATTTAATTTTCTCTTAAAACTAGCACCTATTTTCTTTATCCCTCTCCAATCAATATCCTTAAAGGTCTCGTCGTTGTATATACATATTCCAGGACCCTTTAAATAAAATGGATATGTTTGTTGTCCTTCATATAAATCGTGTGATAATAAAATTTATTTGGAAGAAAGCATCGCATTTGAAAGATATGTGTGCTATATCAAAACATTGTCTTTTAGAAATAACAGACTTTTGTCACAGACACGATCTGATAGAACATATACCAAATATACAAAACTTTTCATTTTATTCACTACACCGGAATGGTCTTATTTATATTTTAAATTTAATTCGACTAATACTGGTGATATTCGATTACAGTTTTTGGACATTTACAGACCAAAATAATTCCGATGAAACAGGTATAAAAAAAGTAAAATAATAAATAATCCAAACTCAAAGGAAAATGTAAAACAAAAAAGTCATTTTATGAATGATAATATCATAAGCTCAAAACCATCAAACGGATTGAAAACAAACGTTATATTTAGGACTTTGGTACAGTCATTTCCTTATGTCGAAAATAATGGATTAAACCTTAAGCTAACTTATCTTCTCATATATATGACAGTCTCTAAATTCCATTATTTTGACAACAATGTGTGTGACCAAAAAAACCGGACACAATTGGTTAAAATAATAATGGCACAACAGTTAACATTGTGTAAAAATCTTAATCAATATAAAAAAAACAAAAAAATGTCACCAAATGGTACAAAATGGCATGTTGACACTTAAAAGACAAAGCACATAATAAAAAAAACCATAGGACAATGGCAAAAAAGTAAAGGTTAAAAAATATAAAAGATTAAACAAAAACTACACTTACGAATGCAATTAAGATTTACTACGTCAGTACCTATAATCTTTGCTTCAAGACAATCATGTATTATCTTGAAAGTGAAACTCTTTTAAGAATAGGACGAGATGTGATAAATACCCCTGGTTTATCAACGTTCTGTCTTGACACTGGTGACATTGCATAATAGTCCAGTCAATCTAGCATAAATTTGACCCTAACCCGAAACTTTAACGTTAACGCTTCTATTCATCAGAATGTATTGATTCATTAGTTGACCGTTTATTGAATTTTCAACATTTCAAGGTAAAAAATCCCAAATTTAATAAAAATAATTAAGCATGTATTCTTCTTTTTGTGATTTAAAGTTTCTTTAGATAAGTAAGTTGTTGAAAAATATAATATGAAAATATATACAATACCAAATTTTCACATTATTTTTTCAAAATGGTTACAAAGCTTCAAATTTGCACTTTTCTTTAATGAAAAATTCATGAAAAAAATAAAACTACCCACTACACTTCGATTTTGTACATTTCATGAGCAGAAGCTTATATAATTTAGTCAAATACAAACTTATAACCCCATCAAAGTATCATATGTTACATAAATTTCAAGAAAAACAACCAAAAACTGACAAAAAATGACTGATTTTTGAAAGAGTTATCTCCCCTGCCAATGTTAATTTTCATAGGAAATTAAAATGCCGATTTTGAGTTTTCCTCAAGTTAGATGTTATGGGACTTTTTTCTGTGTATATAAAGGGCATAATGCTATTGATTTGAAGTAAAATAGTTTTCTGTTGAAATTAGTTTGAGGTTAAATCTTAGTTTGACTGGACTATAACGTCTGTGTAGCAGCTGCAAAATTACAGAACAAGGTGAAAACAATGTATATTTCATATGCAAGGGGTATATTGCTGCTATGGTTAAGGAAATTTATAGTTTCAAAATTAAAAACAAAAGCCTCTCGAATGATTGCGATGACTGCGAATGTTGTATTCGACTCTAAAAATGATGCGAAGGATGCCGTGTCTTCATTTCATTCAATTCTGTAGTTCTGGACGATATATAAATGGAACCCAATTAGAAAAATTTGGAAGTCTACATACGTTTTGATTTGATTAGAATCCTGTCCTATATTACACATTGCCTAAAATAGGCAGCACAACAGTAACTATAAAAAAGGAACTATAATTACTGATAAAACAGACGTTAAAAATTAGGAATTTACGTTGAAAATGTGACAGGTCAACCAATATTACTTGTTTGTTAGGACAACTATGTTATATTGCTAATCTTCAGAATGTGGTAAGATGTAGTTTTCATCTTCAGTTGAAATTGCAAATGAACGTGAACTGAGGCAAAAGTATATACTAGAAATCGAAATTCAAATCTCATATACTACGTTGAGATAGTAGCAAGCCAAGCGAATAATTTGTTTGTAAGAATAATTATATTGTTTTGCTTTCCACCAGAATGTAGGAAGTTCTAGTTTGAAAGTTAATTTGAACGGAGACAAAATTACTTACTAAAAATCAATGTTCAAACCTAATGTATCGACTAAGGGATCAAATCAATGTAACAGAGAAAAACTTAGGAAATGACAGACTAAAACACGAACAAGATTGAGTACGTCGACAAGGTAAGCATCACTGCCATGCTTACAACATCGGCAATCCCATTCATTCGTTTTGGGGGATTTTTCTGCAGGGACAAAAACACAAATGAAGCATACCATAGTAGGCTGTTGTAGAAATATTATACGGTAATTAAGGTAATAGATCAACACAAGGATGTGATGTATCTTGTTATGGCAGACAACAACGTGTCATTAGATTACATTTTGGTGGGATTATACTGGCGACCGTGCGTACCAATGTTCTATATAGATTTTCTTGATTTCACGCAATGATAAAAATGACGATTTATTTTCAAAAATATGAGAAATAAATTTATTAAATCAAAACCAAACGGAAAGTCTTACCTTGAAGTATTTACTAATGTTCAAAGATTTACCAGGGTCTATAGGACGACTGTCATACATGATTTTCATACACGTAGCACCTGCATCCTCTGCATTCTGAACCATCTCCTGTTAATTATAAAATAAAAATCAATTTATCTGAATGTGTACAATTCGTTTAGATATAATTATGGAATCAAGCTATTCTTCTTCTTTCTGGGGTCTTTAGTGGATGCTTCATTATGAATGTTCAGTATGAATACTCGGAGCATAATCTACGAAAGTCAATATAGTATAGGTGTAACTTTCACTGTCGGTTAGCTTATATCAAGTACATGATTTATATATAAAATTGAGAATGGAAATGGGGAATGTGTCAAAGAGACAACAACCCGTCCAAAATAAATATATGCTTTTAGTGGTATTCGCTATCCACATGATAGTGCATACAACCTTTGATTTGACAATTATATGAAAAAGATGTCCACAACAAATTATTTAAAACGGTTTATCTTTATAACATACAGTTTAACAATTAGTTCATCTCTCATAGGACATTGTGAGACTATTTTATCATTAGATCTAAGATGACATCGTGTAAACTAGACAGAAAGTTGATACTTATTTTGGAATTAAGTGAAGAAAGTTATTTATGATTTGTTTTCTAAAAAAAAAAACTCACTCGAAGAATCTGCGAACCATCTGGGTAGTCATCAAGTATGTTTTGTAATCCTTTTAACAGTGTTTCATTTTCCATTTGTTGAGGTGTTCCAACAACTTTGGGCAAATAACCTGCATTTTGATAAATGAAAAGTTTAACAAACAAGTTTAGATATTTACCGTGTGTGTAATAACATAATCAACACAATTCGGGTGCCACATGAGGAGCAATATCTGCATCTGCTTACCCTTCCAGAGTACGTGATATCATTCCCCCGTTTTTGGTAGGGTTTGCGTTGCCAAGTCTTTAGTTTTCTATGTTGTGTCTTGTGTACTGATATTTGTCTGTTTGTCTTTTTCTTTTTTATCCATGGCGTTGTCAGTTAATTTTCTATTTTTGAGTTTGACTGTTCCTCTAATATCGTACGCGCCTCTTTTAAAACAAACCCATATTTACTAAATAACTAGAAAGACGATCCTACTTACCTCCCTTTCCTGTCGACAAAGACATAGTAGTGTCCTGTTCTCTGTTCGGTCTCTTTTTAAATCATTTTATATCATCACCTGAAATTATATCATTAATTTTTAGCATTAATATAAACTTGAAGTGTAATTTGATATTGTTTTAATTTAGTTCAGTTTGGCAAAACCTATAAAATTGATGTATGTTCATGAATTGCTTTCAAAATAGTCTTGCATGGTAGAAATTCTGATTTCATTAATGATCTCCATGCTATGTTGATGATGTAAATTTACACGTTCCGCTTATTTGTTAGTTAGATTTCCTTATCTTTCGATGTTTTGGAAATGGACATTCCTGGAGAGGATTCTTGAAGAAAAGCGTTTAGGAAAAAAGTCTTTTTATACAGTTCTTTTACATACTTGTTGTTTATACAATGAGGAGACAGACTCGTCCTGAATATGCATGAAACATTTGCCACTGGACGTTAAGCAACCAACAATCAATCAATCATACAATGAGGAGAACCTATTATTAGTTTTTTTGGAAAATTGGTATTGTCAAATATGAGTTTCGAATCACAATAAGACACTGTTTGCAAGTAAATAGAGCACAACAGCTAGAAACCCTAAGTAATTCTTAAAATATACCTGTAAATCATTGGCGTTACTGTCAATGGTGAGACCATTTTTATAAAATAACATCATTGACCAGTTTAGTTACACCACTGAATATATATTTAGTTACACCACTGAATATATATTAACATTTTTTGTGTTTCTTTCATGTTTAACAAGCGAAACGTCATATTATTTTTGAAAAACAATACTTTTTTAACAATGGTTTAACAATATCATGTACAACATATACAGAGTTTTCTCAAATTGATGTATGCTGGTAACACCAATGACAATATTTAGTAACACTATTGACAGTTTTTGTTATTGATGTTATGTTATATAATTTGAGATTTTTTAGCCTGAGAATTATTTTTTCATTTTTTCTTTTGCTCGGTGTTCTTAGCTCTGTTTTCAGTGCTTAATAAACGACAAATTGAGAATTTGTTGTCAATGGTGATACTTTTGTGTCATTGGTGTTACTGAATGATCAGTGGTGTAACTGTATAAAAATACAATAGTTTTTAATTTCTATGAACAATTGAAAGTGTTTCGTGTCGTATACGGAGGATAAGCATTATTCTAATCATTCAGTCTTCTACATTTTACATATAATTTCAGTTTAAGGGTATTTTTTAATATAAAAAACGGCAATAATTAAGACAGCTAAATTGTATACAACAATTTATTCTGAAATTTATGTTTAAATAGAATGCATATATATTGACATATATATTGACATATTTTTATGGACCAGCTGAAGGACACCTACGGGTGCGGGAATTCTCGCTACATTGAAGGTTGTTGTCTGCTCTATGGTCGGGTGGTTGTCGCTTTGACATATTCACCACTTCCTTTCTCAATTTTATATGAATAATGTCAATAAGTAGTAATTTTAACCTTTACAACAAATTGGAACAGTTGTTTGATCTTTAACAATGATATTTAGAACCTAAATGCATGATTTAAATTTTGTAACATCATTGACATTCTTCTTTCTTTAGAATTGAGGGACACATTTAAATATTTTAAACAATGACATCATTTTTCCACATATACCCTAATCGAAATTTGCATGCTTTTCTATAATGACCCAAATGAGAAATGTGACGTTAACGTTGATAATAACTCAAACTTATGAGAGCCATTTATACGATAAATTCATCATAGATACCAGAATTAAAACTTTGTTTGACAGACTCGTGTTTCGTTCACATAAGACTCATCAGCGACGTTCGAATAAAAAAGTCAAAAGGCCAAATAAGCCCGAAGTACCGAGAAAATACTTATTCTATTCGTTAAATTCAAATCTTTTTAAACAGTTAATTTATAATTATGACCAAATCAATAATAAAATGTGAAAACGAATGTGTCCACTACTGTTTGGAAAAAAAAAAGTAACCAGCAGAAGCATTGATCAAGTGTTTATAAAAAAAACCCACTCATTTTAAATACCAGGATTAGCAATTTGTACGTCAGAAGTTCATTTATAACAGAACATGATATGAGGTTTTAAATGGACATGAATTAGGGGCAACAGTAGTATCCCGATACTCCAATATCATAAATGAATTCCGAACATACGAATAAAGGTAAAAACAAACACTGAAACCAAAACAGCAATTGACCGGGATCGTCAACAAGGTTATTGTTTCGTGATATGAGTGCATGATCTCTCATGCTTATCCCATAGAAATTGGACACAATAAGTATTGTTCAATTACAGATGAGATCTAAGACTTCTCCAGAGATTTTAACTTTGCTTCAGACGCGCGTTTCGTCTACGAAAGACTCACCAGTGAGTCACAGTGACGCTCGAATCAAAATATGTTAAAGGCCACACACAGTACGAAGTTGAAGAGCATTGAGCAGCAAAACTTCTTTCAATCCTCCTTCCTCATAACTCAGTTGGACCAGTCTTTGTGACAATGGCACATCCCTGTTTATGAATTCAGTATTATGTGAATGTTATTCGCGAATTACTAGAAACATGAACACGCATTATGATGAAAGAGCCTATGGTACTGCTTGGAAATGGGAAGTTGGCAAATAGTTTACCCTTTATGATCAGCGGGAGTTAGTAAGATAGGGACAATGAACTAAAGCAATCGGGAGCAGGACCTGAGGACGATGCAGATACATCGAACACTGTTTAAGTATTACATAATAACGTCAAATCAATTTTAATTCTTTCATTCCAATAAATTACTATAATCCAGTCAAACTAAAATTTTTAACCTTGAACAAAACACTAAATATACAAAGAAAAAATTCCCATAAAATCTAACTGAGGAAAACTCAAAATCAGCATTTTAAATGGAAATTAACATTAGAAGGGGAGATAGCTCCGCAAAAATGACTCTTAATTCGTCAGTTTTTTTGTTGATTTTCTTAACATTTATGTAAATTATGATACTTTGATTGGGTTATAAGTTCGAATTTAACTATATTTCATAATCTTCTGCTTATAAAATGTATAAACCGAGGTGTTATGGGTATTTTTATTTTTTTGTGTGCATTTTTTATTAAAGAAATTGCAAGTTTGTGGCTGTATCACCATTTTGAAAACAATAATGTAAAAATTTGGTATTGTTTACATCTGTATTTTATATTTGTTCAGCATCTCCCTTGTTAAAAGAAAATTTAAACCACAAAAAGAAGAATATACATGTTTTATGTTTAATTACTTTTATTAAATTTGAGATTCTTTACCTTGACATGTTGTAAACTTCAATAAATGAATTTTCAATGAATTAAGAAATCTAGAGTGTAGCTTGATAAAAGATATGAAAAGACATTGACAGTTGTTTGTTATATCATTAAGACGGCTAAAAAATCAAGAATTAATATATTCTGTATATTCTGTATATATTTGGGATATAATGCTAAAGATTAAAATTTTAAAATCTTCTGTTGCAAGTACTTTAAGGTTAGGTCAAATTTATGCTAGATTGACTGGACTACTAGATATCATACTTTAAATGTGGCTCTATTGTGACTCAGTATAGCAAAATTGTCTAGTCTATATTGTGGTAGAGTGTTTAGCATTAATATTTATTTTCTTTTAAAATAATTAATATTAATTAGTAGTTTTATTATATGTTTATTAAGAGTTCATCAATTCTTCTATTCTCTTATTTCTTCTTAGTACAATTCTACTCTATTTTTCTGGTTCATTAGTCAGTCAGTCATGTGTCATATTATCTTGTCTACTATTGGTCACAGTCATTGAGTTCATAGTTTTTGCCACTCTTTTTGATATACTTTGAGAGAAAGCTTTACATGTAGCAGCCATATTTAAAATAGTTATATAGTTTATATTCTGGACACTTATTCCATATTAATCAGGTCAGTTACTAATATTTCTAAGTCTTTAATATTTGCACAGTATTCCTTTAGTTTGAATCTGAGAGAAAATGTATTTTGTGTAACGGCGACCCTATGTTTTAGAACAGTATTATGTCCCTTTAAAATGGACTGTTGTAAAATTAACATTTAATTACTATTGTTAATATGAATTATTGATAAAAATTGTTGTTTAACATGTTTATATATTTAGTTACATTATTGTGCTATAATTCATTGAATTTATTCTCATATTTTGTTGAATTTGCAACTTATAATTTAGTTATAGAGTGTTTATATTTGAATAGTATTTGTTAAATAACTGATGATTTAAATAATTGTACTGGGCTTGTTTTCATAAGCCATTTGGTTGATTAAACGACCGCTTATTTTAGCTTTTTAGTAAGAGCTTACTGGTGTTGCACACCTCGCTGTCTAACTGGTCTTGCACAGACCTCAGTCACTGTCTACACGTAAGGTCCAGCACAGACTTTGCTGACTAACTGGTCTTGCACAGACCTTGCTCACTGTGCACACGAAAGGTGTTGTCTACACGAAAGGTGTAATGCATTTCACAGCATCTAGACACAATGTCGCTATTGTGTCTAGAATTATAATGCATCTAGACAAAGGTTAAAATGACAGATTAAGCTATGTCACTTTTATGTGAATTTTAACTTGCTTTTTATATTCATGTTTCATGTTTTTATCTTTACAAATTGTTGATATTTGTTGAATTTTGTAGTTTGCTAATAAACTATGAAAACTTGCCAGTGTTAAGTTTTGCAAAGCCAAATATGAAGGATCAGAGACTCAGGATTCCTATACCTACTCTTTACACGGTCTGGGGTAAAATATGTTAAAGTTGACACAGAAAATACACAACGTAAAAACCCCTCCGGTTACATTTTGGTGGCAGCGGTGGGATCCTGAGGTGAAACATCTGATCTTCTCATTAGGCGGCAATGCTATTGATACAGTTAAATACGTTAAGAAAAATTGTCAAATTTTAATATTGTGAAATAAATGTCATTATGCTTGCTTGATGTTAATTTTGATTTTAAAAGATATTGCCATGTATATGTATGTAATAATGATGAGTAATCATTTCAGTTTAACTTTACAAAGACTGATTTTAGATTGGCACAGAGATAAAGTATGTATTGATAGTTATAGAATGTATAAGCAATTAATTGCATAGATGAAAAAATTCAAATGGTTTAAAGAAAGCTTAACTTAGATTGTTTAGATAGAATGGTATATTTTGATCATATTTGTCTTACTTAACACATTCAGTAATTACACATAGCTCAAGATGAATGTGTATGAATCGACAGGAACAGCATTGTAAAGTACCTCATTGTTGTATCCTTTAGACCCATGAAAAGGGCTGTCGCTTACATCATTTTATTTTATGCTAACTTGCTTCAAAATTATCATGTTTATGTGGATATAAGCTTGGATGCCAACATAATTGTTTCTGCCCGATTGACGTGTTTTAATCGCTAATGTGAGCCTCTGATTCACGTAATCGCTTTTGGCCTTTTATAATAAAGTGCTGGTTGTTGCATGATTGTTTTATTCTATAGTAAGTATCTCTTAAACACATACAGAATATCTAGTACATTTTAGACAGTTACATTATTTCCATAGCATTTGACACAACAGTTTACTGGGTGACGATTCAGTTTAACTATTTGTTTAATTTTGTTATTAAATTTTTCAGCACTTGTTTTCAGTGATGGTGATGATATGAGATAATATATACGAGTGTTATAACTGATATTGGAGATGATATGGCCAGCATTTCTAGTGTTCAATTGATAAAGGAATTGGAATGTGTTCCGTGTGCAATATATATGGATGAATATACTGTTTGTATATAATGGAGATTCATACCAGCCTTGTTTTTAAACTTCATGGCTTCAGTTTTTTTAAGGAGGGAGGAATGTAACGGCGACCCTATGTTTTAGAACAGTATTATGTCCCTTTAAAATGGACTGTTGTAAAATTAACATTTAATTACTATTGTTAATATGAATTATTGATAAAAATTGTTGTTTAACATGTTTATATATTTAGTTACATTATTGTGCTATAATTCATTGAATTTATTCTCATATTTTGTTGAATTTGCAACTTATAATTTAGTTATAGAGTGTTTATATTTGAATAGTATTTGTTAAATAACTGATGATTTAAATAATTGTACTGGGCTTGTTTTCATAAGCCATTTGGTTGATTAAACGACCGCTTATTTTAGCTTTTTAGTAAGAGCTTACTGGTGTTGCACACCTCGCTGTCTAACTGGTCTTGCACAGACCTCAGTCACTGTCTACACGTAAGGTCCAGCACAGACTTTGCTGACTAACTGGTCTTGCACAGACCTTGCTCACTGTGCACACGAAAGGTGTTGTCTACACGAAAGGTGTAATGCATTTCACAGCATCTAGACACAATGTCGCTATTGTGTCTAGAATTATAATGCATCTAGACAAAGGTTAAAATGACAGATTAAGCTATGTCACTTTTATGTGAATTTTAACTTGCTTTTTATATTCATGTTTCATGTTTTTATCTTTACAAATTGTTGATATTTGTTGAATTTTGTAGTTTGCTAATAAACTATGAAAACTTGCCAGTGTTAAGTTTTGCAAAGCCAAATATGAAGGATCAGAGACTCAGGATTCCTATACCTACTCTTTACACGGTCTGGGGTAAAATATGTTAAAGTTGACACAGAAAATACACAACGTAAAAACCCCTCCGGTTACATTTGAATAAGTCAGAATGATTGTGCGTGAATGATAGATATTTTATTTTAAAGAAGTATTTCCATGAACTCAGAGAAATAATATATCATAGATATATTATTGATACATGTATTGGTACAGTTATTTTATTATTATAAAAGGTCCAAAGTAATGTTTGCTGAACATTAAACTTATTGTGTATATAAATGCTAGCTGATATAGTTAGTTAATTTGACTTATGTAGGTTATATTTGTATTTTAACAGGACCAGAATATCTTCATATTATATTAATCTGGTGATGTTTCCAAACAGGAGATAGACCTTTGTACCATATACATGGTAAGATCAGTGTTACATGTATTTTTAGTTTACTGTATTGTCTGTGTTTGTCTATTTAATTTTAGTTCAGTATATGTATTGTTTGTGTCTTGTGAATAGTAGTTACCTGTATGTCAATTATTAAATGTAAACATTATAGTAAGAAATTGTAGTTCATTCATAAATCTATGAATGAGTAGCGTAATACAATTGGACATATGTAGTAATTAATCCTGACTTGGTTTATAATTGAGTTTAATTGAATTCATATAATTATAATATACACTTAAATAGTATTGGTTGTATTCTTACAGAAAAGAGCTAGTTTATTGTATTTTATACATGTACTTTCCGTTTTATGATTTAGAGTTATATCCCTTTGTACACTGTACTGTCTATGTATTTACGTTTTGTTATTTGTGTACTTTCAGGGTTGATTTATTTATGTCGTATGAATAAATGAATAATTAAACTTGACGAATCCTTTTATTCTGTCCAAGAACCCTATTACAATATGAGTGTATATGTTCCGGACCATTTGAGTATTTGGACCATACGTGTATGATCATGACCATATGCATATATACTCATATGGTCGGGGTAATTTTAAACACTCTGTAACAGTTTACTTTCAATACTTCTAAACCCTTCATATAAAAAAAACAAAGGAGAAAACCAAGGAGGTTATATTAGAATATTAGAATTTATATACCTATATGGAGTTATTTTCTTTCAGAACGATAGGTCATTCTTTTTCAGAATAAACCCGGACGATACCATTTTTCAATACAATGTGCTCCAAGGCATAAAATAATGACCTGTGGCAGGTCATTATTTTATCCTGATTGAAAAACTACTTTAACTGGTTAACAGATTTAATTCATTTTATTTTACATAAATTGATCATAACGAAAAGTTTAAAGAAAAGTTGCAAGTCACAGTTTTCTTGTCACTCTCGTCTGTTGAACATTCAACCGAAACACTACTAACTGGTGCACCCGCAGCTGCTGATGGTTTTGCCTTCTTTCTTCCGTCTGACGGTCTTAATCCATATAAAAAATGAAAACTACGGTTCCTTATTTGTGCATTGGGATTAAAAATTCGTATGTATCATTACTTTCATTTGTTTACAACTCGGTCTTGTATTGTTCTGGACGTACTATTGCAAATATTCAATAATTTTATGACTGTATCATGTGTTTCTATAAGTTTACCATAGTACTATCATATGGTTGGGTTAAAAATTAATGGTTAACCCCAGTTTTTAGTGTTTTAATGTCTAATCCTACCGTTTTGATTACCTTGACGTCAAGTCAGGAGTCTCTGGTTTTTGTTAGTCTTGTATGTTTTTAATTGTAAGTTTATTTTATGATTTGGAGTTTGAACTGGTACACATTTTGTTAAGGGCCATCTGAAGCCCGCCTCTGGGCGAGGGATTTTCTCGCGCTTTGTTGAAGATATTAAAAAGAAGATGTGGTATGATTGCCAATGAGACAACTATCCACAAAAGACCAAAATGACACAGACATTAACAACTATAGGTCACCGTACCGTACGGCCTTCAACAATGAGCAAAGCCCATACCGCATAGTCAGCTATGAGGACCCATTACAGGCCTTTGACTGCTCTCTGCTCTTTTGACATGGTAACTGTCTCTTTTACACAGTTCCACATTTCCATTCTCAATTTTTAAGAATGTTTGGTTAAGAGAAAACTAAATCGTTTAATTTCCGAGAATATCAAGTAAGCAAATTTTCTGCTTCAGTAGCATCGTGTGCTGCCAGTTGTGATAAATAATGCAAAACGTTTCATTCATTTTACCTTAGATTTCATTTCATGGACATGTAGGTATGGATAGTCTGCTTTTACATCATAAAAATTCACATAGAAGGTATACGCATATCAATAAACTGAACTCAATGCTAAGAACCTTTAAAGTACACTTAGACAGAGAGCTCAATTTAGTGAAACACTTTGTTAAGTTGGTCACATTTAACTTGAAATATCACTGTCTGTTACCAAACTGCACCGAGTCCTGAAAAAAAATATGTGCAAGTTATTAAGTCTATTAAAAGAAGAATTCATTGGAAGTAAATAAGCTGATTACTGAAATAAATGTAGAATATGTCTATTTACCACAGATGCCCCTGCTGGTGAAAAAAATTAGTAAACTTCCACATATAGATGCAGGATTCGCCTTTATTTGACCGTTTTGTGACCATAATCATTGTGAAAAAGTTTCAAAGCAATTGGTTGAAGCAAATTAAAGTTAAAGAACGGAAACAATAGATTTAGCAGTTTTCCTATCTTAAGGCTCCGGGTTCACATTTTTATCATTGGTACTCGTACCACAACTTTTTACATCTAAAAACTCATGAACAGTGACGCCATCGGGACCCAATATCGAACTTAATAGATCTGTGTTATGGGGTTATGTGAATCGCGTATAAGGTTCCTAACATTTGATTGAGTCAGACTTATTTAAGAGAAAGGAAACGAAAGAGTCAGCACTTCTTATGTTTTTAAAGGGACATGATAACTCTTGAACGGTAAAAGTGACACTTAAAAATTTCAAATTTGATTTTGTGTTGAGGTGGGGATCCCCCTTACATGTTCAACCCCGCCTTATTCGGTATGTATGTGCCTGTGGTAAGTCAGGAGCCTGTAATTCAATGAATGTCGTTTCTTATGTGTTACATACTTGTTTTTCGTTCATTTTTTGTACATAAATTTGTTCGTTTATTTTCTCGTTTGAATATTGTTTTACAATGTCATTTCAGTGCCTTTTATTGCTGACTATATGCGGTATTGACTTTGCTCATTGTTGAAAGCTGTATATGACCTATAGTTGTTAGTGTTTGTGTCATCTGGTCTTTTGTGGAGAGTTCTTATTGGCACTCATGCCAAATAAGGGGGGGGGGGTGGGGGTTGGAACCCGCTAACATGTTTAACCTCGCCTTATTTTATATGTACGTGCCTATCTTATTTTTCGTTTATTATTTGTACATAATTTAGACCGTTTGTTTTCTCGTTTGAATTGTTTTACATTGTCATGTCGGTTCCTTTAATAGCTGACTTTGCGGTATGAACCTTGCTCATTGTTGAAGACCGTGTGGTGACCTAGGCTACATTGTATAATTGTTAATTTATGTGTCATTTAGTCTCTTGTGGAGAGTTCACCAGCTTCATTTATATATTGTGTATAAGTTTTGTAGTATTTGGTTGAGGCAAACTAAAGTTAGGAGAGCGGAACACGTTTTTAATGACGTTCGGGACAGACGGACTAATGTAACTTTTTATGCCCCTAAAGCATGGCGCCAACACAGAAGTTCTGACTATTGTGCTGGTGATACACATCCCACTAGCACTGTCATTAACACATGTACACATAATTTTATTATTAAAATATTCAATCATACTTTTGATTTCATTATTTTTGGCCGAATGATTATATGCATGCCCTTCACAATGAGTGAATGAGTATCAAATTTGACAAATTTATTGTACATAATTATACATTTTATTATATTTTATAACTTTTTTTCCAACTAATTAAAGCTTACCAACTTATTGATCATCACGTACCTTTATATGTCTTTTAACATTCTGTTTTGAACCAAAAGGATTTGTTACATATACTTCACATGTATTTCTTTCAAATCTGACATGATTAAAAAGCAATTAAATAAAATTCAGTCGAACTTGATAATAAATGTGCAATCAAATATATATGCAAGTCGTCAACTGGTCAAGTGGTTAGATGCACACATCGTTAGCCAATTTCAATCCATAAAGATTCAATACTACTTATTTCTAAATCGATTCTTCTCTGATGACATACACTATTTCGTATGTACGCAATCACACCTCCGCCATAATTAATAGCGTTTCTATCTTTTCTTTCTATTTTGTAACCTTCAATTTGTAATGTTTCGGTACCAATTTCATCATTTAAAAATGTTTCTACCATACCAAATATATCAAATAATTGTTCATATTTTAATAGAAATTTTATTTCTTCAATTTTTGGTTGTAAATGTTGAATATTTAAACAACCTAGTTTAAACCCTTTTTTAAACAACCAACTTGCTTCATTATTTCTACTTTTATTTACAGAACTAGGTGTTTTATTTTGACTCTTTCTATGTCTCTTTTGAGATTTTCTCCAATTATTATTATTACTGTTGTTTATATTATTAATGTCTTTTATATTACATGAACATTGTATACTACTACATTTATCACATAACAGATTTAAAATATTATATCTGTTTGAAAAACTAGAACAAGCTAAATGCTACCTACGAACAAAATCTGACTTACGTACAGAGTTTGGTGAATGATAGTTAAAAAATGGTGCTCTGTCTACATTTTGTCTATTTAGCTCATTATTGTTTTCCCACGAGTCACGAGAGTTCATATTGAGATCATTCCTGTCCTTTACGTTTCTGGGGTTGATTCCTGAATGGTTGAAATTTCTTCTGTCTGTTGTATTCATGTTGCTCCTAGATTGATATCTTGGTTTTGTAGGGCTCCTTCTGAAGTTGTTTGCGTAATATTGGTGACTGGAACTTTGATATCTATCTCTGTTTTGTTGGTTCAAATGATGCTGTATTTGTTTTCCCTTGAATACTTTTAGATGAATGCCATCTGTGGTGTAAAATGATTTAGCTACATGATCATCTTTGTAGACAAAAGATTCATAATTTGATATGAATTTGACATCATTATAATGGCACATTTGTTTTAGGATTGTGTTATACTCAGTGACATCACATTGTATCCTTGGCAATATTCCAGATACAATTGCTCGACAGTTTTGACATCTTACAAAGTTAATGATTTCTTGGAAAATGTCCACAAATTGTTGTACATTCATTTTGCTACTTGCATCACTGCCACCTACATGAATTATAATTGTATTGTATGAACTCAGATCCATATTTCTTATGTCTTCGTATAAATCTAGTACATTTGCTCCTCTGTGAACATGGACATCTATATAATCTTTTAATTTAGATGGGTCAATTCCTTTTAGGACTGAACTTCCGGCAATTAAAACCCTACTTCCTGATAATGGCAGTTTTGGTTGGGTATCATACACAGGATTTTGTGGTTCTTCATTTATACCAGCATTTATTGACTGTCCTAGTTCATGTGAATGTTCTTGTAATATTGTTTCACATATTGTTTTTGGAATTGTTTGATCTTCATCTAACATTGGGGTACATTGGTTACCGAGATTTTCCTCCGGCATAAAGCTTTTTTATGCCCCACCTACGATAGTAGAGGGGCATTATGTTTTCTGGTCTGTGCGTCCGTTCGTTCGTTCGTCCGTCCGTCTGTTCGTTCGTTCGTTCGTCCGTCCGTCTGTTCGTTCGTTCGTCTGTTTGTTCGTTCGTCCGTCTGTCCCGCTTCAGGTTAAAGTTTTTGTTCAAGGTAGTTTTTGATGAAGTTGAAGTCCAATCAACTTGAAACTTAGTACACATGTTCCTTATGATATGATCTTTCTAATTTTAAAGCCAAATTAAACTTTTGACCCCAATTTCACGGTCCACTGAACATAGAAAATGAAAGTGCATGTTTCAGGTTAAAGTTTTTGGTCAAGGTAGTTTTTGATGAAGTTGGAGTCCAATCAACTTGAAACTTAGTACAAATGTTCCCTATGATATCATCTTTCTAATTTTAATGCCTAATTATATTTTTTATCCAATTTCACGGTCCATTGAACATGGAAAATGATAGTGGGAGTGGGGCATCCGTGTACTTTGGACACATTCTTGTTGTAATTTAATTTTTTCCATTTCATACAGTTTTATTTTATCACTGATGCTTTGTGTTTTTCCTTGTAAGCTGTCTGTTTGCATTGTATTTTTAACTCTGATGCACGCCGTTTCCCGTTGATTTTCTTTTAGTATCAACGCATTATAATGTGTGAAAATACGGGGAATTTTTGTGATCTTATTAGTGCAATTTCGTAAAGAAACCAATTCGTTTTAAAATGGTTGCCGAAAAACACTGCTTGCAAAATAGAAAAATAAAATTATTTTGGAAAATGATATGGGATATAATTTATCGAAAATACATAGTACAAGCAGAGACATATAATACATGTCTCTGGTACAAGCAGTCGTTGAAAATCAGGTAGAAAATGATTTTTGGAATGGAATAATCAAAGAATATTTTAAATTTTACCAGCAAAATGCACTTTATACTCCAGTAACGATCATATGAAAATTTCCTAAGGAAAATTTCTGTAAGCGTGAGAAAAATAAACGTAGCGGAAGAATATGAATTCATATTTCCGTTTTCTCAAATGTTAATGATTTTTTGGTCGTGATTGATGGAAAATAGTCCGGGTACACGCAAATATTTGATCCCTGCATGTCATTTTCACGAGGGGCTGGATGAGGTTTACAGAATAAAAAATAATGGGGTAAAAGTGCAAAAATATAGAAAATAATGGAAAATTGAAAGAAACATAGATGTAAATATGGGTTACCGAAATTTAAGAAAAAGGAAGAATACAGACAAACAGCCACATTTTTTTTTAGATACAGTAATGAACGACCTCATTATAATCGTATCACTTACATACAAAGTTCTGCAAAATACTTCAATGCTTTACAAATGCAATTGTCTTCAAATAGAACTTTCGCAAAGCTAATAAAATTAAAATTAAAAATTGAAATGACACTTTGGTTTTTAACCGGATTTTTGTGACAAAAATGTCGGTTATTGATTTGGGGATGTACGGCGGGCGGCCGGGCGGTCGGGCGGGCGGGCGGGCGGGCGGGCGGGCGGGCGGGCGGGCGGCAATCAAATGTTGTCCGTGCATTAACTCATGAACCGTTCAACCAAAGCTTTTAAAATTTTAATATGTTATTACTGACAACTATACGAAGGTCAAGTTCAATAATGGCGATTTTGACTTTTACCGTTCAGGAGTTATGGTTCTTGAAAGGCGGCAATCAAATGTTGTCCGTGCATTAACTCATGAACCGTTCAACCAAAGCTTTTAAAATTTTAATATGTTATTACTGTTAACTATACGGAGGTCAAGTTCAATAATGGAGATTTTGACTTTTACCGTTCAGGAGTTATGGTTCTTGAAAGATTGAAAAATGGAGTTTTCAGTCATGTCCGTGCATTTATTAACTCATGAACCGTTCAACCAAAGCTTTTAAAATTTTAATATGTTATTACTGACAACTATACGAAGGTCAAGTTCAATAATGGCGATTTTGACTTTTACCGTTCAGGAGTTATGGTTCTTGAAAGGCGGCAATCAAATGTTGTCCGTGCATTAACTCATGAACCGTTCAACCAAAGCTTTTAAAATTTTAATATGTTATTACTGTTAACTATACGGAGGTCAAGTTCAATAATGGAGATTTTGACTTTTACCGTTCAGGAGTTATGGTTCTTGAAAGATTGAAAAATGGAGTTTTCAGTCATGTCCGTGCATTTACTCATGAACTGTTCTACCAAAGCTTCCCAAATTTTAATATGTTGTTACTGATGACAGAATGGAGGTCAAGTTCAATAATGACGATTTTGACTTTTACCGTTCAGGAGTTATGGTTCTTGAAAGATTGAAAAATGGAGTTTCCAGTCGTGTCCGTGCATTTATGCATGAACTGTTCTACCAAAGCTTTCCGAAATTTTAATATGCTGTTACTGATGACAAAATGGAGGTCAAGTTCAATAATGACGATTTTGACTTTTACCGTTCAGGAGTTATGGTTGTTGAAAGATTGAAAAATGGTGTTTCCCGTCGTGTCCGTGCATTTTCTCATGAACCATTCAACCAAAGCTTTTGAAATTTTAATATGTTGTTACTGATGACAAAATAGAGGTCAAGTTCCATAATGTCGATTTTGACTTTTACTGATCAGGAGTTATGGTTCTTGAAAGATCGTAAAATGGCGTTTCCATTTACGTTGTTGCATTTACTCATGAACCATTCAATCTAAGCTTTTCAAATATTATTATTTCAAAATGTTGATACTGATGACAAAATGGAGGTCAAATTTGATATTGATGATTTTCACTTTCACCATTCATCAGTAATGGTTCTTGTGATATTGCCAGGACACAAATAAATGTAAATAAATCCGGTTTGCTGTCGTTGTGACAGCCTCTTGTTAAAAACTAATATTGGTTGACGCCGCTTTTAAAATATTAAAAAATAAGGCCGAGTTTGTATTTGATAAATTGATGGAAATATCGGTCATATATTGAGGATAAGTAGGCGGTTAATCAATTTTACTGAATTGTGTACGGAATTGTCTGTTTTAAAAGGACGGTTAATTCATTATTCATGGCATTTTTTATGGGTAACTGCGTTTTTAAAGCACTCCATAATCGACATACAATTTGAAAATCAACGTGGGTCAGGACTGCGAGATGTATTTGTCAAACTAATCATGCAAGAAAAACAGAACTAAAGAATATGGAAATAAAAACTAAAGATAGAACAAAGTCATTGAAATATAAGCAAACTTATACAGCAGCTTGCATGACCACTTCCTTTTGTCTATATCTAACACAGGGGTATTTCGTGTGATGTGGAATACGTGTCAGTTCACTTATCTTCATAGTCTTTATGTCCTTTTGTTGTGTTGTTACACTACTATCACAAGTTAGGGGAGCGTTCAGCGTTCATAAACATGTGTGACCCTGTCTTATTCTGTATGTGCCTGTCAACAGTACTTAGGCGCCTGAAATTCAGTGGGTTGTCATTCAATTTGGTTGCGGCAGAGACGTCTCTGGTTGCGGTCCTTGTGTCATGTATAATACTTTTATAGTTATACGGTATGGGTTTTATTCATAGTTGCTGGTCGCAAACAAAGACATATAGCTGCTTGGGTTTTAAAAATATGGATTTCATTGAGGACTACGCCAGAGCATGGGCTAAACACGTAGTTGAACTGGAAACTTTCTTATGTTGTACTGTTATACCACTGTCACAGGTTAGGGGGAGGGTTGAGATCCCGCAAACATTAACCCCGCCACATTCTGTATGCATGTGCCTATCCCAAGTCAGGAGCCTGTAATTCAGTGCTTGTCGATGTTTATGTGTTGCATATTTGTTTTTGTTCATTTGTTACATAAATTAGGCCGTTTGTTTTCTTGTTTGATTTTGTTAAAACATCGCATTCATGTTTAAAAACTGTGTAAATGTTCGACCAAAGTCCGTTTTCAGAGACAAAGAGGCCGTGAAATGTCTATCATCTCTTCATGATAAGTATGTTGTTGTTCCTGCGGACAAAGCTTCAAATAATATTGCCAGTCTTTCTATGTAAATCGTATTACTAAGAATGTCTTGGAAAAGAATTAGGAATACATGAGCACTCAGGCAATCCCACATACAAAGACATATCATTTGACAAGGATGAGTCCTTCTTGGCTTCAATGAACATTACATTGAATATTACCTTGTTGGTATTGGATACCTAAGCTTCACAAAATTCAGTATTAACAACGGTACGTTGACGGCTCATCTGCATGTTCCACTAAAGAATTGTCCATTAGATTGACTAAAATCTGTCCGCAGTGAAAGAGCGTCTTCAAAAATACTGTTAAACTGGCTGCTTAGTGTGGATTATTAAAAATTCTAAAGAACTTCTAGATAATTTTAAATCTCGGACTTTTCTGAAACCAGTTCTATCAAAACTTTTGACTTTTTATCCCTGTATACCACCATTCCCCATGTGTAATTGAAAAATTGCATGAAAGAAATAATCAACAATGCCTTTCATCATAAAAATGGTAGCATACGCTATAGATGTATAACTTTGGGATATCATAAGGCATATTTCGTTAATAGTGAACAAAAGGGTAAAACATGCTACACAGTACACAGAGGAACAAGTGATCAGTTTACTGGAGTTTCTTATCGACAAAATATTTGTTGAATTTGGAGGTAGACTTTTTCAACAAATTGTCGGCATTCCTATGGGAACGAGCTGTGAGCCTGTCCTTGCCGACCTCTTCTTTTTTTTCATATGAATCGGAGTTCCTTCAGATACTTGTCAAAAACAAAAAGATCAAAGAAGCCAGATTATTTAATTTCACTTTCAGATATATTGATGATGTTCTTTCCATTAACAATCCGGACTTTTCTGATTGAGTTCCATTAATATATCCCCAGCCCCCAGAACTAGAAATTAAAGAAACAACATATACGGCTTCCTCCGCCTGATTTTTAGACTTATACCTCTAATTTGACATACACATTAATCTCAGTACCAGAAACTATGACGATTTTAATTTTGAAATTATCCATTTCCCCCACCTTAGTAGCAATAAACCAACTTCACCTGCATATGGGATGTACATTTCCCAACTTATTCGATATTCAAGAGCTTGCAGCTCCTATCATATCAAAGAACGTCTCGTCCTTTTTCTAAAAAAAGTTCATCAGAAGGCACCAAGACCTTGTTGATAAATATTCCGTATCAACTTCACAAATAATACATGATGGACTTGAGGTAAAGATTCTGCGTACTGACATTGTTTATCATTTTAATAATGTGTTCTATAGTTCTTTTATTTTTCTTTGTTCTGTTATTAATATTACTTTTACTGTTTGGTCTGTTTTCTGTGATATCCATTTGACGTAGCTCGGTACTTATATATCCTGTCAATGTGTTGTTTGTAATTATCTCTCATTTTTGCTGGTGTATTTTGTACGTGTGACTTTTTATGTTTCCTTGGTACATATGACGTGGCTCTGTACTTTTAAAAATCCCGCCATTATGTTATTGTTCTATTATAATTTTTGAAAATAATTTGAACGACAAAATTTTTTCACTCTACTTATTTTGTTCTAATTGAGATTGTGACACAGTGATGACTGCTGTACCGTATTTTGACAATTTTACATATTACATGTATGTCTGTTTTGTTCACGCATCGTTGTAAATATAATGGAACTTGACGCGACTGTCATACAAGTGAGAGGTTTAACGCTATAAAACCAGGTTTAATCCACCATTTTATACATTTGAAAATGCCTGTACCAAGTCAGGAATATGACAGTTGTTATCAATTCGTTTGAGATGTTTTATCATTTGATTTTGCTAATTGTTTGGGACTTTCCTCGGAGTTCAATATTTTGTGTTTTACTTTTTGCATTCACGTCACTCGTGCTCCGATGCATTGGTAGTCATCGAAGATTTGTGTGACGTTTTCTATTTTCACTTAACTAGAACACATTTTTGTTTAGGGGCAGTTGCTGGATTTTCTCGCTGTGTTGAAGACCAACTAGTGGCCTTGTGTTGTTTTCTGCTCTTAGGAAAAAACATGATCTTCGTGGAGTTCCCTTTAAGTGAAAAAAAATGTGAATAAGTTTTACGACACGTTTTCCCCAAGAAAAATCCATCAAAATTTAACCTAACTTTTGAAGTTTCAAGAATTGTCAGTTTTTTTAAATTCTGTATCATGTTGAGATAAATCAATTTTCTTTCAATTGTATCATTGCTTCTTCAGTAAAT
The DNA here is from genome assembly GCF_965363235.1 of Mytilus galloprovincialis. NCBI lineage: Eukaryota > Metazoa > Mollusca > Bivalvia > Mytilida > Mytilidae > Mytilus > Mytilus galloprovincialis. The sequence goes on along the minus strand of NC_134841.1, from coordinate 104,064,690 downwards.
CAAACTTTAAAATATAACATAGACTGAAATGACTAGGTTGAACAAAATCTGTTTTAAACGAAGGAGAGTTGCACTTACTGAAAATGTATGCAGTATTCGCCTATAGTCAAATTATTTATATATGGTTGACATTTGATCTACATAAGTTTTCACAGATAAGTAATAGGTGATTCACACAATATCATAATGCTTTGTAAAGATAAAATACACATTTGTCAATCCCAAAAAAAATCATTTCAAGTTGTGAATAAATTATGAATCAGAAGGAAACCTGACATTTATGATTGCTTTATATATACTTAGATTTGTAACAATCTTATTGGAATTCGCATCAAATTTCAAAATAATCGATTAGTAGAGAACTTTTTCAGATTGATTTATACTTATATTTGGGGGTAAAACGGGATTTATCGTCCGTTGTCAGACGCCCCTTTCCGTTTTCATTCGAGTCAAATGAACAATTTTTTTTATTGTTATCGTCATTCACTTAACCATATCTTGAGTTAGCGCTAGCGTCAAACGAATTTGGTTTTGCGTAAACGTTATTATTATTTTTTTTTTGGCTTACCCCATTTACACCCTTGTATGTTGTCACGTGTCAAATTGCTATAAAATCTTAAAAAAGAATTGCATTGAACACACGATTGTGAACAAAATATATAATGCAATTCGATTTCAAGATGTGGAATTTCTTATCTATTTTGTTGACTTTATCAGTAACATTTGGTAAGTACTTAAGTTACCAATTGCATGTAAAGAATATAAAAAAGAAGACGTGGTATGATTGGCAATGACAAAATACCAAATGACAAAGAAATTAACAACATTAATAGGTGATCGGTCTTCAACAATGAGCAATAACTTTACTTTACGAGTCACATTTGGTTGAATGGTCTATTCAAAAGATTTGTTTTTTACTCGTTTTTCGTTGCCGTTGGTGATATTTGTTGAAAAGTCTGCATTAAAGGGGCACTAGCTACGAGATATATAAAAATTCTAAAGTTTTAAACTTTTGATAGTTTGGATAAATGTTTTACATTGTTATAAATCAAATATGAGAATTTGAGTCAAATCACCTCTGTAAACTGTTTGTTTTAGACTTTTGATAGTTTGGATAAATCACCGATTTGACTCAAATTTTCATATTTGATTTATAACAATGTAAAACATTTATCCAAACTATCAAAAGTCTAAAATAAACAATTTACAGAGCATGGGGTAGATAATATATAGGTTCGTTTCGTGTGTATTTTAGTCCAGACGCCATCTAATTAACTATCGATTTGACCTCAGATGACCATATAAGCGATGTAAACATAAAAAAGATATGAATAGATTAAACCAACACGTGCAATTGGATTTTTATAGGTCTGTTTGATTTTATTTTATAGATTAAAAATAGATGTTTCTCATTGTTTTTAACCCTATGAAAATGATTTTATGTGCATCGAATTAGTAATCAAATGATTTACCGTAGTTTCACTTTCATTGTTGACATTCTTTTTCTTTAAATAACCAGTACACGTCACTGCATGCGTTGTCAATTTCTAGCTAGGGGTTAAATTGAAGTTCACATGAATACGGATTTAAAGAGGTCGACTCATTCACTTGCAAGTGAATAACTAATTATCAATGTTTCTTAGCGTAATTTGACAAAATTGAACCTTTTTGGCTGCAAAAAGCGAATTGTTATTTCACTTTCATTATTGATTGAACAGAAAAAAATCAAACTTTAGATTTTTTATATATCTCGTAGCTAGTGCCCCTTTAAGGAGAGGGGGGTCTTAGGTTCTTTATTTTTTTAGACCAATTTTCTCTTTTGTTTATACTTTTGCCCATTATTCATTATTGTTTTTTCTTTATTCTCTTGGCTCGTTTTACTAATTTTTTTATTATTATGTGTTTCTCCTTTATTATCTATAGTGTAAATTGCCCTTTATTCTCTATTGTGTAGCGCATTGCGTTTGCGCTCATTGGGGGATTATTTTTTTTACGCTTGCGCGCAGCTTTTATTACATTTGCGCGCATTTATTTTACAGGTACACTCAGGTAAAAATAAAGGTAACATAAATAAAAATAAAATAAAATAAAAATATGAATATGACTATAATTTGTTAATTTTCCTAATAAATGTAACGATAAATTATTAATTTTGAAATTATTTGTTAATTCAAATTATATATTGTTCATATTGAATTCTAAAACAAAACATAAAGTGTTTCACCGAAAAGTGATTGCTTTTAAATAAGTAAGTAATTTAAGCTAGTTTGTAAAGTTGTGTCAAGGCACAAGCATAGAGTCCATATTTTCCCCAAGTCTTTCGGCATCACTACCATCAACAGAATCCAGGCGTACTACAATTGGCCCGGGATCATTTCATGCTCACTATAAGGAGTAGTTTTATTTTGCACATCCTTGTAGTTTTGTGTTTCTTGTCACTATTCTTGTGTATAATAATACGGACTTATCCTGCTCGAAATCCCACTTCCACCTCCTCGTTAGTGAACAAGGGACTTCGACGATGTCTCACGGAAGAATACTTATACATGTGAATAATTGAATGAATTAATAGATAAATAAGTATTACTACCTGTATTTACCTGAGTTTACCTGTCAAATAAATGCGCGCAAATGTAATCAAAAGCGGCGCGAACGTAATGATTTTTGCGCGCAAATGTAATAGATATCCGCGCAAAAGTTATGCACCGATTGTGTAAACCCCCATCCACACCCCTATGGTTGACTTTGAAAGCAACTCCTGCATTGTTTGAAGATTGTTAAACATGCAGTTTAGTTTTTCGAAATACATTTTACACCGAGGACAAAAATATAAATTAGTTTTGCATTCTCAACTCTACGTAGAAATTAAAATGGTCGTCCCTTTGTCATACTAAGTTTTTTTTTTTTAAATAGTTTAGAGACGTTAGGATTTTGGATTTAAATATCTTGATCCGATTAGAACTGCACGACAACAGGTAAGCTTGCTTATGCCAGGATGAAAATTGTTCAACATAATATTTGATCAATAAAATGCGAGAAATCACTGTGCATAGAAGAGAGAACATTTGTTTGCGCGACTAAACAAGAATAAGGGAGCTACCATTTGAATTTAATGGGGAAACGGTGGTGCACGGGGGCTAAGATGAAATTTGAAAAAAAACAGGACAGGTCAAGTAATACAAGAAGACATTTTGCCCAAAAAAACCAGGATGACAATTTAGAGACTATAACTAAATACAAAATGTTCATCCTAGCCCCTCTAAAAAATCAAATAATTTTTTTTATATAAATTATACCGTTGGTTTTCCTGTTTGAATGATTTTACACTAGTAATTTTTAGTGGGCCCTTTATAGTTTTCTGTTTAGTGTGAACTAAGACTCCGTGTTTTAACCTATAATGGTTTACTTTTTCAAATTGTGACTTAGATGAAGAGTTGTCTCATTAGCACTCATATATATATACCACATCTTCTTATATCTATATATTTTATATTTGGTAGTTATTGGAACTAATGTCAAACAACATTTCACCTTTTACAATGTGGAAAGAAACTTTACAGACGCCAAGCAAATATGCGAACGTTCAGGGATGCGAATGTTAAAAATAGAAACCCTACAAGAAAATTATTACGTCATCAATCTAATCAAGGCTGGACGTGAAATTGGAAACGGGTGAAAACAAAATATACAAGTTGTACATTAAGGGCAAAGGTTAAGCTCATATGAAGTTTCTCGTGCCACAACTCACCATCTTATGACAAAACATCTTTATGCCAAATATTCAGAAGCAAGGTCAATTCAAAATTGTACTTTTAGTTCAGGGTAATATACCAAGGAACACACTGTATCATGATGACACATCCAAAGTGCATAGGTCGAGTCAAAAATCCATAGTCTGGTCAAAAGTTCCATGTCAAAAATACACAAAGCAGTCCTGCACGAATGTTCATCATGGTACACGTAACAATGTCTTATGTCATGATGCACTACACATGCCAAATACAGAAAACATGGGTCAGGGACAGAAACAGAAGACATTCTAGTCTATATATTTGCTTAGGGGCCAGCTGAAGGACGCCTCCGGGTGCGGGAATTTCTCGCTGCATTGAAGACCTGTTGGTGACCTTTTGCTGTTGTCTGCTCTATGGTCGGGTTGTTGTCTCTTTCACACATTCTCAATTTCATACATAACTAAACTCAATTGAACGGTACTTGTATCACTTCTCAAGTACTATGCTACCATTACGATTTAAAATAGATTAACGGGTGCCGCATGTGGAGCAGGATCTGCTTACCCTTCCGGAGCACCTGAGATCACCCCTAGTTTTTGGTGGGGTTCGTGTTGTTTATTCTTTAGTTTTCTATGTTGTGTCATGTGTACTATTGTTTTTCTGTTTGTCTTTTTCATTTTTAGCCATGGCGTTGTCAGTTTGTTTTAGATTTACGAGTTTGACTGTCCCTTTGGTGTCTTTCGTCCCTCTTTTAATGTTCAGAGTTTATAAGACACAATATTACCTGCGATATGGAAAACTGATTTGAAGCCTTGACCAAATCGTCCAACTTTTAGTGGCTCATTTAATTTTCTCTTAAAACTGGCACCTATTTTCTTTATCCCTCTCCAATCAATATCCTTAAAGGTCTCGTCGTTGTATATACATATTCCAGGACCCTTTAAATAAAATGGATATGTTTGTTGTCCTTCATATAAATCGTGTGATAATAAAATTTATTTAGAAGAAAGCAACGCATTTGAAAGATATGTGTGCTATATCAAAACATTGTCTTTTAGAAATAACAGACTTTTGTCACAGACACGATCTGATAGAACATATACCAAATATACAAAACTTTTCATTTTATTCACTACACCGGAATGGTTTTATTTATATTTTAAATTTAATTCGACTAATACTGGTGCTATTCGATTACAGTTTTTGGACATTTACAGACCAAAATTATTCCGATGAAACAGGTATAAAAAAGTAAAATAATAAATAAACCAAACTCAAAGGAAAATGTAAAACAAAAAAGTCATTTTATGAATGATAATATCATAAGCTCAAAAAAATCAAACGGATTAAAACAAACGTTATATTTAGGACTTTGGTACAGTCATTTCCTTATGTAGAAAATAATGGATTACACCTTAAGCTAACTTATCCTCTCATATATATGACAGTCTCTAAATTCCATTATTTTGACAACTATGTGTGTGACCAAAAAAAACCGGACATAATTGGTAAATATAATAATGGTACAACAGTTAACATTGTGTTGTAATCTTAATCAATATAAAAATAAACAAAAAAAACAATGTCACCAAATTGTACAAAATGGCATGTTGACACTTATAACACAAAGCATAATAAAAAAAAATATAGCACAATATCAAGGACAATGGCAAAAGAGTAAAGGTTAAAAAATATAAAAGATTAAACAAAAACTACACTTACGAATGCAATTAAGATGATTTACAACGTCAGTACCTATAATCTTTGTTTCAAGACAATTATGTATTATCTTGAAAGTGAAACTATTTAAAGAAAAGGACGAGATGTGATAACTACCCCTGGTTTATAAACGTTCTGTCTTGACACTGATGACATTGCATAATAGTCCAGTCAATCTAGCATAAATTTGACCCTAACCCGAAACTTTAACTTTAACGCTTCTATTCATCAGAATGTATTGATGCATTAGTTGACCGTTTATTGAATTTTTCAACATTTCAAGGTAAAAAATCCCAAATTTAATAAAAAATAATTAAGCATGTATTCTTCGTTTTGTGATTCGAAGTTTCTTTAGATAAGTAAGTTGTTGAAAAAATATGATATGAAGATATAAACAATACCAAATTTTCACATTATTTTTTTCAAAATGGTTACACAGCTTCAAATTTGCACTTTTCTTTAATGCAAAATGCATGAAAAAAATAAAACTACCCACTACACTTCGATTTTGTACATTAGCAGAAGCTTATATAATTTAGTCAAAAACAAACTTATAACCCCATCAAAGTATCATATGTAACATAAATTTCAAGAAAAACAACAAAAATCTGACCAAAAAAGACTGATTTTTGCAAGAGTTATCTCCCCTTCCAATGTTAATTTCCATAGGAAATTAAAATGCTGATTAAAGTTTTCCTCAAGTTAGATTTTATGGGACGTTTTTCTGTGTATATAAAGGGCATAATGCTATTGATTAGAACTAAAACATTTTCTGTTGCAATTAGTTTGAGGTTAAATCTTAGTTTGACTGGACTATAACGTCTGTGTAGCAGCTGCAAAATTACAGAACGAGGTGAAAACAATGTATATTTCATATGCAAGGGGTATATTGCTGCTATGGTTGAAATTTATAGTTTCAAAATTAAAAACAAAAGCCTCTCGAATGATTGAGATGACTGCGAATGTTGTATTCGACTCTAAAAATGATGCGGAGGATGCCGTGTCTTCATTTCATTCAATTCTGTAGTTCTGGACGATATATAAATGAAACCCAATTAGAAAAATTTGGATGTCTACATACTTTTTGTTTTGATTAGAATCCTGTGCTATATTACGCATTGCCTAAAATAGGCAACACAACAGTAACTATAAAAAAGGAACTATAATTACTGATAAAACAGACGTTAAAAGTTAGGATTTTACGTTGAAAATGTGACAGGTCAACCAATATTACTTGTTTGTTAGGACAAATATGTTATATTGCTAATCTTCAGAATGTGGTAAGATGTAGTTTTCATCTTCAGTTGAAATTACAAATGAACGTGAACTGAGGCAAAAGTATTTACTAGAAATCGAAATTCAAATCTCATATACTACGTTGAGATAGTAGCAAGCCAAGCGAATAATTTGTTTGTAAGAATAAATATATTGTTTTGCTTTCCACCAGAATGTAGGAAAATCTAGTTTGAAAGTTAATTTTAACTGAGGCAAAATTACTTACTTCAAATCAATGTTCAAATCTAATGTATCGGATAAGGGATCAAATCAAGGTAACAGAGAAAAACTTAAGAAATGACAGACTATAAACACGAACAAGATTGAGTACGTGGACAAGGTAAGCATCACTGCCATGCTTACAACATCGGCAATCCCAATCATTCGTTTTGGGTGATTTTTCTGCAGAGACAAAAACACAAATGAAGCATACCATAGTAGGCTGTTGTAGAAATATTATACGGTAATTAAGGTAATAGATCATCACAAGGATGTGATGTATCTTGTTATAGCAGACAACAACGTGTCATTAGATTACATTTTGGTGGGATTATACTGGCGACCGTGCGTACCAATGATAAAAATGACGAATTATTTTCAAAAATATGAGAAATAAATTTATTAAATCAAAACCAAACGGAAAGTCTTACCTTGAAGTATTTACTAATGTTCAAAGATTTACCAGGGTCTATAGGACGACTGTCATACATGATTTTCATACACGTAGCACCTGCATCCTCAGCATTTTGTACCATCTCCTGTTAATTATAAAATAAAAATCAATTTATCTGAATGTGTACAATTCGTTTAGATATAATTATGGAATCAAGCTATTCTTCTTCTTCTTTCTGGGGTCTTTAGTGGATGCTTCATTATGAATGTTCAGTATGAATACTCGGAGCATAATCTACGAAAGTCAATATAGTATAGGTGTTACTATCACTGGCGGTTAGCTTATATCAAGTACATGATTTATGCTTTTAGGGGTATTTGCTATCCACATGATAGTGCATACAACCTTTGATTTGACAATTATATGAAAAAGATGTACACAACAAATTATTTAAAACGGTTTATCTTTATAACATACAGTTTTACAATTAGTTCATCTCTCATAGGACATTGTGAGACTATTTTATGATTAGAACTAAGATGGCATCGTGTAAACTAGACAGAAAGTTGATACTTATTTTGGAATTAAGTGAAGAAAGTTATTTATGATTTGTTTTCTAAAAAAAACTCACTCGAAGAATCTGCGAACCATCTGGGTAGTCATCAAGTATGTTTTGTAATCCTTCTAACAGTGTTTCATTTTCCATTTGTTGAGGTGTTCCAACAACTTTGGGCAAATAACCTGCATTTTGATAAATGAAAAGTTTAACAAACAAGTTTAGATATTTACCGTGTGTGTAATAACATAATCAACACAATTCGGGTGCCACATGAGGAGCAATATCTGCATCTGCTTACCCTTCCAGAGTACGTCATATCATTCCCCCGCTTTTGGTAGGGTTTGCGTTGCCAAGTCTTTAGTTTTCTATGTTGTGTCTTGTGTACTGATATTTGTCTGTTTGTCTTTTTCTTTTTTATCCATGGCGTTGTCAGTTAATTTTCTATTTTTGAGTTTGACTGTTCCTCTAATATCGTACGCGCCTCTTTTAAAACAAACCCATATTTACTAAATAACTAGAAAGACGATCCTACTTACCTCCCTTTCCTGTCGACAAAGACATAGTGTTGTCCTGTTCTCTGTTCTGTCTCTTTTTACATCATTTTATCATCACCTGAAATTATATCATTAATTTTTAGCATTAATATAAACTTGAAGTGTAATTTGATATTGTTTTAATTTAGTTCAGTTTGGTACAACCTATAAAATTGATGTATGTTCATGAATTGCTTTCAAAGTAGTCTTGCATGGTAGAAATTCTGATTTCATTAATGATCTCCATGCTATGTTGATGATGTAAATTTACACGTTCCGCTTATTTGTTAGTTAGATTTCCTTATCTTTCGATGTTTTGGAAATGGACATTCCTGGAGAAGATACTTGAAGAAAAGCGTTTAGGAAAAAAGTCTTTTTATACAGTTCTTTTACATACTTGTTGTTTATACAATGAGGAGACAGACTCGTCCTGAATATGCATGAAATATTTGCCACTGGACGTAAAGCATCCAACAATCAATCAATCCTACAATGAGGAGAACCTATTATTAGTATTTTGGAAAATTGGTATTGTCAAATATGAGTTTCGAATCACAATAAGACACTTTTTGCAAGTAAATAGAGCACAACAGCTAGAAACACTAAGTAAATCTTAAAATATACCTGTAAATCATTGGCGTTACTGTCAGTGGTGAGACCATTTTTTATAAAATAACACCAATGACCAGTTTAGTTACACCACTGAATATATATTGACAATCAGCATTTTTTGTGTTTCTTTCATGTTTAACAAGCGAAACGTCATATTATTTTTGAAAAACAATACTTTTTTAACAATTTGGTTTAATAATATCATGTACAACATATACAGAGTTTTCTCAAATTGATGTATGCTGGTAACACCAATGACACTATTTAGTAACACTATTGACAGTTTTTGTTATTGATGTTATGTTATATAATTTGAGATTTTTTAGCCTGAGAATTATTTTTTCATTTTTTTCTTTTGCTCGATGTTCTTAGCTCTGTTTTCAGTACTTAATAAACGACAAATTGAGAATGTGTTGTCAATGGTGATACTTTTGTGTCATTGGTGTTACTGAATGATCAGTGGTGTAACTGTATAAAAATACAATAGTTTTTAATTTCTATTAACAAATGAAAGTGTTTCGTGTCGTATACGGAGGATAAGCATTATTCTAATCATTCAGTCTTCTACATTTTACATATAATTTCAGTTTAAGGGTATTTTTTAATATAAAAAACTGCAATAATTTAGACAGCTAAATTGTATACAACAATTTATTCTGAAATTTATGTTTAAATAGAATGCATAGATATATGAATAATGTCAATAAGTAGTAATTTTAACCTTTACAACAAATTGGAACAGTTGTTTGATCTTTAACAATGATATTTAGAACCTAAATGCATGATTTAAATTTGGTAACATCATTGACATTCTTCTTTCAAAGAATGACATAAAATTGTTAAGATTGAAGGAACTCTTCATTTTTCCCATTGCATGTTTCTGAATATAGTTGCTACTTTACTTTAGAATAGAGGGACACATTTAAATATTTTAAACAATGACATCATTTTTCCACATATACCCTAATCGAAATTTGCATGTTTTTTTATAATGACCCAAATGAGAAATGTGACGTTAACGTTGATAATTACTCAAACTTATGAGAGCCTCTAGAGCATTTGCATTATTCACGTATCAGGATACGTGCACGGATCGACGTATACGTATCGAACAGATTTGCTTAATATAATTATTTTACCCCGATCTCAATTAAAATTTAATGCATTATAAAATATTTTCATCGGGACCAACTTGCCTTAATTTATTCTTTCCTTATATATACGTGTTATACGATAAGTCGATACGGATACGCCAGCAAATACTTGATTAATGCAAATGCTCTAATACTTAATTAATCCAAATGCTCTATTTATACGATAAACTCATCATAGATACCAGAATTAAAACTTTGTTTGACAGACTCGTGTTTCGTCCACAAAAGACTCATCAGCGACGTTCGAATAAAAAAGTCAAAAGGCCAAATAAGCCCGAAGTGCCGAGAAAATACTTATTCTATTCGATAAATTCAAATCTTTTTAAACAGTTACTAGTAATTTATAATTATGACCAAATCAATAATAAAATGTGAAAACGAATGTGTTCACTACTGTTTGGCGATACCGTGTGGGAAAAAAAGTAACCAGCAGAAGCATTGATCAAGTGTTTATAAAAAAAAAACCACTCATTTTAAATACCAGGATTAGCAATTTGTACGTCAGAAGTTCATTTATAACAGAACCATGATATGAGGTTTTACATGGACATGAATTAGGGGCAACAGTAGTATCCCGATACTCCAATATCATAAATGAATTCCGAATATACGAATAAAGGTAAAAACAAACATTGAAACCAAAACAGCAATTGACCGGGATCGTCAACAAGGTTATTGTTTCGTGATATGAGTGCATGATCTGTCATGCTTATCCCATGGAAATTGGACACAATAAGTATTGTTCAATTACAGATGAGATCTAAGACTTCTCCAGAGATTTTAACTTTGCTTCAGACGCGCGTTTCGTCTACGAAAGACTCATCAGTAAGTCAGTGACGCTCGAATCAAAATATGTTAAAGGCCACATACAGTACGAAGTTGAAGAGCATTGAGCAGCAAAACTTCTTTCAATCCTCCTTCCTCATAACTCAGTTGTACCAGTCTTTGTGACAATGGCACATCCCTGTTTATGAATTCAGTATTATGTGAATGTTATTCACGAATTACTAGAAACATGAACACGCATTATGATGAAAGAGCCTATGATACTGCTTGGAAATGGGAAGTGGGCAAATAGTTTACCCTTTATGATCAGCGGGATTTTAGTTAGATAGGGACAATGAACTTAAGCAATCGGGAGCAGGACCTGAGGACGATGCAGATACATCGAACACTGTTTAAGTATTACATTATAACGTCAAATCAATTTTAATTCTTTCATTCCAATAAATTACTGTAGTCCAGTAAAACTAAAAATTTTAACCTTGAACAAAACACTAAATATACAAAGAAAAAATTCCCTTAAAATCTAACTGAGGAAAACTCAAAATCAGCATTTTAAATTTTTTATGGAAATTAACATTGGAAGGGGAGATAGCTCCGCAAAAATGACTCTTCATTCGTCAGTTTTTGTTGTTGATTTTCTTAACATTTATGTAAATTATGATACTTTGATTGGGTTATAAGTTCGTATTTAACTATATTACACATTCCTCTGCTCATAAAATGTACAAAACCGAAGTGTTATGGGTATTTTTATTTTTTTGTGTGCATTTTTCATTAAAGAAATTGCAAGTTTGTGGCTGTATCACCATTTTGAAAACAATAATGTAAAAATTTGGTATTGTTTACATCTGTATTTTATATTTGTTCAGCATCTCCATTGTTAAAAGAAAATTTAAACCACAAAAAGAAGAATATACATGTTTTATGTTTAATTACTTTTATTAAATTTGAGATTCTTTACCTTGACATGTTGTAAACTTCAATAAATGAATTTTCAATGAATTAAGAAATCTAGAATGTAGCTTGATAAAAGATATGAAAAGACATTGACAGTTGTTTGTTATATCATTAAGACGGCTAAAAAATCAAGAATTAATATATTCTGTATATTCTGTATATATTTGGGATATAATGCTAAAGATTAAAATTTTAAAATCTTCTGTTGCAAGTACTTTAAGGTTAGGTCAAATTTATGCTAGATTGACTGGACTACTAGATATCATACTTTAAATGTGGCTCTATTGTGACTCAGTATAGCAAAATTGTCTAGTCTATATTGTGGTAGAGTGTTTAGCATTAATATTTATTTTCTTTTAAAATAATTAATATTAATTAGTAGTTTTATTATATGTTTATTAAGAGTTCATCAATTCTTCTATTCTCTTATTTCTTCTTAGTACAATTCTACTCTATTTTTCTGGTTCATTAGTCAGTCAGTCATGTGTCATATTATCTTGTCTACTATTGGTCACAGTCATTGAGTTCATAGTTTTTGCCACTCTTTTTGATATACTTTGAGAGAAAGCTTTACATGTAGCAGCCATATTTAAAATAGTTATATAGTTTATATTCTGGACACTTATTCCATATTAATCAGGTCAGTTACTAATATTTCTAAGTCTTTAATATTTGCACAGTATTCCTTTAGTTTGAATCTGAGAGAAAATGTATTTTGAATAAGTCAGAATGATTGTGCATGAATGATAGATATTTTATTTTAAAGAAGTATTTCCATGAACTCAGAGAAATAATATATCATAGATATATTATTGATACATGTATTGGTACAGTTATTTTATTATTATAAAAGGTCCAAAGTAATGTTTGCTGAACATTAAACTTATTGTGTATATAAATGCTAGCTGATATAGTTAGTTAATTTGACTTATGTAGGTTATATTTGTATTTTAACAGGACCAGAATATCTTCATATTATATTAATCTGGTGATGTTTCCAAACAGGAGATAGACCTTTGTACCATATACATGGTAAGATCAGTGTTACATGTATTTTTAGTTTACTGTATTGTCTGTGTTTGTCTATTTAATTTTAGTTCAGTATATGTATTGTTTGTGTCTTGTGAATAGTAGTTACCTGTATGTCAATTATAAAATGTAAACATTATAGTAAGAAATTGTAGTTCATTCATAAATCTATGAATGAGTAGCGTAATACAATTGGACATATGTAGTAATTAATCCTGACTTGGTTTATAGTTGAGTTTAATTGAATTCATATAATTATAATATACACTTAAATAGTATTGGTTGTATTCTTACAGAAAAGAGCTAGTTTATTGTATTTTATACATGTACTTTCCGTTTTATGATTTAGAGTTATATCCCTTTGTACACTGTACTGTCTATGTATTTACGTTTTGTTATTTGTGTACTTTCAGGGTTGATTTATTTATGTCGTATGAATAAATGAATAATTAAACTTGACGAATCCTTTTATTCTGTCCAAGAACCCTATTACAATATGGGTGTATATGTTCCGGACCATTTGAGTATTTGGACCATACGTGTATGATCATGACCATATGCATATATACTCATATGGTCGGGGTAATTTTAAACACTCTGTAACAGTTTACTTTCAATACTTCTAAACCCTTCATATAAAAAAAACAAAGGAGAAAACCAAGGAGGTTATATTAGAATATTAGAATTTATATACCTATATGGAGTTATTTTCTTTCAGAACGATAGGTCATTCTTTTTCAGAATAAACCCGGACGATACCATTTTTCAATACAATGTGCTCCAAGGCATAAAATAATGACCTGTGGCAGGTCATTATTTTATCCTGATTGAAAAACTACTTTAACTGGTTAACAGATTTAATTCATTTTATTTTACATAAATTGATCATAACGAAAAGTTTAAAGAAAAGTTGCAAGTCACAGTTTTCTTGTCACTCTCGTCTGTTGAACATTCAACCGAAACACTACTAACTGGTGCACCCGCAGCTGCTGATGGTTTTGCCTTCTTTCTTCCGTCTGACGGTCTTAATCCATATCAAAAATGAAAACTACGGTTCCTTATTTGTGCATTGGGATTAAAAATTCGTATGTATCATTACTTTCATTTGTTTACAACTCGGTCTTGTATTGTTCTGGACGTACTATTGCAAATATTCAATAATTTTATGACTGTATCATGTGTTTCTATAAGTTTACCATAGTACTATCATATGGTTGGGTTAAAAATTAATGGTTAACCCCAGTTTTTAGTGTTTTAATGTCTAATCCTACCGTTTTGATTACCTTGACGTCAAGTCAGGAGTCTCTGGTTTTTGTTAGTCTTGTATGTTTTTAATTGTAAGTTTATTTTATGATTTGGAGTTTGAACTGGTACACATTTTGTTAAGGGCCATCTGAAGCCCGCCTCTGGGCGAGGGATTTTCTCGCGCTTTGTTGAAGATATTAAAAAGAAGATGTGGTATGATTGCCAATGAGACAACTATCCACAAAAGACCAAAATGACACAGACATTAACAACTATAGGTCACCGTACCGTACGGCCTTCAACAATGAGCAAAGCCCATACCGCATAGTCAGCTATGAGGACCCATTACAGGCCTTTGACTGCTCTCTGCTCTTTTGACATGGTAACTGTCTCTTTTACACAGTTCCACATTTCCATTCTCAATTTTTAAGAATGTTTGGTTAAAAGAAAACTAAATCGTTTAATTTCCGAGAATATCAAGTAAGCAAATTTTCTGCTTCAGTAGCATCGTGTGCTGCCAGTTGTGATAAATAATGCAAAACGTTTCATTCATTTTACCTTAGATTTCATTTCATGGACATGTAGGTATGGATAGTCTGCTTTTACATCATAAAAATTCACACAGAAGGTATACGCATATCAATAAACTGAACTCAATGCTAAGAACCTTTAAAGTACACTTAGACAGAGAGCTCAATTTAGTGAAACACTTTGTTAAGTTGGTCACATTTAACTTGAAATATCACTGTCTGTTACCAAACTGCACCGAGTCCTGAAAAAAAATATGTGCAAGTTATTAAGTCTATTAAAAGAAGAATTCATTGGAAGTAAAGAAGCTGATTACTGAAATAAATGTAGAATATGTCTATTTACCACAGATGCCCCTGCTGGTGAAAAAAATTAGTAAACTTCCACATATAGATGCAGGATTCGCCTTTATTTGACCGTTTTGTGACCATAATCATTGTGAATAAGTTTCAAAGCAATTGGTTGAAGCAAATTAAAGTTAAAGAACGGAAACAATAGATTTAGCAGTTTTCCTATCTTAAGGCTCCGGGTTCACATTTTTATCATTGGTACTCGTACCACAACTTTTTACATCTAAAAACTCATGAACAGTGACGCCATCGGGACCCAATATCGAACTTAATAGATCTGTGTTATGGGGTTATGTGAATCGCGTATAAGGTTCCTAACATTTGATTGAGTCAGACTTATTTAAGAGAAAGGAAACGAAAGAGTCAGCACTTCTTATGTTTTTAAAGGGACATGATAACTCTTGAACGGTAAAAGTGACACTTAAAAATTTCAAATTTGATTTTGTGTTGAGGTGGGGATCCCCCTTACATGTTCAACCCCGCCTTATTCGGTATGTATGTGCCTGTGGTAAGTCAGGAGCCTGTAATTCAATGAATGTCGTTTCTTATGTGTTACATACTTGTTTTTCGTTCATTTTTTGTACATAAATTTGTTCGTTTATTTTCTCGTTTGAATATTGTTTTACAATGTCATTTCAGTGCCTTTTATTGCTGACTATATGCGGTATTGACTTTGCTCATTGTTGAAAGCTGTATATGACCTATAGTTGTTAGTGTTTGTGTCATCTGGTCTTTTGTGGAGAGTTCTTATTGGCACTCATGCCAAATAAGGGGGGGGGGTGGGGGTTGGAACCCGCTAACATGTTTAACCTCGCCTTATTTTATATGTACGTGCCTATCTTATTTTTCGTTTATTATTTGTACATAATTTAGACCGTTTGTTTTCTCGTTTGAATTGTTTTACATTGTCATGTCGGTTCCTTTAATAGCTGACTTTGCGGTATGAACCTTGCTCATTGTTGAAGACCGTGTGGTGACCTAGGCTACATTGTATAATTGTTAATTTATGTGTCATTTAGTCTCTTGTGGAGAGTTCACCAGCTTCATTTATATATTGTGTATAAGTTTTGTAGTATTTGGTTGAGGCAAACTAAAGTTAGGAGAGCGGAACACGTTTTTAATGACGTTCGGGACAGACGGACTAATGTAACTTTTTATGCCCCTAAAGCATGGCGCCAACACAGAAGTTCTGACTATTGTGCTGGTGATACACATCCCACTAGCACTGTCATTAACACATGTACACATAATTTTATTATTAAAATATTCAATCATACTTTTGATTTCATTATTTTTGGCCGAATGATTATATGCATGCCCTTCACAATGAGTGAATGAGTATCAAATTTGACAAATTTATTGTACATAATTATACATTTTATTATATTTTATAACTTTTTTTCCAACTAATTAAAGCTTACCAACTTATTGATCATCACGTACCTTTATATGTCTTTTAACATTCTGTTTTGAACCAAAAGGATTTGTTACATATACTTCACATGTATTTCTTTCAAATCTGACATGATTAAAAAGCAATTAAATAAAATTCAGTCGAACTTGATAATAAATGTGCAATCAAATATATATGCAAGTCGTCAACTGGTCAAGTGGTTAGATGCACACATCGTTAGCCAATTTCAATCCATAAAGATTCAATACTACTTATTTCTAAATCGATTCTTCTCTGATGACATACACTATTTCGTATGTACGCAATCACACCTCCGCCATAATTAATAGCGTTTCTATCTTTTCTTTCTATTTTGTAACCTTCAATTTGTAATGTTTCGGTACCAATTTCATCATTTAAAAATGTTTCTACCATACCAAATATATCAAATAATTGTTCATATTTTAATAGAAATTTTATTTCTTCAATTTTTGGTTGTAAATGTTGAATATTTAAACAACCTAGTTTAAACCCTTTTTTAAACAACCAACTTGCTTCATTATTTCTACTTTTATTTACAGAACTAGGTGTTTTATTTTGACTCTTTCTATGTCTCTTTTGAGATTTTCTCCAATTATTATTATTACTGTTGTTTATATTATTAATGTCTTTTATATTACATGAACATTGTATACTACTACATTTATCACATAACAGATTTAAAATATTATATCTGTTTGAAAAACTAGAACAAGCTAAATGCTACCTACGAACAAAATCTGACTTACGTACAGAGTTTGGTGAATGATAGTTAAAAAATGGTGCTCTGTCTACATTTTGTCTATTTAGCTCATTATTGTTTTCCCACGAGTCACGAGAGTTCATATTGAGATCATTCCTGTCCTTTACGTTTCTGGGGTTGATTCCTGAATGGTTGAAATTTCTTCTGTCTGTTGTATTCATGTTGCTCCTAGATTGATATCTTGGTTTTGTAGGGCTCCTTCTGAAGTTGTTTGCGTAATATTGGTGACTGGAACTTTGATATCTATCTCTGTTTTGTTGGTTCAAATGATGCTGTATTTGTTTTCCCTTGAATACTTTTAGATGAATGCCATCTGTGGTGTAAAATGATTTAGCTACATGATCATCTTTGTAGACAAAAGATTCATAATTTGATATGAATTTGACATCATTATAATGGCACATTTGTTTTAGGATTGTGTTATACTCAGTGACATCACATTGTATCCTTGGCAATATTCCAGATACAATTGCTCGACAGTTTTGACATCTTACAAAGTTAATGATTTCTTGGAAAATGTCCACAAATTGTTGTACATTCATTTTGCTACTTGCATCACTGCCACCTACATGAATTATAATTGTATTGTATGAACTCAGATCCATATTTCTTATGTCTTCGTATAAATCTAGTACATTTGCTCCTCTGTGAACATGGACATCTATATAATCTTTTAATTTAGATGGGTCAATTCCTTTTAGGACTGAACTTCCGGCAATTAAAACCCTACTTCCTGATAATGGCAGTTTTGGTTGGGTATCATACACAGGATTTTGTGGTTCTTCATTTATACCAGCATTTATTGACTGTCCTAGTTCATGTGAATGTTCTTGTAATATTGTTTCACATATTGTTTTTGGAATTGTTTGATCTTCATCTAACATTGGGGTACATTGGTTACCGAGATTTTCCTCCGGCATAAAGCTTTTTTATGCCCCACCTACGATAGTAGAGGGGCATTATGTTTTCTGGTCTGTGCGTCCGTTCGTTCGTTCGTCCGTCCGTCTGTTCGTTCGTTCGTTCGTCCGTCCGTCTGTTCGTTCGTTCGTCTGTTTGTTCGTTCGTCCGTCTGTCCCGCTTCAGGTTAAAGTTTTTGTTCAAGGTAGTTTTTGATGAAGTTGAAGTCCAATCAACTTGAAACTTAGTACACATGTTCCTTATGATATGATCTTTCTAATTTTAAAGCCAAATTAAACTTTTGACCCCAATTTCACGGTCCACTGAACATAGAAAATGAAAGTGCATGTTTCAGGTTAAAGTTTTTGGTCAAGGTAGTTTTTGATGAAGTTGGAGTCCAATCAACTTGAAACTTAGTACAAATGTTCCCTATGATATCATCTTTCTAATTTTAATGCCTAATTATATTTTTTATCCAATTTCACGGTCCATTGAACATGGAAAATGATAGTGGGAGTGGGGCATCCGTGTACTTTGGACACATTCTTGTTGTAATTTAATTTTTTCCATTTCATACAGTTTTATTTTATCACTGATGCTTTGTGTTTTTCCTTGTAAGCTGTCTGTTTGCATTGTATTTTTAACTCTGATGCACGCCGTTTCCCGTTGATTTTCTTTTAGTATCAACGCATTATAATGTGTGAAAATACGGGGAATTTTTGTGATCTTATTAGTGCAATTTCGTAAAGAAACCAATTCGTTTTAAAATGGTTGCCGAAAAACACTGCTTGCAAAATAGAAAAATAAAATTATTTTGGAAAATGATATGGGATATAATTTATCGAAAATACATAGTACAAGCAGAGACATATAATACATGTCTCTGGTACAAGCAGTCGTTGAAAATCAGGTAGAAAATGATTTTTGGAATGGAATAATCAAAGAATATTTTAAATTTTACCAGCAAAATGCACTTTATACTCCAGTAACGATCATATGAAAATTTCCTAAGGAAAATTTCTGTAAGCGTGAGAAAAATAAACGTAGCGGAAGAATATGAATTCATATTTCCGTTTTCTCAAATGTTAATGATTTTTTGGTCGTGATTGATGGAAAATAGTCCGGGTACACGCAAATATTTGATCCCTGCATGTCATTTTCACGAGGGGCTGGATGAGGTTTACAGAATAAAAAATAATGGGGTAAAAGTGCAAAAATATAGAAAATAATGGAAAATTGAAAGAAACATAGATGTAAATATGGGTTACCGAAATTTAAGAAAAAGGAAGAATACAGACAAACAGCCACATTTTTTTTTAGATACAGTAATGAACGACCTCATTATAATCGTATCACTTACATACAAAGTTCTGCAAAATACTTCAATGCTTTACAAATGCAATTGTCTTCAAATAGAACTTTCGCAAAGCTAATAAAATTAAAATTAAAAATTGAAATGACACTTTGGTTTTTAACCGGATTTTTGTGACAAAAATGTCGGTTATTGATTTGGGGATGTACGGCGGGCGGCCGGGCGGGCGGGCGGGCGGGCGGGCGTTGGCAATCAAATGTTGTCCGTGCATTAACTCATGAACCGTTCAACCAAAGCTTTTAAAATTTTAATATGTTATTACTGACAACTATACGAAGGTCAAGTTCAATAATGGCGATTTTGACTTTTACCGTTCAGGAGTTATGGTTCTTGAAAGGCGGCAATCAAATGTTGTCCGTGCATTAACTCATGAACCGTTCAACCAAAGCTTTTAAAATTTTAATATGTTATTACTGTTAACTATACGGAGGTCAAGTTCAATAATGGAGATTTTGACTTTTACCGTTCAGGAGTTATGGTTCTTGAAAGATTGAAAAATGGAGTTTTCAGTCATGTCCGTGCATTTATTAACTCATGAACCGTTCAACCAAAGCTTTTAAAATTTTAATATGTTATTACTGACAACTATACGAAGGTCAAGTTCAATAATGGCGATTTTGACTTTTACCGTTCAGGAGTTATGGTTCTTGAAAGGCGGCAATCAAATGTTGTCCGTGCATTAACTCATGAACCGTTCAACCAAAGCTTTTAAAATTTTAATATGTTATTACTGTTAACTATACGGAGGTCAAGTTCAATAATGGAGATTTTGACTTTTACCGTTCAGGAGTTATGGTTTTTGAAAGATTGAAAAATGGAGTTTTCAGTCATGTCCGTGCATTTACTCATGAACTGTTCTACCAAAGCTTCCCAAATTTTAATATGTTGTTACTGATGACAGAATGGAGGTCAAGTTCAATAATGACGATTTTGACTTTTACCGTTCAGGAGTTATGGTTCTTGAAAGATTGAAAAATGGAGTTTCCAGTCGTGTCCGTGCATTTATGCATGAACTGTTCTACCAAAGCTTTCCGAAATTTTAATATGCTGTTACTGATGACAAAATGGAGGTCAAGTTCAATAATGACGATTTTGACTTTTACCGTTCAGGAGTTATGGTTGTTGAAAGATTGAAAAATGGTGTTTCCCGTCGTGTCCGTGCATTTTCTCATGAACCATTCAACCAAAGCTTTTGAAATTTTAATATGTTGTTACTGATGACAAAATAGAGGTCAAGTTCCATAATGTCGATTTTGACTTTTACTGATCAGGAGTTATGGTTCTTGAAAGATCGTAAAATGGCGTTTCCATTTACGTTGTTGCATTTACTCATGAACCATTCAATCTAAGCTTTTCAAATATTATTATTTCAAAATGTTGATACTGATGACAAAAAGGAGGTCAAATTTGATATTGATGATTTTCACTTTCACCATTCATCAGTAATGGTTCTTGTGATATTGCCAGGACACAAATAAATGTAAATAAATCCGGTTTGCTGTCGTTGTGACAGCCTCTTGTTAAAAACTAATATTGGTTGACGCCGCTTTTAAAATATTAAAAAATAAGGCCGAGTTTGTATTTGATAAATTGATGGAAATATCGGTCATATATTGAGGATAAGTAGGCGGTTAATCAATTTTACTGAATTGTGTACGGAATTGTCTGTTTTAAAAGGACGGTTAATTCATTATTCATGGCATTTTTTATGGGTAACTGCGTTTTTAAAGCACTCCATAATCGACATACAATTTGAAAATCAACGTGGGTCAGGACTGCGAGATGTATTTGTCAAACTAATCATGCAAGAAAAACAGAACTAAAGAATATGGAAATAAAAACTAAAGATAGAACAAAGTCATTGAAATATAAGCAAACTTATACAGCAGCTTGCATGACCACTTCCTTTTGTCTATATCTAACACAGGGGTATTTCGTGTGATGTGGAATACGTGTCAGTTCACTTATCTTCATAGTCTTTATGTCCTTTTGTTGTGTTGTTACACTACTATCACAAGTTAGGGGAGCGTTCAGCGTTCATAAACATGTGTGACCCTGTCTTATTCTGTATGTGCCTGTCAACAGTACTTAGGCGCCTGAAATTCAGTGGGTTGTCATTCAATTTGGTTGCGGCAGAGACGTCTCTGGTTGCGGTCCTTGTGTCATGTATAATACTTTTATAGTTATACGGTATGGGTTTTATTCATAGTTGCTGGTCGCAAACAAAGACATATAGCTGCTTGGGTTTTAAAAATATGGATTTCATTGAGGACTACGCCAGAGCATGGGCTAAACACGTAGTTGAACTGGAAACTTTCTTATGTTGTACTGTTATACCACTGTCACAGGTTAGGGGGAGGGTTGAGATCCCGCAAACATTAACCCCGCCACATTCTGTATGCATGTGCCTATCCCAAGTCAGGAGCCTGTAATTCAGTGCTTGTCGATGTTTATGTGTTGCATATTTGTTTTTGTTCATTTGTTACATAAATTAGGCCGTTTGTTTTCTTGTTTGATTTTGTTAAAACATCGCATTCATGTTTAAAAACTGTGTAAATGTTCGACCAAAGTCCGTTTTCAGAGACAAAGAGGCCGTGAAATGTCTATCATCTCTTCATGATAAGTATGTTGTTGTTCCTGCGGACAAAGCTTCAAATAATATTGCCAGTCTTTCTATGTAAATCGTATTACTAAGAATGTCTTGGAAAAGAATTAGGAATACATGAGCACTCAGGCAATCCCACATACAAAGACATATCATTTGACAAGGATGAGTCCTTCTTGGCTTCAATGAACATTACATTGAATATTACCTTGTTGGTATTGGATACCTAAGCTTCACAAAATTCAGTATTAACAACGGTACGTTGACGGCTCATCTGCATGTTCCACTAAAGAATTGTCCATTAGATTGACTAAAATCTGTCCGCAGTGAAAGAGCGTCTTCAAAAATACTGTTAAACTGGCTGCTTAGTGTGGATTATTAAAAATTCTAAAGAACTTCTAGATAATTTTAAATCTCGGACTTTTCTGAAACCAGTTCTATCAAAACTTTTGACTTTTTATCCCTGTATACCACCATTCCCCATGTGTAATTGAAAAATTGCATGAAAGAAATAATCAACAATGCCTTTCATCATAAAAATGGTAGCATACGCTATAGATGTATAACTTTGGGATATCATAAGGCATATTTCGTTAATAGTGAACAAAAGGGTAAAACATGCTACACAGTACACAGAGGAACAAGTGATCAGTTTACTGGAGTTTCTTATCGACAAAATATTTGTTGAATTTGGAGGTAGACTTTTTCAACAAATTGTCGGCATTCCTATGGGAACGAGCTGTGAGCCTGTCCTTGCCGACCTCTTCTTTTTTTTCATATGAATCGGAGTTCCTTCAGATACTTGTCAAAAACAAAAAGATCAAAGAAGCCAGATTATTTAATTTCACTTTCAGATATATTGATGATGTTCTTTCCATTAACAATCCGGACTTTTCTGATTGAGTTCCATTAATATATCCCCAGCCCCCAGAACTAGAAATTAAAGAAACAACATATACGGCTTCCTCCGCCTGATTTTTAGACTTATACCTCTAATTTGACATACACATTAATCTCAGTACCAGAAACTATGACGATTTTAATTTTGAAATTATCCATTTCCCCCACCTTAGTAGCAATAAACCAACTTCACCTGCATATGGGATGTACATTTCCCAACTTATTCGATATTCAAGAGCTTGCAGCTCCTATCATATCAAAGAACGTCTCGTCCTTTTTCTAAAAAAAGTTCATCAGAAGGCACCAAGACCTTGTTGATAAATATTCCGTATCAACTTCACAAATAATACATGATGGACTTGAGGTAAAGATTCTGCGTACTGACATTGTTTATCATTTTAATAATGTGTTCTATAGTTCTTTTATTTTTCTTTGTTCTGTTATTAATATTACTTTTACTGTTTGGTCTGTTTTCTGTGATATCCATTTGACGTAGCTCGGTACTTATATATCCTGTCAATGTGTTGTTTGTAATTATCTCTCATTTTTGCTGGTGTATTTTGTACGTGTGACTTTTTATGTTTCCTTGGTACATATGATGTGGCTCTGTACTTTTAAAAATCCCGCCATTATGTTATTGTTCTATTATAATTTTTGAAAATAATTTGAACGACAAAATTTTTTCACTCTACTTATTTTGTTCTAATTGAGATTGTGACACAGTGATGACTGCTGTACAAAATGTACCGTATTTTGACAATTTTACATATTACATGTATGTCTGTTTTGTTCACGCATCGTTGTAAATATAATGGAACTTGACGCGACTGTCATACAAGTGAGAGGTTTAACGCTATAAAACCAGGTTTAATCCACCATTTTATACATTTGAAAATGCCTGTACCAAGTCAGGAATATGACAGTTGTTATCAATTCGTTTGAGATGTTTTATCATTTGATTTTGCTAATTGTTTGGGACTTTCCTCGGAGTTCAATATTTTGTGTTTTACTTTTTGCATTCACGTCACTCGTGCTCCGATGCATTGGTAGTCATCGAAGATTTGTGTGACGTTTTCTATTTTCACTTAACTAGAACACATTTTTGTTTAGGGGCAGTTGCTGGATTTTCTCGCTGTGTTGAAGACCAACTAGTGGCCTTGTGTTGTTTTCTGCTCTTAGGAAAAAACATGATCTTCGTGGAGTTCCCTTTAAGTGAAAAAAAATGTGAATAAGTTTTACGACACGTTTTCCCCAAGAAAAATCCATCAAAATTTAACCTAACTTTTGAAGTTTCAAGAATTGTCAGTTTTTTTAAATTCTGTATCATGTTGAGATAAATCAATTTTCTTTCAATTGTATCATTGCTTCTTCAGTAAATCAAACTTTAAAATATAACATAGACTGAAATGACTAGGTTGAACAAAATCTGTTTTAAACGAAGGAGAGTTGCACTTACTGAAAATGTATGCAGTATTCGCCTATAGTCAAATTATTTATATATGGTTGACATTTGATCTACATAAGTTTTCACAGATAAGTAATAGGTGATTCACACAATATCATAATGCTTTGTAAAGATAAAATACACATTTGTCAATCCCAAAAAAAATCATTTCAAGTTGTGAATAAATTATGAATCAGAAGGAAACCTGACATTTATGATTGCTTTATATATACTTAGATTTGTAACAATCTTATTGGAATTCGCATCAAATTTCAAAATAATCGATTAGTAGAGAACTTTTTCAGATTGATTTATACTTATATTTGGGGGTAAAACGGGATTTATCGTCCGTTGTCAGACGCCCCTTTCCGTTTTCATTCGAGTCAAATGAACAATTTTTTTTATTGTTATCGTCATTCACTTAACCATATCTTGAGTTAGCGCTAGCGTCAAACGAATTTGGTTTTGCGTAAACGTTATTATTATTTTTTTTTTGGCTTACCCCATTTACACCCTTGTATGTTGTCACGTGTCAAATTGCTATAAAATCTTAAAAAAGAATTGCATTGAACACACGATTGTGAACAAAATATATAATGCAATTCGATTTCAAGATGTGGAATTTCTTATCTATTTTGTTGACTTTATCAGTAACATTTGGTAAGTACTTAAGTTACCAATTGCATGTAAAGAATATAAAAAAGAAGACGTGGTATGATTGGCAATGACAAAATACCAAATGACAAAGAAATTAACAACATTAATAGGTGATCGGTCTTCAACAATGAGCAATAACTTTACTTTACGAGTCACATTTGGTTGAATGGTCTATTCAAAAGATTTGTTTTTTACTCGTTTTTCGTTGCCGTTGGTGATATTTGTTGAAAAGTCTGCATTAAAGGGGCACTAGCTACGAGATATATAAAAATTCTAAAGTTTTAAACTTTTGATAGTTTGGATAAATGTTTTACATTGTTATAAATCAAATATGAGAATTTGAGTCAAATCACCTCTGTAAACTGTTTGTTTTAGACTTTTGATAGTTTGGATAAATCACCGATTTGACTCAAATTTTCATATTTGATTTATAACAATGTAAAACATTTATCCAAACTATCAAACGTCTAAAATAAACAATTTACAGAGCATGGGGTAGATAATATATAGGTTCGTTTCGTGTGTATTTTAGTCCAGACGCCATCTAATTAACTATCGATTTGACCTCAGATGACCATATAAGCGATGTAAACATAAAAAAGATATGAATAGATTAAACCAACACGTGCAATTGGATTTTTATAGGTCTGTTTGATTTTATTTTATAGATTAAAAATAGATGTTTCTCATTGTTTTTAACCCTATGAAAATGATTTTATGTGCATCGAATTAGTAATCAAATGATTTACCGTAGTTTCACTTTCATTGTTGACATTCTTTTTCTTTAAATAACCAGTACACGTCACTGCATGCGTTGTCAATTTCTAGCTAGGGGTTAAATTGAAGTTCACATGAATACGGATTTAAAGAGGTCGACTCATTCACTTGCAAGTGAATAACTAATTATCAATGTTTCTTAGCGTAATTTGACAAAATTGAACCTTTTTGGCTTCAAAAAGCGAATTGTTATTTCACTTTCATTATTGATTGAACAGAAAAAAATCAAACTTTAGATTTTTTATATATCTCGTAGCTAGTGCCCCTTTAAGGAGAGGGGGGTCTTAGGTTCTTTATTTTTTTAGACCAATTTTCTCTTTTGTTTATACTTTTGCCCATTATTCATTATTGTTTTTTCTTTATTCTCTTGGCTCGTTTTACTAATTTTTTTATTATTATGTGTTTCTCCTTTATTATCTATAGTGTAAATTGCCCTTTATTCTCTATTGTGTAGCGCATTGCGTTTGCGCTCATTGGGGGATTATTTTTTTTACGCTTGCGCGCAGCTTTTATTACATTTGCGCGCATTTATTTTACAGGTACACTCAGGTAAAAATAAAGGTAACATAAATAAAAATAAAATAAAATAAAAATATGAATATGACTATAATTTGTTAATTTTCCTAATAAATGTAACGATAAATTATTAATTTTGAAATTATTTGTTAATTCAAATTATATATTGTTCATATTGAATTCTAAAACAAAACATAAAGTGTTTCACCGAAAAGTGATTGCTTTTAAATAAGTAAGTAATTTAAGCTAGTTTGTAAAGTTGTGTCAAGGCACAAGCATAGAGTCCATATTTTCCCCAAGTCTTTCGGCATCACTACCATCAACAGAATCCAGGCGTACTACAATTGGCCCGGGATCATTTCATGCTCACTATAAGGAGTAGTTTTATTTTGCACATCCTTGTAGTTTTGTGTTTCTTGTCACTATTCTTGTGTATAATAATACGGACTTATCCTGCTCGAAATCCCACTTCCACCTCCTCGTTAGTGAACAAGGGACTTCGACGATGTCTCACGGAAGAATACTTATACATGTGAATAATTGAATGAATTAATAGATAAATAAGTATTACTACCTGTATTTACCTGAGTTTACCTGTCAAATAAATGCGCGCAAATGTAATCAAAAGCGGCGCGAACGTAATGATTTTTGCGCGCAAATGTAATAGATATCCGCGCAAAAGTTATGCACCGATTGTGTAAACCCCCATCCACACCCCTATGGTTGACTTTGAAAGCAACTCCTGCATTGTTTGAAGATTGTTAAACATGCAGTTTAGTTTTTCGAAATACATTTTACACCGAGGACAAAAATATAAATTAGTTTTGCATTCTCAACTCTACGTAGAAATTAAAATGGTCGTCCCTTTGTCATACTAAGTTTTTTTTTTTAAATAGTTTAGAGACGTTAGGATTTTGGATTTAAATATCTTGATCCGATTAGAACTGCACGACAACAGGTAAGCTTGCTTATGCCAGGATGAAAATTGTTCAACATAATATTTGATCAATAAAATGCGAGAAATCACTGTGCATAGAAGAGAGAACATTTGTTTGCGCGACTAAACAAGAATAAGGGAGCTACCATTTGAATTTAATGGGGAAACGGTGGTGCACGGGGGCTAAGATGAAATTTGAAAAAAACCAGGACAGGTCAAGTAATACAAGAAGACATTTTGCCCAAAAAAACCAGGATGACAATTTAGAGACTATAACTAAATACAAAATGTTCATCCTAGCCCCTCTAAAAAATCAAATAATTTTTTTTATATAAATTATACCGTTGGTTTTCCTGTTTGAATGATTTTACACTAGTAATTTTTAGTGGGCCCTTTATAGTTTTCTGTTTAGTGTGAACTAAGACTCCGTGTTTTAACCTATAATGGTTTACTTTTTCAAATTGTGACTTAGATGAAGAGTTGTCTCATTAGCACTCATATATATATACCACATCTTCTTATATCTATATATTTTATATTTGGTAGTTATTGGAACTAATGTCAAACAACATTTCACCTTTTACAATGTGGAAAGAAACTTTACAGACGCCAAGCAAATATGCGAACGTTCAGGGATGCGAATGTTAAAAATAGAAACCCTACAAGAAAATTATTACGTCATCAATCTAATCAAGGCTGGACGTGAAATTGGAAACGGGTGAAAACAAAATATACAAGTTGTACATTAAGGGCAAAGGTTAAGCTCATATGAAGTTTCTCGTGCCACAACTCACCATCTTATGACAAAACATCTTTATGCCAAATATTCAGAAGCAAGGTCAATTCAAAATTGTACTTTTAGTTCAGGGTAATATACCAAGGAACACACTGTATCATGATGACACATCCAAAGTGCATAGGTCGAGTCAAAAATCCATAGTCTGGTCAAAAGTTCCATGTCAAAAATACACAAAGCAGTCCTGCACGAATGTTCATCATGGTACACGTAACAATGTCTTATGTCATGATGCACTACACATGCCAAATACAGAAAACATGGGTCAGGGACAGAAACAGAAGACATTCTAGTCTATATATTTGCTTAGGGGCCAGCTGAAGGACGCCTCCGGGTGCGGGAATTTCTCGCTGCATTGAAGACCTGTTGGTGACCTTTTGCTGTTGTCTGCTCTATGGTCGGGTTGTTGTCTCTTTCACACATTCTCAATTTCATACATAACTAAACTCAATTGAACGGTACTTGTATCACTTCTCAAGTACTATGCTACCATTACGATTTAAAATAGATTAACGGGTGCCGCATGTGGAGCAGGATCTGCATACCCTTCCGGAGCACCTGAGATCACCCCTAGTTTTTGGTGGGGTTCGTGTTGTTTATTCTTTAGTTTTCTATGTTGTGTCATGTGTACTATTGTTTTTCTGTTTGTCTTTTTCATTTTTAGCCATGGCGTTGTCAGTTTGTTTTAGATTTACGAGTTTGACTGTCCCTTTGGTGTCTTTCGTCCCTCTTTTAATGTTCAGAGTTTATAAGACACAATATTACCTGCGATATGGAAAACTGATTTGAAGCCTTGACCAAATCGTCCAACTTTTAGTGGCTCATTTAATTTTCTCTTAAAACTGGCACCTATTTTCTTTATCCCTCTCCAATCAATATCCTTAAAGGTCTCGTCGTTGTATATACATATTCCAGGACCCTTTAAATAAAATGGATATGTTTGTTGTCCTTCATATAAATCGTGTGATAATAAAATTTATTTAGAAGAAAGCAACGCATTTGAAAGATATGTGTGCTATATCAAAACATTGTCTTTTAGAAATAACAGACTTTTGTCACAGACACGATCTGATAGAACATATACCAAATATACAAAACTTTTCATTTTATTCACTACACCGGAATGGTTTTATTTATATTTTAAATTTAATTCGACTAATACTGGTGCTATTCGATTACAGTTTTTGGACATTTACAGACCAAAATTATTCCGATGAAACAGGTATAAAAAAGTAAAATAATAAATAAACCAAACTCAAAGGAAAATGTAAAACAAAAAAGTCATTTTATGAATGATAATATCATAAGCTCAAAAAAATCAAACGGATTAAAACAAACGTTATATTTAGGACTTTGGTACAGTCATTTCCTTATGTAGAAAATAATGGATTACACCTTAAGCTAACTTATCCTCTCATATATATGACAGTCTCTAAATTCCATTATTTTGACAACTATGTGTGTGACCAAAAAAAACCGGACATAATTGGTAAATATAATAATGGTACAACAGTTAACATTGTGTTGTAATCTTAATCAATATAAAAATAAACAAAAAAAACAATGTCACCAAATTGTACAAAATGGCATGTTGACACTTATAACACAAAGCATAATAAAAAAAAAATATAGCACAATATCAAGGACAATGGCAAAAGAGTAAAGGTTAAAAAATATAAAAGATTAAACAAAAACTACACTTACGAATGCAATTAAGATGATTTACAACGTCAGTACCTATAATCTTTGTTTCAAGACAATTATGTATTATCTTGAAAGTGAAACTATTTAAAGAAAAGGACGAGATGTGATAACTACCCCTGGTTTATAAACGTTCTGTCTTGACACTGATGACATTGCATAATAGTCCAGTCAATCTAGCATAAATTTGACCCTAACCCGAAACTTTAACTTTAACGCTTCTATTCATCAGAATGTATTGATGCATTAGTTGACCGTTTATTGAATTTTTCAACATTTCAAGGTAAAAAATCCCAAATTTAATAAAAAATAATTAAGCATGTATTCTTCGTTTTGTGATTTGAAGTTTCTTTAGATAAGTAAGTTGTTGAAAAAATATGATATGAAGATATAAACAATACCAAATTTTCACATTATTTTTTTCAAAATGGTTACACAGCTTCAAATTTGCACTTTTCTTTAATGCAAAATGCATGAAAAAAATAAAACTACCCACTACACTTCGATTTTGTACATTAGCAGAAGCTTATATAATTTAGTCAAAAACAAACTTATAACCCCATCAAAGTATCATATGTAACATAAATTTCAAGAAAAACAACAAAAATCTGACCAAAAAAGACTGATTTTTGCAAGAGTTATCTTCCCTTCCAATGTTAATTTCCATAGGAAATTAAAATGCTGATTAAAGTTTTCCTCAAGTTAGATTTTATGGGACGTTTTTCTGTGTATATAAAGGGCATAATGCTATTGATTAGAACTAAAACATTTTCTGTTGCAATTAGTTTGAGGTTAAATCTTAGTTTGACTGGACTATAACGTCTGTGTAGCAGCTGCAAAATTACAGAACGAGGTGAAAACAATGTATATTTCATATGCAAGGGGTATATTGCTGCTATGGTTGAAATTTATAGTTTCAAAATTAAAAACAAAAGCCTCTCGAATGATTGAGATGACTGCGAATGTTGTATTCGACTCTAAAAATGATGCGGAGGATGCCGTGTCTTCATTTCATTCAATTCTGTAGTTCTGGACGATATATAAATGAAACCCAATTAGAAAAATTTGGATGTCTACATACTTTTTGTTTTGATTAGAATCCTGTGCTATATTACGCATTGCCTAAAATAGGCAGCACAACAGTAACTATAAAAAAGGAACTATAATTACTGATAAAACAGACGTTAAAAGTTAGGATTTTACGTTGAAAATGTGACAGGTCAACCAATATTACTTGTTTGTTAGGACAATTATGTTATATTGCTAATCTTCAGAATGTGGTAAGATGTAGTTTTCATCTTCAGTTGAAATTACAAATGAACGTGAACTGAGGCAAAAGTATTTACTAGAAATCGAAATTCAAATCTCATATACTACGTTGAGATAGTAGCAAGCCAAGCAGAATAATTTGTTTGTAAGAATAAATATATTGTTTTGCTTTCCACCAGAATGTAGGAAAATCTAGTTTGAAAGTTAATTTTAACTGAGGCAAAATTACTTACTTCAAATCAATGTTCAAATCTAATGTATCGGATAAGGGATCAAATCAAGGTAACAGAGAAAAACTTAAGAAATGACAGACTATAAACACGAACAAGATTGAGTACGTGGACAAGGTAAGCATCACTGCCATGCTTACAACATCGGCAATCCCAATCATTCGTTTTGGGTGATTTTTCTGCAGAGACAAAAACACAAATGAAGCATACCATAGTAGGCTGTTGTAGAAATATTATACGGTAATTAAGGTAATAGATCATCACAAGGATGTGATGTATCTTGTTATAGCAGACAACAACGTGTCATTAGATTACATTTTGGTGGGATTATACTGGCGACCGTGCGTACCAATGATAAAAATGACGAATTATTTTCAAAAATATGAGAAATAAATTTATTAAATCAAAACCAAACGGAAAGTCTTACCTTGAAGTATTTACTAATGTTCAAAGATTTACCAGGGTCTATAGGACGACTGTCATACATGATTTTCATACACGTAGCACCTGCATCCTCAGCATTTTGTACCATCTCCTGTTAATTATAAAATAAAAATCAATTTATCTGAATGTGTACAATTCGTTTAGATATAATTATGGAATCAAGCTATTCTTCTTCTTCTTTCTGTGGTCTTTAGAGAATGCTTCATTATGAATGTTCAGTATGAATACTCGGAGCATAATCTACGAAAGTCAATATAGTATAGGTGTTACTATCACTGGCGGTTAGCTTATATCAAGTACATGATTTATGCTTTTAGGGGTATTTGCTATCCACATGATAGTGCATACAACCTTTGATTTGACAATTATATGAAAAAGATGTACACAACAAATTATTTAAAACGGTTTATCTTTATAACATACAGTTTTACAATTAGTTCATCTCTCATAGGACATTGTGAGACTATTTTATGATTAGAACTAAGATGGCATCGTGTAAACTAGACAGAAAGTTGATACTTATTTTGGAATTAAGTGAAGAAAGTTATTTATGATTTGTTTTCTAAAAAAAACTCACTCGAAGAATCTGCGAACCATCTGGGTAGTCATCAAGTATGTTTTGTAATCCTTCTAACAGTGTTTCATTTTCCATTTGTTGAGGTGTTCCAACAACTTTGGGCAAATAACCTGCATTTTGATAAATGAAAAGTTTAACAAACAAGTTTAGATATTTACCGTGTGTGTAATAACATAATCAACACAATTCGGGTGCCACATGAGGAGCAATATCTGCATCTGCTTACCCTTCCAGAGTACGTCATATCATTCCCCCGCTTTTGGTAGGGTTTGCGTTGCCAAGTCTTTAGTTTTCTATGTTGTGTCTTGTGTACTGATATTTGTCTGTTTGTCTTTTTCTTTTTTATCCATGGCGTTGTCAGTTAATTTTCTATTTTTGAGTTTGACTGTTCCTCTAATATCGTACGCGCCTCTTTTAAAACAAACCCATATTTACTAAATAACTAGAAAGACGATCCTACTTACCTCCCTTTCCTGTCGACAAAGACATAGTGTTGTCCTGTTCTCTGTTCTGTCTCTTTTTACATCATTTTATCATCACCTGAAATTATATCATTAATTTTTAGCATTAATATAAACTTGAAGTGTAATTTGATATTGTTTTAATTTAGTTCAGTTTGGTACAACCTATAAAATTGATGTATGTTCATGAATTGCTTTCAAAGTAGTCTTGCATGGTAGAAATTCTGATTTCATTAATGATCTCCATGCTATGTTGATGATGTAAATTTACACGTTCCGCTTATTTGTTAGTTAGATTTCCTTATCTTTCGATGTTTTGGAAATGGACATTCCTGGAGAAGATACTTGAAGAAAAGTGTTTAGGAAAAAAAGTCTTTTTATACAGTTCTTTTACATACTTGTTGTTTATACAATGAGGAGACAGACTCGTCCTGAATATGCATGAAATATTTGCCACTGGACGTAAAGCATCCAACAATCAATCAATCCTACAATGAGGAGAACCTATTATTAGTATTTTGGAAAATTGGTATTGTCAAATATGAGTTTCGAATCACAATAAGACACTTTTTGCAAGTAAATAGAGCACAACAGCTAGAAACACTAAGTAAATCTTAAAATATACCTGTAAATCATTGGCGTTACTGTCAGTGGTGAGACCATTTTTTATAAAATAACACCAATGACCAGTTTAGTTACACCACTGAATATATATTGACAATCAGCATTTTTTGTGTTTCTTTCATGTTTAACAAGCGAAACGTCATATTATTTTTGAAAAACAATACTTTTTTAACAATTTGGTTTAATAATATCATGTACAACATATACAGAGTTTTCTCAAATTGATGTATGCTGGTAACACCAATGACACTATTTAGTAACACTATTGACAGTTTTTGTTATTGATGTTATGTTATATAATTTGAGATTTTTTAGCCTGAGAATTATTTTTTCATTTTTTCTTTTGCTCGATGTTCTTAGCTCTGTTTTCAGTACTTAATAAACGACAAATTGAGAATGTGTTGTCAATGGTGATACTTTTGTGTCATTGGTGTTACTGAATGATCAGTGGTGTAACTGTATAAAAATACAATAGTTTTTAATTTCTATTAACAAATGAAAGTGTTTCGTGTCGTATACGGAGGATAAGCATTATTCTAATCATTCAGTCTTCTACATTTTACATATAATTTCAGTTTAAGGGTATTTTTTAATATAAAAAACTGCAATAATTTAGACAGCTAAATTGTATACAACAATTTATTCTGAAATTTATGTTTAAATAGAATGCATAGATATATGAATAATGTCAATAAGTAGTAATTTTAACCTTTACAACAAATTGGAACAGTTGTTTGATCTTTAACAATGATATTTAGAACCTAAATGCATGATTTAAATTTGGTAACATCATTGACATTCTTCTTTCAAAGAATGACATAAAATTGTTAAGATTGAAGGAACTCTTCATTTTTCCCATTGCATGTTTCTGAATATAGTTGCTACTTTACTTTAGAATAGAGGGACACATTTAAATATTTTAAACAATGACATCATTTTTCCACATATACCCTAATCGAAATTTGCATGTTTTTTTTATAATGACCCAAATGAGAAATGTGACGTTAACGTTGATAATTACTCAAACTTATGAGAGCCTCTAGAGCATTTGCATTATTCACGTATCAGGATACGTGCACGGATCGACGTATACGTATCGAACAGATTTGCTTAATATAATTATTTTACCCCGATCTCAATTAAAATTTAATGCATTATAAAATATTTTCATCGGGACCAACTTGCCATAATTTATTCTTTCCTTATATATACGTGTTATACGATAAGTCGATACGGATACGCCAGCAAATACTTGATTAATGCAAATGCTCTAATACTTAATTAATCCAAATGCTCTATTTATACGATAAACTCATCATAGATACCAGAATTAAAACTTTGTTTGACAGACTCGTGTTTCGTCCACAAAAGACTCATCAGCGACGTTCGAATAAAAAAGTCAAAAGGCCAAATAAGCCCGAAGTGCCGAGAAAATACTTATTCTATTCGATAAATTCAAATCTTTTTAAACAGTTACTAGTAATTTATAATTATGACCAAATCAATAATAAAATGTGAAAACGAATGTGTTCACTACTGTTTGGCGATACCGTGTGGGAAAAAAAGTAACCAGCAGAAGCATTGATCAAGTGTTTATAAAAAAAAACCACTCATTTTAAATACCAGGATTAGCAATTTGTACGTCAGAAGTTCATTTATAACAGAACCATGATATGAGGTTTTACATGGACATGAATTAGGGGCAACAGTAGTATCCCGATACTCCAATATCATAAATGAATTCCGAATATACGAATAAAGGTAAAAACAAACATTGAAACCAAAACAGCAATTGACCGGGATCGTCAACAAGGTTATTGTTTCGTGATATGAGTGCATGATCTGTCATGCTTATCCCATGGAAATTGGGCACAATAAGTATTGTTCAATTACAGATGAGATCTAAGACTTCTCCAGAGATTTGAACTTTGCTTCAGACGCGCGTTTCGTCTACGAAAGACTCATCAGTAAGTCAGTGACGCTCGAATCAAAATATGTTAAAGGCCACATACAGTACGAAGTTGAAGAGCATTGAGCAGCAAAACTTCTTTCAATCCTCCTTCCTCATAACTCAGTTGTACCAGTCTTTGTGACAATGGCACATCCCTGTTTATGAATTCAGTATTATGTGAATGTTATTCACGAATTACTAGAAACATGAACACGCATTATGATGAAAGAGCCTATGATACTGCTTGGAAATGGGAAGTGGGCAAATAGTTTACCCTTTATGATCAGCGGGATTTTAGTTAGATAGGGACAATGAACTTAAGCAATCGGGAGCAGGACCTGAGGACGATGCAGATACATCGAACACTGTTTAAGTATTACATTATAACGTCAAATCAATTTTAATTCTTTCATTCCAATAAATTACTGTAGTCCAGTAAAACTAAAAATTTTAACCTTGAACAAAACACTAAATATACAAAGAAAAAATTCCCTTAAAATCTAACTGAGGAAAACTCAAAATCAGCATTTTAAATTTTTTATGGAAATTAACATTGGAAGGGGAGATAGCTCCGCAAAAATGACTCTTCATTCGTCAGTTTTTGTTGTTGATTTTCTTAACATTTATGTAAATTATGATACTTTGATTGGGTTATAAGTTCGTATTTAACTATATTACACATTCCTCTGCTCATAAAATGTACAAAACCGAAGTGTTATGGGTATTTTTATTTTTTTGTGTGCATTTTTCATTAAAGAAATTGCAAGTTTGTGGCTGTATCACCATTTTGAAAACAATAATGTAAAAATTTGGTATTGTTTACATCTGTATTTTATATTTGTTCAGCATCTCCCTTGTTAAAAGAAAATTTAAACCACAAAAAGAAGAATATACATGTTTTATGTTTAATTACTTTTATTAAATTTGAGATTCTTTACCTTGACATGTTGTAAACTTCAATAAATGAATTTTCAATGAATTAAGAAATCTAGAGTGTAGCTTGATAAAAGATATGAAAAGACATTGACAGTTGTTTGTTATATCATTAAGACGGCTAAAAAATCAAGAATTAATATATTCTGTATATTCTGTATATATTTGGGATATAATGCTAAAGATTAAAATTTTAAAATCTTCTGTTGCAAGTACTTTAAGGTTAGGTCAAATTTATGCTAGATTGACTGGACTACTAGATATCATACTTTAAATGTGGCTCTATTGTGACTCAGTATAGCAAAATTGTCTAGTCTATATTGTGGTAGAGTGTTTAGCATTAATATTTATTTTCTTTTAAAATAATTAATATTAATTAGTAGTTTTATTATATGTTTATTAAGAGTTCATCAATTCTTCTATTCTCTTATTTCTTCTTAGTACAATTCTACTCTATTTTTCTGGTTCATTAGTCAGTCAGTCATGTGTCATATTATCTTGTCTACTATTGGTCACAGTCATTGAGTTCATAGTTTTTGCCACTCTTTTTGATATACTTTGAGAGAAAGCTTTACATGTAGCAGCCATATTTAAAATAGTTATATAGTTTATATTCTGGACACTTATTCCATATTAATCAGGTCAGTTACTAATATTTCTAAGTCTTTAATATTTGCACAGTATTCCTTTAGTTTGAATCTGAGAGAAAATGTATTTTGAATAAGTCAGAATGATTGTGCATGAATGATAGATATTTTATTTTAAAGAAGTATTTCCATGAACTCAGAGAAATAATATATCATAGATATATTATTGATACATGTATTGGTACAGTTATTTTATTATTATAAAAGGTCTAAAGTAATGTTTGCTGAACATTAAACTTATTGTGTATATAAATGCTAGCTGATATAGTTAGTTAATTTGACTTATGTAGGTTATATTTGTATTTTAACAGGACCAGAATATCTTCATATTATATTAATCTGGTGATGTTTCCAAACAGGAGATAGACCTTTGTACCATATACATGGTAAGATCAGTGTTACATGTATTTTTAGTTTACTGTATTGTCTGTGTTTGTCTATTTAATTTTAGTTCAGTATATGTATTGTTTGTGTCTTGTGAATAGTAGTTACCTGTATGTCAATTATTAAATGTAAACATTATAGTAAGAAATTGTAGTTCATTCATAAATCTATGAATGAGTAGCGTAATACAATTGGACATATGTAGTAATTAATCCTGACTTGGTTTATAATTGAATTTAATTGAATTCATATAATTATAATATACACTTAAATAGTATTGGTTGTATTCTTACAGAAAAGAGCTAGTTTATTGTATTTTATACATGTACTTTCCGTTTTATGATTTAGAGTTATATCCCTTTGTACACTGTACTGTCTATGTATTTACGTTTTGTTATTTGTGTACTTTCAGGGTTGATTTATTTATGTCGTATGAATAAATGAATAATTAAACTTGACGAATCCTTTTATTCTGTCCAAGAACCCTATTACAATATGAGTGTATATGTTCCGGACCATTTGAGTATTTGGACCATACGTGTATGATCATGACCATATGCATATATACTCATATGGTCGGGGTAATTTTAAACACTCTGTAACAGTTTACTTTCAATACTTCTAAACCCTTCATATGGTATGATCGTTCATTAAAAAGACGCTATCATGTGGGTAATTTTATTATTATATCAAAATAAAACGATTAGCCAAATAAAAATTAGAAGTTTAAAACAGTTAAGTTTCCCTACTTGTCAAAACTATAATAAACACATTTTATACCGATGGTCATTACCGATAGTCTATACCGATTTGTTATTACGAGAAAATGGCAATATGTCGACTTAAAAAAATAAATTCCTAAAATTTCTTAATGAACTGTTACACAAGAAGTCACTGGAAAGTAACATAGTTTAATAAGTTATCTTGTGAGTATTGTGTATTGCAGTCATGCTACGATATTTGAGATCCAGACCGTCTTGAAAACACCGTAGACATATCGGAATGCCAAAAGACATCGGTATCACTGTACGCTGATAGCTTAGGTTAGCTTTTCACCCGCAAAAAAAAAATGTGTAAATGAAAAGGATCGTGCACAACCAAGACTTGCAAATGCAAAAAAAGCTATGATACCGTGTGGAAGTAAGTGTCACCCCAAGCCTACATGCAAGAATGTAATATGCGATGAAAACTAACTATGGCATCAATATCTCTTTTTTACGTAATATTTGATTTATAAAAATAATACATTGTATTGTAACCATCATTGTTTTTTAAGATAAAGTTTTTGTATTATTAAAACGTGTATAATGTAAATTTAAAAAAAATACCTATATAGTCCATATACTCATATGGTCCGGCCCGTTAATAAGCAAACGAGTATCATACTCATATTGTCGGACCATACGCGTATGGTCGGACCATATGAGTATACGCGTATGGTCATGGCATATGGTCATGACCATACGCGTATGGTCCAAATACTCATATGGTCCGGAACATATATATATCAGGTAGAAAAAAAATGGCGTCATCCATTTTGGATATCTTCCATGGGTCATTGTTTAAAAATGTCGAATTTTGTAAGTATCGAATGTAACTTAAGTGCCAGTCTTTGTAAGAATCAGGCAATTTAGGTAAAAATCAAAACATGATAAGAAAAAACCCACCGAGCTATTCATTCTATCTAATACTAAACATTATCCTGAGTTGAAAATTATTAGTCTTTCGTTTGTGTGTGTCTGGTAATATCAAATAACTTGGTTAGAAAATTGGTTAGAATGATAGCAAATCACAGAGTTATCTCCCCTTATTCGTTAATTTCTAGTGCATTTCAACCAAATTGTATCTTCTATTACCAGAACAGAAAACAAAAATAAATGTCATTTTTGTGCATAACTACATATTATGAACTGAAATCAATGTCAAATTGTGCGGGTTTTTTTGGTCATGTTTTCACCACTGCCTGATTCTTAGGCAGACTGGCACTTAAATTAGACTATCATTGCTTTGTTATTTTGAAGTCAGAAATCAGAGATCATGAAAATAATTATAGGACATGGATTCCTGATACTTTACACAAATCGGTAAACAGAACCTGAATTAAACATCTTTTGATTTCATCAAATGGACGACAATTTGTTTACTATTAATTCATAAACGCATTAGTCATACAAAGTAACATGCATGTAAACACTTAAGCTGACAACGACATTATTCAATGAAAAATAAAAATGTTTAGCATAGCATGATAAATGGAAACAAAATTCAAACATTTTGTTTGATGTTAAAAGAGAGTAGATTCCTCTTTATGAAAAATTTATTGGCTCGAAAATTTCCTTACTGATTTGACTTCTCAAGTAGTGATTAAGTTTCCTTGAATTGAATATTTGCTTTCTAACTTTCTTTTGTCATATATTTAAAGCTAATAAAATGTTTTTTTTATATATATTGTGCAATCATATTTTAACTTTCGCTTTCGGACCGGATTTCCTATGAAATACTGCAAAGGCCTATGTTATACAAAATTTTATCACTACTTATAGACCATATACATCAATTAAAAACAGTTTTTGGTCTAATAATTCTGAACCAAGATTGGAATAGAACACATCTTAATAATGTCGTTATTGAATATAATTTGTAGTATAAACTATCTTTATTTTTTTTAATAACAGTTGTATACTTTTTTGTGTTTTACTGTGAGTATACTGTGTGTATGTTTTTTAAACATTGGTTAGAGGGACAGGAGAAGGATTGAGATCTCGCAAAACATGTTAAATCCCGCCACGTTTTGCACCTGTCCCAAGTCAGGAGTCTCTGGTCTATGTTAGTCTTGTATTTTTTTTTTTAACTTTCAGTTCATTTATATGTTTTGGAGTTTAGTATGACGTCCATTTTCATTGAACTAGACTAAGTACACATTTTATTGAGGGGCTGTCTGAGCTAAACCTCCAATCGCGGGATTTTCTCGCTGCATTGATTTTGTCGGGTTGTTGTCTCTTTGCCATATTCCCCATTTCCATTCTCAATTTTATAAGTAACTCTATGAAAAACCTGTGTTTCATATATTTTGGCATTTTAGCTTTTTTTTTTTTATAATTTCCCTATTATTGTTCAGTTATTTTCAATGTATGTGAAGTTAGCAGCCGGTTCGTTATTCGTTATTCGATATTCAATATCCAACCGGCTGCTAGCAGCCAGTTTGATATTCAAAATTTAGTGAAAAATCATAAGAAAATTAAATACTTGAAATTATAAAAAGCACGATTTTCATAGTCAAACGGACTGATAAGATACGTAGGAATCATTAAATGACCTTTTCAAGCTGTCGAAATATCTCGTTGTCCTCGAATATAAACCCTTTTCCGTGCGACTTATTTGTCTGTATGTAATATAGAGTTTTGTCATAGAAACGACTTCAAAGATATACTTTTGTGTATAATGTTTCTTACGACAAAAAGAAAAACCAATAACTCTAGAAATATTTTTAACTATAAATAGAAATATATATGGGAAGCCGAAAAAAAAATTTCAGTCCAAAAATGTCCAAATTTT
Source organism: Mytilus galloprovincialis (assembly GCF_965363235.1). NCBI lineage: Eukaryota > Metazoa > Mollusca > Bivalvia > Mytilida > Mytilidae > Mytilus > Mytilus galloprovincialis. The sequence goes on along the minus strand of NC_134841.1, from coordinate 104,023,727 downwards.
AGGACAAAGGGCACAGGGTGATGGTGAGAGCCCCCTGATCTCTCAATCTTTCTAATATTTGACAGACATTTAGTCAATAGGTAGATACAAACGTGACTAAAAGGACTTTGGGTACTCTTCCTGTCTTCTATGTTTACGGAGCGCCCAAAGTGCCAGTTGGATATTCAAATTATGTAGCGAAAACCTACCCGAGACCGCATAAATGAGGTTGAGATCCCCCTGGTCTTTCAATGTCTATAAAATTCAACCAAATCATTGACTCTGTATATATAAAGATTGTATTAGATGGAGTTTCCAGAAAAACGTCATCTTCAATATCTACGGAGGGCTAAGATTGTCACTTTTCAGTCAAAAAATGTCCAAATTTTAGGACAAAGGGCACAGGGTGATGGTGAGAGCCCCCTGATCTCTCAATCTTTCTAATATTTGACAGACATTTAGTCAATAGGTAGATACAAACGTGACTAAAAGGACTTTGGGTACTCTTCCTGTCTTCTATGTTTACGGAGCGCCCAAAGTGCCAGTTGGATATTCAAATTATATAGCGAAAACCTACCCGAGACCGCTTAAATGAGGTTGAGATCCCCCTGGTCTTTCAATGTCTATAAAATTCAACCAAATCATTGACTCTGTATATATAAAGATTGTATTAGATGGAGTTTCCAGAAAAACGTCATCTTCAATATCTACGGAGGGCTAAGATTGTCACTTTTCAGTCAAAAAATGTCCAAATTTTAGGACAAAGGGCACAGGGTGATGGTGAGAGCCCCCTGATCTCTCAATCTTTCTAATATTTGACAGACATTTAGTCAATAGGTAGATACAAACGTGACTAAAAGGACTTTGGGTACTCTTCCTGTCTTCTATGTTTACGGAGCGCCCAAAGTGCCAGTTGGATATTCAAATTATATAGCGAAAACCTACCCGAGACCGCTTAAATGAGGTTGAGATCCCCCTGGTCTTTCAATGTCTATAAAATTCAACCAAATCATTGACTCTGTATATATAAAGATTGTATTAGATGGAGTTTCCAGAAAAACGTCATCTTCAATATCTACGGAGGGCTAAGATTGTCACTTTTCAGTCAAAAAATGTCCAAATTTTAGGACAAAGGGCACAGGGTGATGGTGAGAGCCCCCTGATCTCTCAATCTTTCCAATATTTGACAGACATTTAGTCAATAGGTAGATACAAACGTGACTAAAAGGACTTTGGGTACACTTCCTGTCTTCTATGTTTACGGTGCGCCCAAAGTGCCAGTTGGATATTCAAAATATATAGCGAAAACCTACCCGAGACCGCTTAAATGAGGTTGAGACCCCCCTGGTCTTTCAATGTCTATAAAATTCAACCAAATCATTGACTCTGTATATATAAAGATTGTATTAGATGGAGTTTCCAGAAAAACGTCATCTTCAATATCTACGGAGGGCTAAGATTGTCACTTTTCAGTCAAAAAATGTCCAAATTTTAGGACAAAGGGCACAGGGTGATGGTGAGAGCCCCCTGATCTCTCAATCTTTCTAATATTTGACAGACATTTAGTCAATAGGTAGATACAAACGTGACTAAAAGGACTTTGGGTACTCTTCCTGTCTTCTATGTTTACGGAGCGCCCAAAGTGCCAGTTGGATATTCAAATTATATAGCGAAAACCTACCCGAGACCGCTTAAATGAGGTTGAGATCCCCCTGGTCTTTCAATGTCTATAAAATTCAACCAAATCATTGACTCTGTATATATAAAGATTGTATTAGATGGAGTTTCCAGAAAAACGTCATCTTCAATATCTACGGAGGGCTAAGATTGTCACTTTTCAGTCAAAAAATGTCCAAATTTTAGGACAAAGGGCACAGGGTGATGGTGAGAGCCCCCTGATCTCTCAATCTTTCTAATATTTGACAGACATTTAGTCAATAGGTAGATACAAACGTTACTAAAAGGACTTTGGGTATTCTTCCTGTCTTCTATGTTTACGGAGCGCCCAAAGTGCCAGTTGGATATTCAAATTATGTAGCGAAAACCTACCCGAGACCGCTTAAATGAGGTTGAGATCCCCCTGGTCTTTCAATGTCTATAAAATTCAACCAAATCATTGACTCTGTATATATAAAGATTGTATTAGATGGAGTTTCCAGAAAAACGTCATCTTCAATATCTACGGAGGGCTAAGATTGTCACTTTTCAGTCAAAAAATGTCCAAATTTTAGGACAAAGGGCACAGGGTGATGGTGAGAGCCCCCTGATCTCTCAATCTTTCTAATATTTGACAGACATTTAGTCAATAGGTAGATACAAACGTGACTAAAAGGACTTTGGGTACACTTCCTGTCTTCTATGTTTACGGAGCGCCCAAAGTGCCAGTTGGATATTCAAAATATATAGCGAAAACCTACCCGAGATCGCTTAAATGAGGTTGAGACCCCCCTGGTCTTTCAATGTCTATAAAATTCAACCAAATCATTGACTCTGTATATATAAAGATTGTATTAGATGGAGTTTCCAGAAAAACGTCATCTTCAATATCTACGGAGGGCTAAGATTGTCACTTTTCAGTCAAAAAATGTCCAAATTTTAGGACAAAGGGCACAGGGTGATGGTGAGAGCCCCCTGATCTCTCAATCTTTCTAATATTTGACAGACATTTAGTCAATAGGTAGATACAAACGTGACTAAAAGGACTTTGGGTACTCTTCCTGTCTTCTATGTTTACGGAGCGCCCAAAGTGCCAGTTGGATATTCAAATTATATAGCGAAAACCTACCTGAGACCGCTTAAATGAGGTTGAGATCCCCCTGGTCTTTCAATGTCTATAAAATTCAACCAAATCATTGACTCTGTATATATAAAGATTGTATTAGATGGAGTTTCCAGAAAAACGTCATCTTCAATATCTACGGAGGGCTAAGATTGTCACTTTTCAGTCAAGAAATGTCCAAATTTTAGGACAAAGGGCACAGGGTGATGGTGAGAGCCCCCTGATCTCTCAATCTTTCTAATATTTGACAGACATTTAGTCAATAGGTAGATACAAACGTGACTAAAAGGACTTTGGGTACACTTCCTGTCTTCTATGTTTACGGAGCGCCCAAAGTGCCAGTTGGATATTCAAAATATATAGCGAAAACCTACCCGAGATCGCTTAAATGAGGTTGAGACCCCTGGTCTTTCAATGTCTATAAAATTCAACCAAATCATTGACTCTGTATATATAAAGATTGTATTAGATGGAGTTTCCAGAAAAACGTCATCTTCAATATCTACGGAGGGCTAAGATTGTCACTTTTCAGTCAAAAAATGTCCAAATTTTAGGACAAAGGGCACAGGGTGATGGTGAGAGCCCCCTGATCTCTCAATCTTTCTAATATTTGACAGACATTTAGTCAATAGGTAGATACAAACGTGACTAAAAGGACTTTGTGTACACTTCCTGTCTTCTATGTTTACGGAGCGCCCAAAGTGCCAGTTGGATATTCAAAATATATAGCGAAAACCTACCCGAGATCGCTTAAATGAGGTTGAGACCCCCCTGGTCTTTCAATGTCTATAAAATTCAACCAAATCATTGACTCTGTATATATAAAGATTATATTAGATGGAGTTTCCAGAAAAACGTCATCTTCAATATCTACGGAGGGCTAAGATTGTCACTTTTCAGTCAAAAAATGTCCAAATTTTAGGACAAAGGGCACAGGGTGATGGTGAGAGCCCCCTGATCTCTCAATCTTTCTAATATTTGACAGACATTTAGTCAATAGGTAGATACAAACGTGACTAAAAGGACTTTGGGTACTCTTCCTGTCTTCTATGTTTACGGAGCGCCCAAAGTGCCAGTTGGATATTCAAATTATATAGCGAAAACCTACCCGAGACCGCTTAAATGAGGTTGAGATCCCCCTGGTCTTTCAATGTCTATAAAATTCAACCAAATCATTGACTCTGTATATATAAAGATTGTATTAGATGGAGTTTCCAGAAAAACGTCATCTTCAATATCTACGGAGGGCTAAGATTGTCACTTTTCAGTCAAAAAATGTCCAAATTTTAGGACAAAGGGCACAGGGTGATGGTGAGAGCCCCCTGATCTCTCAATCTTTCTAATATTTGACAGACATTTAGTCAATAGGTAGATACAAACGTGACTAAAAGGACTTTGGGTACACTTCCTGTCTTCTATGTTTACGGTGCGCCCAAAGTGCCAGTTGGATATTCAACATATATAGCGAAAACCTACCCGAGACCGCTTAAATGAGGTTGAGACCCCCCTGGTCTTTCAATGTCTATAAAATTCAACCAAATCATTGACTCTGTATATATAAAGATTGTATTAGATGGAGTTTCCAGAAAAACGTCATCTTCAATATCTACGGAGGGCTAAGATTGTCACTTTTCAGTCAAAAAATGTCCAAATTTTAGGACAAAGGGCACAGGGTGATGGTGAGAGCCCCCTGATCTCTCAATCTTTCTAATATTTGACAGACATTTAGTCAATAGGTAGATACAAACGTGACTAAAAGGACTTTGGGTACACTTCCTGTCTTCTATGTTTACGGAGCGCCCAAAGTGCCAGTTGGATATTCAAAATATATAGCGAAAACCTACCCGAGACCGCTTAAATAAGGGTGAGACCCCCCTGATCTTTCAATGTCTATAAAATTTAATTAAATCATAGACTCTGTATATATGAAGGTTGTATTAGAAGGATTTCCCAGAATATTGTCATATTCGATATATATATGGAGGGCTTATATTGTCACTTTTCAGCTAAAAATTTCAGAATTTTAGGACAAAGGGCACAGGGCAATGGTGATAGCCCTCTAATCTCTCAATCTTTGTATTACTAAGCAGACATTTAGTTAATAGGTAGGCAGAAATTATAACCTTATGTTGGAAAGGGGCAACTATCCCCACTTGGGGTTGTGAGAGATTAAACAAGCAGCTGACCACCGTCTTGACAAAGAGAGACACCGATTGAGCTCGGCAAATTGTGAGCTATGGGATGAAAAAAACCCAGGCGCACCGGGTATGATTACCACGAATTTTATATATTTTGATATGGACGATAGGATCGAAAGATCAAAAGCTGGGTCTAAAAACCATTTAATCGTTGATATTGGTTTTGGGTGAAACAAAATGATTTTATTTTGGATTGTTATAAAGATTAAGACTTAGATCCAATAGCTATTAATAGCTGGAATTAGTTGTTGAAAACGTCAAAGCCCTGAGTGGTATTGCCAAAATGAACCACCGCCGATGGTACTCCCGGATGAGGAGGGATCAGTTGGATCAGTTGATCGGAACGAAGACCAACATTTTTTTAGCATTGTCCCAACCCTATACTAGGAAGGATATTATCACCCAAGCCAAACAGCATGAGTTGATAGAGGTTAGCAGGATGTCGAAAGATCGACTACTGGATAAGTTACAGGAACAGATCAGAGAAAATAGGCCGCTTAAATAAGGGTGAGACCCCCCTGATCTTTCAATGTCTATAAAATTTAATTAAATCATAGACTCTGTATATATGAAGGTTGTATTAGAAGGATTTCCCAGAATATTGTCATATTCGATATATATATGGAGGGCTTATATTGTCACTTTTCAGCTAAAAAATTTCAGAATTTTAGGACAAAGGGCACAGGGCAATGGTGATAGCCCTCTAATCTCTCAATCTTTGTATTACTAAGCAGACATTTAGTTAATAGGTAGGCAGAAATTATAACCTTATGTTGGAAAGGGGCAACTATCCCCACTTGGGGTTGTGAGAGATTAACAAGCAGCTGACCACCGTCTTGACAAAGAGAGACACCGATTGAGCTCGGCAAATTGTGAGCTATGGGATGAAAAAAACCCAGGCGCACCGGGTATGATTACCACGAATTTTATATATTTTGATATGGACGATAGGATCGAAAGATCAAAAGCTGGGTCTAAAAACCATTTAATCGTTGATATTGGTTTTGGGTGAAACAAAATGATTTTATTTTGGATTGTTATAAAGATTAAGACTTAGATCCAATAGCTATTAATAGCTGGAATTAGTTGTTGAAAACGTCAAAGCCCTGAGTGGTATTGCCAAAATGAACCACCGCCGATGGTACTCCCGGATGAGGAGGGATCAGTTGGATCAGTTGATCGGAACGAAGACCAACATTTGTTTAGCGTTGTCCCAACCCTATACTAGGAAGGATATTATCACCCAAGCCAAACAGCATGAGTTGATAGAGGTTAGCAGGATGTCGAAAGATCGACTACTGGATAAGTTACAGGAACAGATCAGAGAAAATAGGAAATCATTAGGGATAAAATTGAGGTACATCCACTGAAGAAAGCCTTTAAAGATGTATTTACTACCTGAAAGATGACCACTATTATTGACATGGATGTGCATACCTTCCTTGAGGTCTCTCAGATGTCAAGAGTGGAACTTATAGACGATTGGGCATTGAAAGGATAACAAGTCAATGTGATGCTGCACTGTGAAGATTAACCCAACAGGTTAAGATGGATGATGAGAACGTGGGATACTTTCACTCGGGAAACCAGATTTTCCCCTCAACCACGGACTTGCTTGAAACCCTTGAGAAGATGGATAAAAAGATCGGAGAGAAGATTGCACAGTGGACCTCTGAAAAAAGTGACTGGACATCGAAAGCAATTGTAAAATTTCAAGTCAATATTACCAACGACCGCTGGGTAGGTCACAGTACATTGATTAGCCGGCGTGGATCAAATACAAGAAGGCTGTAATTAATGTAAAAAATAACGACGAGGAGTGTTTCAAGTGGGCCATACTTTCGGCCTTGCAGGTAGACCCAAAGCAAACGGACAGGGTTACACAGAGCTCAATCTGGTAAGCCTTAAGGATATTAATTAATTTGAGAAGGCTAATTCCACCCTGGCGGTTAATGTATTTAGAATAGATGATAGTGAAGTATACCCGCTGCACATTTCAAACATTGGTGAACAGCGGGAGAGAGAACTCAACTTACTGCTGATCCAAGGCTACATGTGCTTGAACCACGTTTATAGCAAGGAAGTTCTGGAAACCAACAAAGAGTGTTGCGTCAACCACAAGGCAGCCAAGATCAGAGCTGCCCAAAGAAGGGACATACCAGCTGACTTTTGTCAACAACACCCACCCGATGAGAGTCTATTTCGTAGTGTACGCGGACTTTGAGTGCTTTGATTTACCGATAAGGTTGAAATAAAAAACGTTAAGGTTCTGTAGCAATACACAGTTAAAAATTTAGTATCGCATTATTGCCATGGTAAATTTTTTAAATATGAAAGTTTTTGTACAAAGAAATAGATTTTTAGATAATTGAAGAATAATATAGCCTCCTTAGTGGGGTTATATAAACATTTAAATTGTTTTTAGTATGTTTTATATTGTATTTATCTGTTTGACAGTCCGTATTTTTCTATCAGTACCACCCATAGGTCCATAAATTATTGTAGTGTTTATCAACAAATATTTATCGCTCGACCTTTTCAATTCAATTTATGGAAAAACGAGCAAAAATGCATGTGTGTTTTTTTTAACCTTTCGATAGATATATGCCTATTGTTTCAGGAAAGGTACAACTGTTCAAACCAACGCTTAGGGGCGTTCAAACAAACGCTTACATGTATTCAAACCTTCACTTAGGAAGGTTCACGTCAACGCTTTAAATAAATGAACGTTTATAAAGATTACAGACCCTAAACAGTGTGAGGCGCTCGCCAGGGAGTTGCAAGAGATCAAGCGGAAGATTCAAGCCAGTAACATGAAGCCTCGCCTCGAGAAGATTGGACTCAACCCGGACCTCTCCAAGGTGTTAAGCCTGTGGTTGAGGCTCAGCGAGAGGCAGCTTCACCGATCACCTAAACGATCGTTTACCTTCCTGCAGCAGTGACAGCCCTCCAGCCTCCACCGCCCAAGTTTGACTACCCACTACCCATTGCACCACCTATAGACACCATCCTCGGACTTCGAGCACAGCAGTATTTGCAGATCAGTAACGATCCTTCGCCGACCACACCTTTGGATCTCGAACTGAAAACGATGGTATCTTCATCGGAAGCTAACCAGTTACTTCTGACGGCAATGATATTTTCGTGGATGGTGTGAGGTACAAAGTCACCCTTAACCTCTGGGAACTCATGGTGAAAAAGAAATCAGAATCTTTCGAGTCCGAAGTTTTTAAGACCTTGTCGACTATGCAGAAATCCTGAACAGTTCCGGTGCCATGTATCAAGGCAATAAACCCTCTCGAGAACCCTAAGGCGATAAAGATCTAAAAGTGTACGAAGATTGTGTCTCCCATCTAAAGCAAGATAAGCATTGTAGCGGACTTCAAACCGTGTTTCTACCCTCCGACTTTGACCAGCTCATCTATCGCTTGGATCTGTGCAACACTGCATACCGTGCTGGAAACAATGGTGTGCGCAACGCGATTATGGCAATCATCGATGCCATAAAGAAAGGTGAATACATCAGCATCAAGGAATATAAGCAACTCCATCGTAATATCCTCAATTAAGAGAGGTTTTGTTTGAAAGTATGCATACGGTGGTAGAAGTTTTTTTGACACTATCACCAGTATCGCTGGTCGCATGTTCACCTCTGCTACCAAGACATTGAAAAGTATGCCTATGAGCACTGCCACCAATGCAGCCATGATAGGAGTGGTAGGTGGTATTCGTCAACCATGTCGTTGACAAAGTGACCCGCACTCGAAAACCCATTGACCAACGCAGCAAGCCAAATCAACAGCTCAGTGTTAAACGCAGAAAGCCCAACAACCAAACCCAGTTAAACAATTTCATCTCTGGTCTTGGCATCGGTACCATCCCAACTTCCTCCAATGTTATAAAAACATACATAATGTCTGACATCCTTACAATCACAGAAGGGTTGACCTTCGATGAAAGTCTTCAAAAATATTAATACTAGGTTCACGAATTCGAACCTTAAGCCGGCGCCCAACTTACCAACTCTGGAGCGTCACTTCTGCAGACGAAAACAAGATGCAACTGTACAAAACCATCCAGAAAAAATCCACGATCCTCTGTGGATTTCGCATGAGACCGTGTGATTTCATAGCCGTTCCCCAAGCCTCATAGTTTAACTGCCGCCTAGCTGCCAATAGTGGTCGCGAAAAGCCAAGATATATTATCGTTGCCTTTCAAACCGACAGAGATAATGACAAAACTCATAATGCTTCCGTGTTCAATCGCTGTCGATTGCAAAATATCCATGTCACCCTCAAAGCTGAACGCTACTCAGCCGTCGACTTCAATGCCAGTTTTCAAGGAGGATGTAGACTTCAGAAAGAAATTCTACAACATTGACACCCTCCTTAGTAACGGTGATGTCAACCCCTCTGATTTCATTGACATATAGCCACTGTTGGTCATCGATGTAAGTCATCAGTCCGAGCGGACATCCAGATTCGAGCGGAATTCGAGCGTTATGTTCCCGCCAACACCGAAGCATTTGCACTTCCAATCTCCGTAGGAGTCCTATGCCCCCAGTTCGAATCGGTTGGTCAGTAGTTGAACGTCGTGTTTTAATAAATAAATGGACACCACACTGTTGCAGCAAATCGTCCACAACACAGACCAAAAACAAGGGTTTTCCATCCTTGTCTCTGGAAACGACAGTCGCAATTTTACTCGGTTCAACCCCCTCCCCCAACTACAATTTAAGGAATCGAACACCACATTGGGATTTAAGCTACAGCTCTACACATTTGATCGGGCAACAAATGTTACAAAGAGGGTTAATACATTGTTAGCATCAGAAGCATCAACAGCATCCTGGTGAACAGTGGCATCATCAATTGCAGCTACATACATGGCTCCCAACAGTCCACTATCTGAAGCTCCCCCCCCCGCAATCGATCCCGGGGTAAAGATCATTCAAACCCCCCAAAAATATGGTGTACTTACCCGTGATCTTGAGAACCATCAATCGCATGCAGACATACCTCACCAATCCAGACGGCGATCCTCCACAATCTCCGCAGAGAACATCTCACCATCCGCTTCCATCTTCGCGAGGCATGAATAAATAGTCTATCGAAATACGGTTTGAACTTTATAAAAGGTCAATCTAAATATCACAGAGAGCAGACAAAAAAGGTTTCCTGGTCACCATTCGTTTATCCCACACAAACCATGGTGAACACAAGATGTTGCTTACCCCGCGACAGATTGAAAAGCTCACCAAGCTTCTACAAAATGGTTCTAGTGGAAAAAAGCACTAACCAATTGAAGAAAAACATTCAAAAAGAAAGTGGATTCCTATCCATGTTAGCGGAAAGGGCAATGCGAGTCTTTCCTATGTTGGCGAACACAATTCATGTCAGCATGAGGTGTTGGAGCCCTAAGTTGTCTGTGTGAAATAGCGATCAACAATGCATTTGGACCTGGATTTTATATCAAAAGGGGTGTTTGTGTGAGCTGTGTGAAGGTGCGTGATAAAGGTCTGTATATTTTCCCTTCAACCTATAGTGACGGTTTGTATTTTAAACTAGGCCATCGATTCTACTAGGCCTAGGGTTCTGGTCTGATCTGATCTGCAGCAAACATTCCGTTCAAGAACATTCCACTTTTGATACAATCTTTATATATATAAAATCTATGATTTGATTGAATTTAATGGAAATTGAAAGACCAGGGGGGTCTCACCCTCATTTAAGCGGTCTCAGGTAGCTTTTCACTAAATATTTTGAATATCAAACTGGCACTTTGGGCGCTCCGTAAACATAAAAGACAGGACGTCTACCCAAGTTCCTTTGAGTCATGTGTGTATCTACCTATTGACTAAATGTCTGCATAAAATTAGAAAGATTGAGCAATTAGGGGGCTCTCACCATTGCCCTGTGCCCTTTGTCCTAAAATTTTGATAATTTTTAGCTGAAAAGTGACAATACAAGCCCTCCATAGATATCGAATACGACATTATTCGGGGCAATCCTTCTGATACAACCTTTATATATACAGAGTCTATGATTTGCTTAAATTTTGTGGACATTGAAAGACCAGGGGGGTCTCACCCTCATTTAAGCGGTCTCAGGTAGCTTTTCACTTTCTATTTTGAATATCCAACTGGCACTTTGTGTGCTCCGTAAACATTAAAGACAGGAAGTCTACCCAAATTCCTTTTAGTCACGTGTGTATCTACCTATTGACTAAATGTCTGCATAATATTAGAAAGATTGAGCAATTAGGGGGCTCTCACCATTGCCCTGTGCCCTTTGTTCTAAAATTTTGATAATTTTTAGCTGAAAAGTGACAATACAAGCCCTCCAAAGATATCGAATATGACATTATTCTTGGCAATCCTTCTGATACAACCTTTATGTATACAGAGTCTATGATTTACCTAAATTTTGTGGACATTGAAAGACCAGGGGGGTCTCACCCTCATTTAAGCGGTCTCAAGTAGCTTTTCACTATCTATTTTGAATATCCAACTGGCACTTTGGGCGCTCCGTAAACATTAAAGACAGAAAGTCTATCCAAATTCCTTTGAGTCATGTGTGTATCTACCTATTGACTAAATGTCTGCATAATATTAGAAAGATTGAGCAATTAGGGGGCTCTCACCATTGCCCTGTGCCCTTTGTCCTAAAATGTTGATAATTTTTAGCTGAAAAGTGACAATACAAGCCCTCCATAGATATCGAATATGACATTATTCTGGGCAATCCTTCTGATACAACCTTTATATATACAGAGTCTATGATTTACTTAAATTTTGTGGACATTGAAAGACCAGGGGGTCTTGCCCTCATTTAAGCGGTCTCAGGTAGCTTTTCACTATCTATTTTGAATATCCAACTGGCACTTTGGGCGCTCCGTAAACATTAAAGACAGGAAGTTTATCCAAATTCCTCTTAGTCACGTGTGTATCTACCTATTGACTAGATGTCTGCATAATATAAGAAATATTGAGCAATTAGGGGGCTCTCACCATTGCCCTGTGCCCTTTGTCCTAAAATTTTGATAATTTTTAGCTGAAAAGTGACAATACAAGCCCTCCATAGATATCGAATATGACATTATTCTGGGCAATCCTTCTGATAAAACCTTTATATATACAGAGTCTATGATTTACTTAAATTTTGTGGACATTGAAAGACCAGGGGGGTCTCACCCTCATTTAAGCGGTCTCAGGTAGCTTTTCACTATCTATTTTGAATATCCAACTGGCACTTTGGGCGCTCCGTAATTATTAAAGACAGGAAGTTTATCCAAAATCCTTTTAGTCACGTGTGTATCTACCTATTGATTAAATGTCTGCATAATATTAGAAAGATTGAGCAATTAGGGGGCTCTCACCATTGCCCTGTGCCCTTTGTCCTAAAATGTTGATAATTTTTAGCTGAAAAGTGACAATACAAGCCCTCCATAGATATCGAATATGACATTATTCTGGGCAATCCTTCTGATACAACCTTTATATATACAGAGTCTATGATTTACTTAAATTTTGTGGACATTGAAAGACCAGGGGGTCTTGCCCTCATTTAAGCGGTCTCAGGTAGCTTTTCACTATCTATTTTGAATATCCAACTGGCACTTTGGGCGCTCCGTAAACATTAAAGACAGGAAGTTTATCCAAATTCCTTTTAGTCACGTGTGTATCTACCTATTGACTAAATGTCTGCATAATATTAGAAAGATTGAGCAATTAGGGGGCTCTCACCATTGCCCTGTGCCCTTTGTCCTAAAATTTTGATATTTTTTTGCTGAAAAGTGACAATACAAGCCATCCATAGATATCGAATATGACATTATTCTGGGCAATCCTTCTGATACAACCCTTATATATACAGAGTCTATGATTTACTTAAATGTTGTGGACATTGAAAGACCAGGGGGGTCTCACCCTCATTTAAGCGGTCTCAAGTAGCTTTTCACTATCTATTTTGAATATCCAACTGGCACTTTGGGCGCTCCGTTAACATTAAAGACAGAAAGTCTATCCAAATTCCTTTTAGTCACGTGTGTATCTACCTATTGACTAAATGTCTGCATCATATTAGAAAGATTGAGTAATTAAGGGGCTCTCACCATTGCCCTGTGCCCTTTGTCCTAAAATTTTGATAATTTTTTGCTGAAAAGTGACAATACAAGCCCTCCATAGATATCGAATATGACATTATTCTTGGCAATCCTTCTGATACAACCTTTATATATACAGAGTCTATGATTTACTTAAATTTTGTGGACATTGAAAGACCAGGGGGGTCTCACCCTCATTTAAGCGGTCTCAGGTAGCTTTTCACTATATATTTCTTTTATGGGCTTTCCATAAATATTTCTATTTATAATCCTAATTGTTTTCTAGAGTAATCGGTTTTTGTTTTTGTTTTTTAAGAAAAATCCTGTATAAAAGTACTGTACCTCTTTGATTTTTTTTTTATTGACAACAATCTATATTACATTTAGACAAATATGCAAATTAGAAAAGGGTTTATATTTGAAAACAACGAGAATTTGCGACAGCTTGAAGAGGTCATGAAACTATCTCCTAGGTATCTTATCAGTTCTTTTAACTATAAAAATCATGCTTTTAATGTTATTAAGTATTATTCTTTTTTTTATTTTCAACTTAATTTTGAATATCGGCTGCTAACTTCACACACATTTATTTTCAAAGTAAACGAAATATATAGTAATGCTGAAAGCATTTAGACAGAACACATTTTTTATGATTATTTGATAAATTTAACCTTTTTGAGTACCTCATAATTTACCTCCATACACGCATATCAAATAGCACCAAATTTGTGTAAATATAGATAACAAATAAACAACACAGCTGTTGTTAAAACAATATCCAAACATACATACTGTATTACAAGTAAATTTCTGACCGCATTCCCGTAACGTCCTACTTGCTAGTCCATTCCTACTCATTGGTCAGTTTGAAAAGGCCAGTCTAGTTCAGTCAAGATTATTTACTGTATGGCCATATCTAAATCTGACATGAGGTTTTTGAAAAATACAACAGACAGTTTCAGTCCCTATTGATCAATTATCAATACACCCTAAACAGTAAACTATAATTCAAATCTCGTGGTTTGAAGTGTATTTAGAACTAATACAAATAGGAATATTATTCAATTCAAACACAATTTTGTCAATCAACGTTTAAGAATTCAGTTGAAAATATCTGTTGTTGATTTAAATGATTATTCATTTCTCCAATATATAATTACAAAATGAATACTTATAAATTAAAAGAAATAGAGTTAATTGACATGACAAACGTACCTTTCTATTTTCATTCAAATTCTGCATCCGAAAGAAATTTACAGTATAAAGAAGTATAGTAATATTTTATATTTTGTACTTACAATCAAACAATCAACATTAAACTTTGATCTATACAAATGGCTGCAAGACTTAATTTTTACTTTTACTTTCGAAATCAGATTTCTAAAAATCAATTACTACCGGGTACTATATAAAACAATATTTCAATGACTTGCATAATCCTTTGTAGGTTTAAAAGGATTGTATCTCCCCAACCAATCAATAAACATACCCGACCTTTCCGAGGTTACCATGTCCTTGAAGATTTGTTTGCGTTACAGTACATATTGAATTCATATTTCAAATTAAATTGATATTATTTTCAGTTAGTTAATTTTTACTGCTTGGCCTGATTTCGTTTCGTAAAATATTTTGTAAAAACATATCAATTACATAGTTATTTTACGTATATCTTAGAAAATGTGAAGAGCTATGACGAAAGACTTCCTTAACACTCATATTTCTAAACTGTTATCAAAATTACTAATGCTTCTTTTACATTTATCTCTTTCAAGTTGCTATATGAAACGTGATTATGAATAGTTTGGTCATCTCAAACAGATTTTTTTTCTCGCTTGAGCCGGTACTGCGAACGCGAGAAAAGCAATCGAGTTGAGATGACCAATGGTAATCTGTTTATTGCTATTTTACCTATGACGGCGTTGTCAATTTCATGTCAATTTCATTAGCAACGCCACGGGCCTCCTTAGTTTCTAGCGATAATTTTCCAACTCAAGCATGATGTGAAAAATTATCACAAAAAAAGATCATAGGAAAAATGCACAAAATAGCGATAATAGGTCTTTACTTTCGTAGAAAATATATTCAGCTAAATCGATGTATGAATAAGACACTCAAAATACTTTAAGGTCAAGGAACAGTAAATGGGCTATGTCGCAGATTTTGCTAAAAATTTGCATACAACCTTGGCTCGTTGAACTACAACTAAAAATCGAAAAAATAATACACTTATCTCTTTTATTATCAGAAAAATTGCAGATTGATTTCTTTTAATATGGGTGAATATTTGTATATATAGAAAGCACATAAAATCGAAGAAAATTCTTCTAAAATTTGTCTTAAAATCGCCAAATCTCTAATTCCACTCCATAGATTTTTCTTAAAAAACTATATATTGTTGACACATACATTTCTGTTTTAAAGATATAAAATAATCATAGGGTCACTGACTTCGTTTTTTGTCTAATAATCAATTTGTTACATTGTTGGTAGTGAAAAACGTCAAAAATCAACGTTTTACGGCCTGCAACGCGATAACCTTACGATTATTTCGACGTTTTGTTGGATTTTTTCACAAAGAACGTAACTTTTAATGAAGTATACCGAAATAACGAAGTCGGTGACCCTATCTTTATTTTGCATCATTATAACGAAAATTTATATATCAACAACATATAGTTTTTCTAAGAAAAATCTATGGAGTAGAATTAGAGATTTGGCGATTTTAAGACAAATTTTAGAAGGGTTTTCGCCGATTTTATGTGCTTTCTATACAAATGTTCACCTATTTTGTAAGAATTCAATCAGTAATATTTCAAATGATAATTGAGATAAATGCATTATTTTTTCGATTTTCAGTTGAAGTTCTTTGAGCCAGAGTTGTATGCCAAAATTTACTGAAATCTGTGACATAGCCCATTTACTGTAACTTGACCTCAATACTTGTCCTTAGATGATAGTGAAGCAGTTCTTCTCATATATGTTATGATGGTATGATACTGAACCCCTAACGGGAAGGAGTGTGCCTGATGTTCATATGATGAAATCATAATCTTTCAGTCAGTTTACTTGAAGTCTGGAGCTGGCATGTCAGTTAACTGCTAGTAGTCTGTTGTTATTTATGTACTAATGTCATTTTGTTTATTTTCTTTGGTTACATCTTCTGACATCAGACTCGGACTTCTCTTGAATTGAATTTGAATGTGCGATTTGTTATGCGTTTACTTTTCTACATTGGCTAGAGGTATAGGGTGAGGGTTGAGATCTCACAAACATGTTTAACCCCGCTGCATTTTTGCGCCTGTCCCAAGTCAGGAGCCTCTGGCCTTTGCTAGTCTTGTATTATTTTAATTTTAGTTTCTTGTGTACAAATTGGAAATTAGTATGGCGTTCATTATCACTGAACTAGTATATATTTGTTTAGGGACCAGCTGAAGGACGACTCCGGGTGCGGGAATTTCTCGCTACATTGAAGACCTGTTGGTGACCTTCTGCTGTTGTTTTTTTCTACGGTCGGGTTGTTGTCTCTTTGACACATTCCCCATTTCCATTCTCAATTTTATTTATATTATATATAAATATATGTATTGATATTTTCAAAACAAGGATTTACCCAAGGGATAGTTTTACCTCCGTCTACGATCATTTGATGCCAACAGTTGTTTTCTTGCTTTCCATTTGAGACCATCATACAGAGAGGAACTGAGTATGCGAGAAATCTTCTAAAAACTATTCATGAATCACCCGTCATACCAAAAAGGATTCAATCAAAATTAAGGTGTTTGACATAAAGGATAATAAAACTGAGAATGGAAACGGGGAATTTGTCAAAGAGACAACCACCCGACCATGGAACAAACAACAACAGACGGTCCCTTATAGGTCTTCAATGCAGCGAGAAAACCCGCACCCGGAGGCATCCTTTAACTGGCCCCTAAACAAATATATATATATATATAATAGTTCAGTGACTTGATCAGACTATATCGTTGGTATCTGCAGATCTAAGACCGCTGGAACACGTTTTTTTTTTAATTCATCCTTGACTTTTCAATGTTCGGATTTGAGAGTTCCTGGTGGAGATTAATGTAAAAAAAAAGCGATTCGGACGCATGGAGTTTATAACGCGTTGTTTTAATATGGAAGTACAATAAGTTTAAACAATGCACTCTTAAGACGTTCCCATTCGGAAATTTATGATTTGCTTGACATATCACAGTGTCATAATTGATAAATAACAAAAAGAAAAAAAAACTAATTTATATGGTCCGAGGCGCTATTCGGGAATTATCTTCACGAGAACTCTGATAGCCAAATATGTCAAGGTCAGGGATGTAAAATACCCGAAACATGTGAAACGCTCTATGACCAAAAATGACCATAAGAAATAGCTGAATCTATTCGAGATAAGTTCTGCCTCAGGGATTTGGAACCTTGGGTCTCTCATATTTTCTCTACTGTACTGATTTGCACCTGACCTTTTAATTTATCTTTGTCATTGATAATAATGTGAACTATTATTCGTCCAGTCTGAAACAGTTTTAAGCCATTCTCGATCTGTACTCGGCCTATTTGTTCAGTTTACACCACACTCGACAAAAGGTCTGAACGACCAGTCATAACCATACTTTACCAAATAATCTTTACATGTTTTAAAATTTTTCAACTGTTAAAATAAATTAACTTTTTACTGATATGACAACAGCCACAATATAATAAAGATATATATAAACACACATTTTTACATCCTTTCATGAGTCTCAGATCTTGTATAGTAATTTAATTATATTCATTTAAAAGTTTTAGAGTTTTGTTAGAAAGATTTTGTTTACCTAAAACCACACGTCTACTGAGGGTAATAAAACCGTTTTCATTTTATTCTTGTTTGACATGTGTTTTTTTAAACTAAGTTTTCCTGTATTGAATCATTTTTTGATGCTGGAATTTGAAGAGAAACACAGTGTTCATTTAAAAAAAACCCATCTGAATGTGATAAGAAGGTCAATCTAACAGCTTAATTTGATTCCTTCTGAACTATCAGTTTTCAATATAATGGACTTTGATGTGACTGTCATACAAGTGAGAGGTTTGTCAAGCTTTTAAACCAGGTTCAATCCACCATTTTCTATGTAAGAAAATGCCTGTACCAAGTTAGGAATATGACAGTTGTTATCACCCGGTCGTTTGATGAGTTTCTGGTTTTGATTTTGTCATTTGTATAGGGACAGTCCGATTTGAATTTTCCTCGGGGTTCTGTATTTTTGTGATTTTACTTTTTAGCATAATGTCATGTTTTGTAGTCACACATTATATTATGATTTAGGTTCTAGCCTCCTCCAAAATCGTGTCAAATCACTGGTCATTTTCAGGGATTTTATATAATCACTATTAATTTTGGCGATTCTACGTTATGACTGTAACATATATATATACACTGCTTGTTTATTTGTATGTGCAATATATCATTATGTACTTACCTAACGAGGGTCTCAAATGAGATTAAAACTCATTAAGTTACTGTTTTTAAATAAAGGATATTATTTATATAAATTTCAGCAAGAGGTTTTAATAGCAGCTAAAAATAGTTTTTGTGATAACCCCTCTCAATAAGAAATAAAGATATACGTGGGTTGGAAAGGGGGCCGTTTTTGCCTCATAAAAGTTGCCAACTCTATTATAACCTTAACTGACATTCAGTACCTATAGTTATATTGATATTTAAGATCGAATGACTTATATTTATATACAATATTTAACTAAATTAAGACATCACCTAAGCTTTTAAATGAATTGATTTAATGCTTTGATATAATTATTTATCATTAACAATGTAAGATTTGGTAAATTCTACCACAAATAAATATACGGACATTTATCAAACGTCAATGCATCATAACATAGCATGCTATTAAAAAGAGGTTCATTTTTATATAAAATCATTTTTTGGCAAATATCCACGTGTTAATCTGAAGATCCCCAGTTATTCATATATATTCATTATATAATAAAACTTCATTCATGTAACAATATGTAATACAGGAAAACACTTGAGACGAGGTTACATGTCCTCAACCAAGGTAAATAAGTTTATACATCCTTTCATATAGTCTGAGAACTAAAGGACAAGGAAATATTTACTTTCATAATATATATATAGATCATCTAGTTAATACAGTTTGTTTTTATGTTTTGTGATGTTGTGTCACATGCTATAAACGTAGATGACATTAAAGATTTGAAATGAATTGTAATAGGAATAATCAATACCTTTCACTTTCACTTTTAAATTTTTGGAAAGCATTAAAAAACATGTCATGCATGTGATAGCAACATCTGTTGACAACCATAATATTGTGGTGGGAAAATGTTCTCCATGTATTTAGAGAGGTAATTATCATTAACTTAATATAAAAAAGATTGAACAAAAAAATCGAACTGCTGGTAATTTCAAAAAGGAGGAAGCCATAAACCCTGAAAACAAATCCTATACTTTTTCAGTATATTACACGCATCGTTAAAAATATAATGGAATTTGATGCGACTGTAATACAAGTGAAAGGTTTAGCGCTATAAAACCAGGTTCAATCCACCATTTTCTACATCAAAAATGCCTGTACCATGTCAGGAATAGGAATATGACAGTTGTTATATATTCATATGCTGTGTTTGAGCTTTTGATTTTGCCATTTGGTTGGGCCTTATATCTAAAATTTTACTATGAGGGTCGGTTGAAAACAAAACTTTAGAATAAAAGGGATGATTTTAGCTTTGCAGTTGTGACCTTTGCTTCATTTTGGAACCAAGAGTTTCAATAGTGAGCTCGAGGTTACAATAATCACTTACGGATTTTACGGACGACATGACGATTTGGTTGACCGTTATGGAATATCCATTATACAGATGATATCGGATACTTTCCTTATATTGTAACAACAATCCCGTCCACGTTCACGAATGTGACCTACTGAATAAGACTATTTTAATACCGGCTATGTAATAACATGAGCAATACGACGGATGCCACATCTAATGCAGGATTTGCTTGCCCTTAAGCTTCCTGGAATCAACCCCAGTTTTTGGTGGGATTCGTGTTGTTGTTGTACCCCTATTTGTGACATTTTGTTCATGCATCGTTGTCAATATAATGGAATTTGATTCGACTGTAATACAACTGAGAGGTTTAGCGCTATAAAACCAGTTCAATCCATCATTTTCTACATTTGAAAATGCCTGTACCCGGTCAGGAATATGACAATTATTGTCCATTCGTTTGATGAGTTTTGTCATTTGATTATGCCTTGATTAGGGACTTTCCGTTTTAAAACTTTCCACTGATTTCAGTATTTTTGTGATTTTACTTTTTTTTTTATATATATATTTAAAAAAAAAACCATACACTCATATATTAAATGTATATTTTTAAACAATATACATATAATATATGAGTGTATGTTTTTTTTTCAGTTTGTCACATACATGTTTTTTTTTTATCTGTTTATAATATGAACTTAAATATTATTTATCTATTAGTATACTAATATTGATAGTGTAATGCACATTGCTGGAAAAAAACCTACAAAGAAACGTTGATTCTATCATAAAATATGCTAATAAATTAATCGACAGGACATACATTTTAATTTTAGAACATTGATTTACAAAATGTTAACAGAGGCCCTGCTGTCATCTTTCCTTTGATAAATCAATAAAATATTTTGAACATAATGAAATAAAATGTAAAATTAAAAAAATTAAAAAGCAGAAGACATTGAAAAATCCCACATCCAATCTTTAAAAATAATTCAATAGAAATTACTTTCACTTTCACTTTCAATATTTTGGAAATAATTTTTCTAAAGCATGTAAATACCCACTTCTGATGACAATTGACAAAGTTGTGTTTTGGTGAATAGAGGTTATTCAAAAATTTTAAACTTGGCAATGTGCGTGCTGAGTTTGGCACACACGCATAGTATATAATTCCTCGTATAATTCTGCAGTTAACATGTCGACAGGTGAGAGCACATGCACTGGTTTCTATCTGGGAACAGTATAAGTTCCTGTTTTTATTTATTGGGGGCACATTGGAGTCGTTTATCCATATAGTCAAACTGTTTATCCCTCGAGGTTTATCCATATATATACATGATGACTTGGATCATACCACATCTTCTTATATATATACATAAACTCAGTTTGGCATTGTACAAGATTATGTCTAGTCATGCACGTATTGTTCAATATATTCTGTATGAAATCCAAGCTATTAAAGGGCCGTATGAAGCCCGCCATTGGGTGCCCTTGGGCTTGTTCTGCAGTTGTTGTTTATTTGACACATACCCCATTGCCGTTTCCATTCTCAATTTTATTATTATGCTGACATTATTTTTTCACAGATTATTAAAGTGTAATGTGGGGGCCGTATAACTTTATTCACACTGTAGGATTTTGATATGAGTTTGTCGGACAATGGGTTCACTTTTTACACGATCATAGGTACTGGGGACAGGATATTTGTTTTGCCCTCCCCCTTTTTTCTCTCTCAAAAATTCGTTATTTTTTCGTTTCTTCTATTTACAACTATTTTCGAGTTTTTCTGAATTATAAGAACAAACATACATTAGAAATACCTTGTATTTGCTATTTACTATCAATTCCAAGTATACTATCCACAGCGGTTACTGCTATAATATATTAAGAGTGCCAGTGACCATTGTCACAGTGAGGATAATAAACTTGGAGTTGATAGTAGATAGTAAATACAAGTTATTTCTATAAAAAAAATAAGAATGGAAATAGGGAATGTGTCCAACAGACAACAACCCGACCAAAAATTAAAAATAAAAGTGTAAGACAAGGGTAATATCTTTACGGATCAATATCATTCAAGTTTTTATAGATATCTGCATAAAGAGATTTATACATCCATATAAATTCTTCACAAAATTGAATTGCAGAAATTGAGAACCAGTGACAATTAATGAATGGTAGGCCTAACAAAAGAACGAAGACTAAAAAGTCGTCTGTTAATGTACCCAAGAAACGACGGTTACATGACAGTTTTGTTAATGAGTTGAAGGAGGTGACAGACAGGGACAACAAAACATCTTTGGAAAGGGAGGAGAAAGAACCACCTACAATGGCACACCCCAATAAGGAGGATCCTTCCAAAGGTTCCGGTAAACAAATATTTAAATATATCAGTAAAACGTATGATTAAACTTTTAAAAGTAAGATGTGGTATATATACAAACTGACTTCAACTATTCCCCAGAGACCAAACAATGCAGACGTAAGCAACTAATTTGTCATCCTGCAGCCTCTGACAATGAGCAAAATACATACTGCAAGCTGCTAATAAAAAGGGCCAGACTTTATAAAAATTAGGCTACATTGAAAAACAACAGATTAATACAGATAAATAAAATATGATTGACAGCGGCAGAGTTTTGGACATATTGTAATCATAAAAAAGATGCGGTATGATTGCCAATTAGACAACTCTTCACAAGAAACCAAATCACACAGAAGTTAACAGAAGTTACTACCACAGTCTCAGAAATTTTTTTTCCTATATACCTTAATATAACATGTTATATTAAGGTATATAGGGGAAAAAATTCTGAGACAAGTGCCTGTGATTACTACAGGTCATCGTACGAGCTACACCAATGGAAAGAAACCCATTTCACATAGTCAGCTATAAAAGGTCCAAACATGAAAAAGGTAAAACAATTAAAAAAAAAACTAATGGCCTAATTTATGTGAAAAAATATAATAATGAACAATAAACAAATGTGTAACACAGCAAGCCAACACATGACAACCACTGAATTACAGACTCCTGACTTGAGACAGGCACATACATACAGAATGTGGCGGGTTTATCATGCCAGCGGGATCCAAACAATCCCCTGACCTGGATTAACTCATCAGATGGATACAAATAGAATTACATCTAACAAAAACACAGAGTGGACATGGATGGGTACTTGTACATCCTAACAACAAAAGGCCACTAAGTACAGATCGGACAATACCCACAGTACTTACAGCTAGACAAAAGTCAATAACAACTAATAACAAAATCATGCATCTAAGACTAAATTATCAATCAGTACACATTCAACATCGAATGGATTTAGTGGAAGTCTTGTATCAAAAGCCTGAGTGATTAGATCTATCATGATTACAAATCTGGTGGTCCAAGTAAAAACTTGATGGCCCCGTCTTAGCAGTTCCTTTTTTTTTCTATCAGGCTTGTAAAAATGGAAAATCACAAAAAAAACGAACTCAGAGGAGAATCCAATCTGAAAGTCCATAATCACATGGCAAAATCAAATCACAAAACACATCAAACACGAATGGACAAGAACTGTCATATTCCTGACTTGGTTCAGGCATTTTCAAATGTAGAAAATGGTGGATTAAACCTGGTTTTAAAGCGCTAAACCTTTCACTTTGATGACAGTCTCATCAAATTACATTATATTTATTGTTAAATATCAAATATTGATATACTAGTACATCATGTACATTGTGATCAGGAGCTCACTAAATACCAGATAGCATAAAATAAAGAATAAAACCCTCAGTTGTAAGAATCAAAGTTGGTGGAGCTATCTATAAATGATTTGATGTCTAATGTTTTGATGATTAATGTTTTGATGTCTTATGTTTTGATGTCTTATGTATTGATGATTAATGTTTTGATGTCTCATGGTTTGATGTCTAATGCTTTGATGTCTAATGTTTTGATGTCTAATGTTTTGATGTCTTGTGTTTTGATGTCTCATGGTTTGATGTCTAATGCTTTGATGTCTAATGTTTTGATGTCTAATGTTTTGATGTCTTGTGTTTTGATGTCTCATGGTTTGATGTCTAATGCTTTGATGTCTAATGTTTTGATGTCTAATGTTTTGATGATTAATGTTTTGATGTCTTATGTTTTGATGTCTTATGTTTTGATGTCTTATGTTTTGATGATTAATGTTTTGATGTCTAATGTTTTGATGTCTCATGGTTTGATGTCTAATGCTTTGATGTCTAATGTTTTGGTGTCTTATGTTTTGATGTCTAATGTTTGATGTCTCATGTTTTGATGTCTTATGTTTTGGTGTCTCATGTTTTGATGTCTAATGTTTTGATGTCTCATGTTTTGATGTCTTATGATTTGATGTCTAATGATTTGATGTCTAATGTTTTGATGTCTTGTGTTATGATGTCTAATGTTTTGGTGTCTCATGTTTTGATGTCTAATGTTTTGATGTCTTATGTTTTGATGTCTAATGTTTTGGTGTCTCATGTTTTGATGTCTAATGTTTTGTCTAATGTTTTGATGTCTAATGTTTTGTCTAATGTTTTGGTGTCTAATGTTTTGATGTCTAATGTTTTGATATGTCTAATGTTTTGATGTCTAATGTTTTGATGATTAATGTTTTCATGTCTTATGTTTTGATGTCTAATGTTTTGATGTCTTATGTTTTGATGTCTAATGTTTTGATGTCTAATGATTTGATGTCTTGTGTTTTGATGTCTAATGTTTTGGTGTCTCATGTTTTGATGTCTTATGATTTGATGTCTAATGATTTGATGTCTAATGTTTTGATGTCTTGTGTTTTGATGTCTAATGTTTTGGTGTCTCATGTTTTGATGTCTAATGTTTTGATGTCTTATGTTTTGATGTCTAATGTTTTGATGTCTTATGTTTTGATGTCTAATGTTTTGATGTCTAATGTTTTGATGTCTAATGCTTTGATGTCTTATGTTTTGATGTCTAATGTTTTGATGTCTCATATTTTGATGTCTTACGTTTTGATGTCTAATGCTTTGATGTCTAATGGTTTGATGTCTAATGTTTTGATGTCTCATGTTTTAATGTCTAATGCTTTGATGTCTGATGCTTTGATGTCTAATGTTTTGATGTCTCATATTTTGATGTCTCATGTTTTGATGTCTTATGTTTTGATGTCTTATGATTTGATGATTAATGTTTTGATGTCTCATATTTTGATGGCTTATGTTTTGATGTCTCATGTTTTGATGTCTAATGTTTTGGTGTGTAATGCTTTGATGTCTAATGTTTTGATGTCTAATGTTTTGTTGTCTCATGTTTTGATGTCTATTGTTTTGATGTCTCGTGATTTGATGTCTCATGTTTTGATGTCTAATGATTTGATGTCTCATGTTTTGATGTTCAATGATTTGATGTCTAATGTTTTGATGTCTAATGCTTTGATGTCTAATGTTTTGATGTCTAATGTTTTGATGTCTGATGTTTTGATGTCTAATGATTTGATGTCTAATGATTTGATGTCTTATGATTTTATGTCTAATGTTTTGATGTCTCATGTTTTGATGTCTAATGATTTGATGTCTATTGTTTTGATGTCTCGTGATTTGATGTCTCATGATTTGATGTCTAATGATTTGATGTCTAATGTTTTGATGTCTGATGTTTTGATGTCTAATGATTTGATGTCTAATGATTTGATGTCTTATGATTTTATGTCTAATGTTTTGATGTCTCATGTTTTGATGTCTAATGATTTGATGTCTATTGTTTTGATGTCTCATGTTTTGATGTCTAATGTTTTGTGATAAAACCAACAGTTCTGTCAGTTGTCTCGAACACTGGACAGTAACAAACTACAACCATTGAATTACAGACTCCTGACAGGATGGGGTGACAGGCACTTGAAGAATGGAGTACACAACCTTCACCTTATCTGGGTCAATGTTGTAATATTCAACACAACGTAAGAACAAACCGTGAAAATAGTTATAAAAAGACTTCATCAGATCGCAATAAACTACAGAAAATAAATTCCAAAATTATTTTTGTCTCGCACCGATGAAAAAACAAGATTTAGGCATGCTGTTCCTTGAATTGGAGGTAGTGGTGGCGATGTTAACAATGTATTAATAAGTTTGTGATTAGGTCAGTTTATGGTGAATAAGTAGTAGCAGGTCAATGATATTTGGTATGCAGTTGTATCAGCACTGGCACATCTAGTTTCTATGGATATTATTTTGTCAGACCCCTTAGTCATGACTTTGGAACTTAGTAAACATGTATTAGTTTTGGATAAGGTCAGTTTTAGGGGACCTATTATTTGTAGGTCAATGATATAAACTTTATCATTTACAAAATCATATTATATTTTTTTCTCTTCTAGGCAATACAAATGTGTTGTTTAAAAAAATCTATCATCAAATATTAAGACACTAAAGCTAACCATAACATTAATATAAGTTTTTTATTTAGATCCCCCCTTTGAAATTTGAAACTGAGAAAGTATTATAAATCTCCCAAATAACTTCCAGCAGGTGTTCTGATATATATCAGTATTCATAGTTCTGAATTTTGTCTCCATAATTGCGTTAAAACTTCTTGAAATAAGTGCAACACTCAATTTAAAGCCAATATAGCCTCACAATTAAGAGCTAAGGCTTCACTCAATATGATATTTTATTACACAATGTATTTTATAGTGTTTGTAAAATACCTTTTGTAAGACTGTAAGCCTTTCATCATTTATATTGTCTTAATTCTATTTTGTAAAATTGATGCAAAAGCGAGACATAGCAATTCTACATTTCGTCGTCGTAAGCGTCCACAAATAGTCATTCTGTAGTTTTAAAGTGTTTGCAATTATAATTACTTCATTAAAGGGGTACTAGGTGTCAAATTCATGTTTAAAGATTTGACACAAATTCTCATACTAGATTTATAACTAAGTAAAACATTTATTCAAATTTTAAAAAAGTCTATTGATGCGTTCACACGTAATTCAAATTCAATTTGCATTATCTAATTCAAAAAAATTTAATTCGACATTCGAACGTTTTACGTCCCAACGTCAACTCTAAAACGAATGATAATTTAATTCGAATTACAATTTAGAACGTGTCCACACCACATTTTAATTCGAAGTAAATCGAATTCACTAATTCGTATTGACGACAACGCATTTCTAATGCGAATTGGATAATGCGAATTAAACTTATTCGAGTTCCATTCGATTAAAAAAAATAGGAGCGTGTGAACGCGATTAGCGAATTCGATTCGCATTCGAGTTAAATGAACGTGTGAACAAATTAACAAGGCATGGCATCAATAATATGTAGCTTCGTTTCGTGTTTATTTTATTCTAGACGCCATCTAATTAACTATCGATAAACCTTACTGGAATTTTACCGAACTTGGATAGAAGCTTATATATATCGAAAAATAGTATCTATAGACGAAAATGTTTAATACTTTTTGCCCCATTTTTGTTGAGTCTGCGACTAACAGCAAAAGTATGCGAGACACCATGGGTTCCACAAAACCCTTACGATTTTTTGTCAAATGTGTCAATTTTTACATAAATCTCCAGACAGTGATCCCAAATGAGGTTTTATATACATGTAAAAAATTTGAAATATGGAATATATATTTTTTTTTTCAATTTCAGTGGGCTTCCAAAGGCACTATTTATATCTCCTTCTTTTTCATATTTCATTTACAGACCATGAAGATTCAGATGGTGAGACAACCTATGAAATGAATCGACCTACTTTACTTCGACAATTGCAGACTATTCTAGGGGAATATCCAGACGATGACGGAATATTACGTGTAAGACTTATATATATGAAGGCAGTTTGTACATGGATTATTTTCTATTCAATGGAATTAATCAATTTATAAAGTTAATATTCAATTTAGATATTGCAAGGAGAGAACTGTGAACGTATACTTTGTGCCTTTTTAAAAAAATCTAGTTAAGTAGTTATTTGATGGGCTTTCTATGTGTAATAATTTCTACAATATGTTTCTATGATATCAAACTACTAAATAAACTAAAAAAAGACATCATAGATAACAGGATTGAAATTTCCTATTTACGCCAGACGCGTGTTTCGTCTACATAAGTCTCATCAGTGACGCTAGAAAAAAATATGTTAAAAAGGCCAAATAAAGTACGAAGATGAAGAGCGTTGAGGACCGAAAATTCCTAAAGGTTTTGCCAAATACAGCTAAGGTAATCTATTCCTGAGGTAGAAAAGCCTTAGTACTAAGTGGTTTAAGCTAAAATTTGTAGAACTTTAATCATTGTAATATGTTAATCAGTAAATCGCTTTCCTGTTTGTTTGGTCTGCATGCATGCATATGTCTTTGAGTAAAATAACAAGAAGGATCTTTTTTTAAGTGGATTGCATCATAGTTGATACTTTGGAGAAGATGAATTTAGTGTAAAATTAAATTTTTGAGAAAACATATCTTCTAGGGTTTATCACTACATCTGATAGTTAGAACAACACTCTTCTCAATCTTTGATCTAGGCAATTTTATTCAATATATAAGTAATATATTATACTCAGATATTATAGATTACAAAATGAATCGATGATTGATAGAATAACCATCTTACTCACAAACTAACAATGAGTAGAACAGCCAATGGGTCTTTATCACAGTTAGAGAGAAAATCCCACACATAGAGGTTGGCTTCTGTTTGCCCCTATACTATATTGTATGGTATTTCATCGAAAATGGACCCAATGCACACATATAAATTCACCAAATTTAAAAAAAAAAAAGACACACACAAGACTCACACAAGCCAGATGTTCCCGAATTTGACTGGTGCAAAAATTCTATGTTTAATTTAAAGTTTACATTGAAAAATGGAAGCAATCTTTACCCTGCAGTGCTCAAAAGCTCTTTGATTTATTTTATTTACAGGAAATGGTTCAGAATGCAGAGGATGCTGGGGCTAATTGTATGAAAATCATGTACGACAGCAGAACTAGAGATCCCGGAGGAAATTCTAAAATTAAACAGTATTTTAGAGTAAATAAACATATCTGTAAAAATAAAAAATAATTTTTTTTAAACATTCTTCACCCAAATAGGTATAATATAAGTTTTTCCCAATAATTTTACATCTGCTGACCATTCATTGAAAAATCTCAAAATATTAGCTATCATTCCACTGTATGTAATTATAGATTATCGTTGACCATCTCAACGAGATTGATTTTCTTGCTTGAGCCGGTATGACGAAAGTGAGAAAAGCAATCGAGGTGAGATGACC
Source organism: Mytilus galloprovincialis (assembly GCF_965363235.1). NCBI lineage: Eukaryota > Metazoa > Mollusca > Bivalvia > Mytilida > Mytilidae > Mytilus > Mytilus galloprovincialis. The sequence continues at coordinate 103,994,586 of NC_134841.1, read as the reverse complement.
AATGATAATCTGTTTATCGTTCATTTACCTATAACGACGTTGTCACTTCATGTCAATTTCATTAGCAACATCACGTGCCAGCCCCTTAGTTTCCAGGGATAATTTTCATATCACTCGACTTCGCTGAGAAAGGAAATTATAAGTCAGCAAGATCATAATTTCATAAAATAGCGATAAAATTTATTGCGAAATCAACATTTGATTGTTTGAGACTATCCCATGTGAAGTCGAACAAAACTTCATACCCCACCCCCTTATCGTCTGGAACTTCCTTGTGGCGACGCTACGCACAGTTAATGTACATAACATTATGAATGTTTATTTTCAAATAGCGAGAGTAAAAGAAAGGTAAACAAAAATTGTATGGGCAGTGGAATAAAACATTCATTTCCCGTGGCTTATGGGGATATGAAGATTTGTTCACTCTCGAAAAGTCACTCCGGCGATTCCCTTGTGTAATATGAATTTTTTCAGGTAAACAAATCTTCACATCTCTTTCAGGCACGGGAAATAAATGTAGTAAAATTTTCCACTATAAACCTTAGAATATGCACATATCAAGGACGGATACCCCACATCCAATGTTTTTCCTCTAACATAGACACAGGCTCTTTACAGCGTCTAGTTCTATGTTAGTATTGTATTAAAAATGATTTGTATTGTGTCCATGGGACATGCAGCTTAAAGTTGACATAAAATTGAGAATGGAAATGGAGAATGTGTCAACGAGACAACAACCCGACAAAACAGCAGGAAACAGCATGAGGCCACCAATTGGGTTTTAACACAACGAGAACACCCGTTTTCTGAATATGTTGATTAAAAGCTCATGTTATGTCTTTGTTTTCTCTTCCGACACTATAAATAAGACTCACTTATTTATTATTATAGTGGTTAGTACCTTTATTTGTTTCAAAAGTTATACAGATTTATTTTCATTTGTGGAAACAATACTGAAGACATAGTGGATAGCTGTAATTTGTTTGTAGACTCCTTTGTGTACAATGTGAACCTTTTGTTTGTAGACTCTTGGTATATATATTCGCAGAACTGTAATTGTTGTGAACCTTTTGTTTGTAGACTCCGGGTATATGTGTGTACAATGATGCCATGTTCTCAGATGATGACTGGAAGGGAATCATCAGCATTTATAACAGTGTGAAAGAGAAAGAAACTTTGAAAGTTGGTCGATTTGGTCTTGGATTCAAATCAGTATTTCATATGACAGGTATGTACACCCATGCCTCTTAGAGGAATGCAAATATTGCCTGTTCATCCTTTATCTGTTTGTCAGTTTAATGTTGGATATCTAAATACCGCATGACAAAATCTTTTGAATTTTTTCACAGGTCACCATAAAAAAACAGGTCAGCTTTGATTTTAATATATCATGCAAAAGTTAAGCCTCTTACATACCTTATAACTTTGGTGTTCTCAATGGAGTCATAATAAACACTATGCCATTGACCATTAAATACAGGTCGACTATAATTTAAAATGATGGTTTTGACATTTATTAAATATAGAATGAATAAAACAGCAGGAATGATCCTGATTAGTACTTCAAATAAATCAACTTTATAAAAAAAATGTCAATAATTAAACTCATTATCCTTATTGTCCTTGAATGACAGTTTTACTAATTATTCGGAGATGTTTTTGCTCCCTATGCCATCGCAGCAAGTTTGCCAACTACTTAAGAATGCATAGGTATAATTGTCCTTACCCAAAGAGCTGGTGTTTAGTATCATCTAAAAAAACAAATTGTACTGTTTGTTCATAAACATGTATTAAATACAATGCCAGTTATGTATTATTATTATGTGTTTGGTCCTAATAATTGTTTGAATAACTAGCTTTGGTGATTTAAATTTGAAAATAAAAGGTTTATTAAGCAAACTTAGAGCTTAAAATAAGTTAAAATAGTAAATGTACTGATTGAAAAACAAAAATGAAATTAATAATCACAGCATAATTCCGTTGATCTCAGACGTCTGTGATTTCTTGAATATGATATACACTTGGTGGTTTAGTATGGAATGAATATGCTCACTCATATAGAACCTCACAACATATGCATTTCATGTGACAGAGTTGTCCAATTATTTTAAAGTAATTCCCCCTTAGATGTGACTTTTTTCTCCTAATTGCCAGTGTTTAGAGAGCCTGTCGGATCAAGTAAGCTTTTTTCATAAAATACCATCTGATGTCTGTTAACTTTTACAAAAATCTTTTCTCCCTGAAACTTCTTGGCCTAATGGAACCAAAATCATCACTTGGGCATTAAAAGTATAAAAATGTCTTCAGCGGTCCTAGTCCTGCCTTCCAACCAAGGATCTGAAAATAGTGTCAACTTTTACGTAAGAAATTATCAGCAAAAAAAACCAAACAAGTATGTACAATTAAAGATTCACAGTAGCAGACTGAAACTTTTTTACTATGTGAGCGATACAGGGATAGGTTAGCTTCTTGTGTCAGATAAAATAAGAAATTGGTAAACTATGATTTGAATATACTAGTAAAATGAAAATAGGGTGTTCATGTCTCTTAAAGATTTCGTCTGACATTGACCTCATTATCAAGCATAAACATTTGTCATTTATATACTGTAATATTGAAGAAAAAAACATGGATTAATTATTTTGAATAAAATTCCTTTAAAGTTACATTTTGTGGACATTTAAAAGGTTTGAGTGACCCATTATTTATTTGATGTGCTATTTGGCCTTTCCAATACATAATGCTTGCTTCATTTATTCATAATCAGGAATGCAGAAAACAGGGTAGTTTGTCCACATTTGTGATAAATGATTAAATAGCATGATACGAGTAATAAGTTAGTAACTTTTCCCCTTTATTTATTTTGTAGACAGTCCTGTTATAATAAGTGGCAGCAAACTGTTGGTCATAGATCCGTTAAGATCAGTAGAAAAAGAAGAGGAATGTAGAGAGTTCAAACTGAAAGCTATAGGAAGAAAACATCAACCAGAAACAACACTTGCCTGTTTGATGAATAAGTTTGGCTTTGATACAGATGTTCTGAGAGAAGGCACTTATGAAGGAACAATATTCTGGTTCCCACTTCGTCAAAAAGAATCTAAACTGTCACCAACTATTTATTCAGTAGAAAAAGCACATAATCTGTTTAAATCCTTTATGAAAAAGTCAACGTATAACCTGCTGTTCCTGAAAAGTTTGGAGAAAATTGAAATTTATAATGAACATAATGATTGTCCCTACTTTCAACTTGCGATGACAGGAACTAATAAAAAAGAATTTAGTAAGGCAAGGAGAATTTTCAAAGATGATTTGAACAATCTCAAGAATGAGTTACCAAGGAAATCTATAATGTCACAGTATGAAGCTGTTATCAAGACTAATACCACAGAAGAACAAGCTGTTATCAAGACTAATACCACAGAAGAACAAGCTGTTATCAAGACTTATACCACAGAAGAACAAGCTGTTATCAAGACTAATACCACAGAAGAACACTATGCTGTAGTTAATATGTTAACTGGTGCAGACTACTTGTCCGAGCAGATGAACCATTTAGTTAGTGATTCAAGTCTTCATTATAGTCCATATACAGGAGTAGCTTATTGTATGAAGTCCAGTATGGGAGAGAAGCCACCAGGACATATATTTTGTTTCTTACCACTGCCTGTAACAGAAAAGAGTATGTCTGGCCTCCCTGTGCATGTTAATGGCTTCTTTGACCTTGAACACAACAGACGACACATTAAGGAGGCTGCTGCCAATAGCGAGTCAAAACAAACTGACCAATCGTTGATGTGGAATTCTGGTATGATTGGGGAGTTACTAGCAGATACCTACTACACCCTCATTGAGATGATGAAGACAAGGTGCATCAAAGGAAATAACTCTCAAGACATGGTTGATCAGGTGTATGATGCAATTCCAAATCCAGATGCTGTTGAGTCTAGCTGGAAATTGGTCTTAGAAGAATTACTTGAGAAGGTATTGCATAATGAAACTTTCTTTACCAGACAGAATGAAGGAAAATGGATAAAGTTTTCTGAAGCATTGTTCGGTGTATTTGACCCTGTAAAAAATATAAACCAGGAGACTAAGACAACTGTGAAGAAACTACTATTAGACTGTGATGAGAATTTAGTGGAGTTACCAGATCATATGATCACCATGCTGAAATATACAGGTCATGAACCACAGTCAGTTACACCACAAATAGTAAGGGAGAAACTGAAAAGTTTTGAGTGCTGGAAGACATATCCAAGAGAAGAAAAATTAAGGCTTTTGACCTTTGTTCTGGAAGACTGTAATTATGCAGATTTGAACAATTTAGAATTGTTACCGTTGAACAATCAAGAGTTTGTTCCCTTTAGTACAGGAACTGATGTATATGTGATCTGTGATGAGACAGCTAGTTTGTTTCCTGGCTTAGACGATCAAGTTATATCTAAAGGTTCAGTGACAGAATATTTATGGACTTGTTTATCCAAGATGGCAGAAAAGGGTAATCTTAATCAAAACTATTTTCTACCTATTAGTAATATAGCTTTAGGACTATGAGCCTGAACATATTCAAGCCACAAAGCTAAGCAGTTAAGATAATGATCCATACATCTTATTGGTATTTGCAACGTAACATCGTGTAGTACATGACTTATCACTATATCAAATGATGGATTTATCAAGAAAATAATCTCTGAACGTTAAGGTCATTTAAATAATGAAAATAAAATAAAAAATAAATCTGCATAAGAAGTTATCTAACTCATTCTGATTATTAGAAAACGAGTGCAGTAGTATGTTCTGTAAAATTGAACACGCTAACATAAGAGCATATAGATTACATGACACACTACTTGAACACTGTTCCTGAACTGAATCCTGAAACTTTATTTGATTTCCTATATAGAGCAATGACTTATCCTAGTACCTTTTCATCAAATAAAAGAAAACCAAATAGTGTCCGAGCAAAACCTCGAAAACGCTTTTACAAATTTAGATATGTTGTTTCTGTGACTTAATTAAATCAATTTCGATTTTCACAATTTTAGCTTTTATAGTTGTTGAGTTGTAGACCACCAAGTAGAGAACAGTGATGCTTAAATTGAATTTGGCCTTTTCTTTCGAACACTTCTTCATGCTCTTCAAGGGTCCAAATTTTCAAATATCATTTTCATGCAGGACAATCGAGTTTGTTGTCAATCTGACACCCTCTTGCGTGTTGTGTTGTTACATCCTGTTTAAGGTTGGGGAGATTAGTGCACTCAAAAACATGGTCTACCCTGTCCATGTTCCTTGAAAACACAACTCTTACAAAAACTGTGGTTACTGCAAAACACTACCTGATCATGTGATCAAAGGTTTATAATCCAAGTTCAATGTGTTAAAAGAGAGATAACACAATTTTGGTAATTTAATATACTAATAGTATATAGCTTGGCTGAGGATACCCTTTAATGAGTTCACTTAGAGTTACAGTTTTTAAATTTCCTTATGACTGTTAATTGTTTCTTTTCAGAGTTGTTTCAACTGAGATGTATAACAGATGAATGCTTGCCTGATGTTATTCAGAAAGTTTTTGACATCAATTTTACTAGAAATAAGAATGGCCGCTTTGTTCAATCATCACAAGCAAATCTTGGAATCAATTGGATTCAGAAAGTATGGAAAGAAATATCTAAACGAGAATATGATGATCTCTCAACGTTTGAAAGCATACCTGTAATAGTTGTTGGTCCAGATGAGATAGAAGACATCAACAATATTGCAACTGATGAGAGGCTAGTGTTAGAATATGTTAATTTGAGAGGAAGGTATATGCTATCTAAACTTGACAATCATGAACCATTGTCAGCAGCCTTGGAGAAGGTGGTTATACTAACTAAAGTAGAAGTTTTCCATCCAAACCAAATGATTAAATTTCCACATACAGATGTTATAGGAAAATATATTCAACTCCCAATTATAGATAATATATTGAATTGTTTCAAAATGGCTGCCTTATCAAGCAGATATCAGCAAATTGCCATTGAGATAAACGATCAATGTTCTGACCATGAAAAGAGAGAATTGGTACAGTTCCTTGCAAATCATTGTTCAGATATTCCAAGAGAAGCATACCAATTATTACAGAAATTAGATTTATTCTGTGAACATGACAATGTATCAGTCGCTCAGATGGTATCTTTAGAGGACAACACATACTTACTGAAAGACTTTATGTATCCTGAAGGTATGAGTTATCCCAGAAAATACTTGGAAAATGAACATGCAGAATTGGCTAATCTTCTTGGAGCGACTGGTGTAGAAGAAATTGAATGTGTTGACCAAACACTTGATTTAATGTTAGAAAACAGTATTAAGTATTCTGTTGAAGATTACACAGGATTGATGATATACCTACAGGATAGACCACCAAAGGTTTTGAACAGTGTCCTTGAGAAAGCAAAGTCTTTAAAATTCATGCCGTCAGGAGATGGAACTCTACACTCTGTAAATAACCTGTTCGATCCAACATCAAGCTTTCTTAAGAACTTATTTTATGATCAGGAAGGCTTGTTTCCAAATGAAAACTTTATACAAGAAAATGGACTGAATCAATTGTTTTTGCAAAACATGGGACTAAAAACTGAAGATGACATTTCTTCAGAAGATTTAGTCCAGGTGGCAACCAGTATACAAATACTTGCAAATGGTATGGATGAGAAAAAGTACATCAAAGCTGAAAGTTTAATTTCATATCTGAAGAGGTATGAAGAAAAGACATCAAGTAACAATACATTGCAAAGAATAAAGCTTATAAAATGGATTCCTATTGATTATGAAAAGCCTGACGACTATCCTGAAGGACTTAGATGGTATGGCAGTAAAACCTTCTGTTCACCTGATGAAGTTAAAAGCATGCAATTCAAAAACTTAGTTGGAACAGTTAGTCCATTGGTACGCTTAGATTTTTTCTCAAAACAGATTACTGCTTGTTATAAGTGGTGTGAACAACCAGAGGAAAATGATGTTATTGAACACTACAGAAATGTTATAAACTCATATGAGACCAGACAGAACTCTGAATATCTACATATAACCAAGCATATCATCGGTTACCTCTTTAAACTATGGGAAGCAGGTAGTTTAAATGATGAAACCACCAGAAAGCTAAATCAAATGAAATGTATTCCAACCAGCTGTCAAGGTTTCAAGTCTGCAAATATTGTTGTTCACAAGATTGCAAATAAACACATAAACTACATTCTAGAACCATACATCTTTGAACTAGCTAAAGATGTTGCAGATTTTAGTGAACTATTTCTTGAACTTGGAATAAAAAGAGAGGTAGATTTTGAGGTATTGGAGTCACTTCTACAGCAAATTTCTGAGAAGTATTTGTTAGAAGAAAAGACAGAAGGAGAGGGAAATGAACTTGAAAAAGACCAAACATTAACATATAACATATTGAAATCAATTGTCGCCATGGAGATAGACAAGTCAGAATTGACAGAGTTACTGGTCCCAATTCATTCAACTAGGGAAGTTTGTATTGTATTTGAAAAAGTAGAAAATTGTACTTATACATCTGGGAAAAGTCCATTTTCAACGGCATTATTTCTAGAGGATGACAATGATGACGATGATGATGACGATGAGGAAAAAATCATATATGTTCATCCATCTATCAATGAATTAGCATCATACCTTGGTGTAGCTTCTGTCACCAAGCGATTTATTTACACTCAGAATACAGGAGTGTTGGCATGGGGACAGGAGGAGAAATTAACAACAAGAATTTCTGGTCTACTAGATAGTTATACTGATGGTCTTGCAGTTCCTAAGGAGCTTGTACAAAATGCTGATGATGCGGGTGCCACCAAAGTATGCTTCCTTTATGACGAAAGAGAGAACCTAGAATGGAGAAATGGACTTTTTGATCAAGGAATGGCTGAATGTCAAGGACCTGCATTATGGGTGTATAATGATGCTATATTTGAAGAAAAGGACTTCAAAAATATCATAGAACTTGGTGGGAAAACAAAAATTTTGGATACAGAAAAGATTGGCAAATTTGGACTTGGGTTTTGTTCAGTATACAATATTACTGATGTTCCAAGCTTTGTGAGCAAGAACACATTAGTAATTTTGGACCCTCATTTACATCACCTTGGTGAAGCTGCCATTGGAACAAATCCTGGTTTGAGAGTACCACTAACTAAAAGTTATAGAAAAAACTTGCCTAACCAGTTCAAGCCATACAATGATATTTTTGGATGCAACCTGGAGCCAAACAACAAAGATGACTATAACAAGACTTTGTTTCGTTTACCTTTGAGAACACAGAAACAGGCATCAGAAAGTGAGATAAAAGATCTGCAGTATACAAAGAGAGAAGTTGTGGAGCTCTTGCAAAAGTTTTTAGAATCAGTAGCAAATTTACTTTTGTTTACTCAGAATGTCAAAGAAATATGTGTTTACCATCTGAACTCAAAAAGCCAAAATCCGAATAAAGAGAAGAAATTGATGTTCCGGGCATGGAAAGAAAACACAGGAAAATCACACGAGGAAAATGAATTCAACATTCTGAAGAAAGTTTCATCTGCAATGAAAGTTGAACAACCAAGTGAAATAAAATTTCCAATACAAATAATAGACATTGGCATTGAGGTTTCCAGTGAGGCACAAGAAATTTCCAAGGAATTTCATACTTCAAGAGACATTACTTCATGGATAATTTCATGGGGCACAGGAAATAAAACGTTTGAGCTTGCCGACAAATTAAAACAACAGGGTGCTATTCCAGTGGGAAGTGTTGCTGTACCAATAAGACGGGATGGAGGCAAATTGATATCTTTTATGGATATGAACGATCTCCCAAAAGGATTCTATTCTAAGAGTAGAATGTTCTGCTTTTTGCCCTTGCCAGTAGAAGCACAGGTACCAGTACACCTCAACGGATGTTTTATGGTAGAACAAGACAGAAAGAGTATTACTAGATACAACCAAGATGACAAAACCAACGATACTAGTTACTGGAACGATGCAATGTTAGATGATGTTATACAAAGTGCCTACATTAATTTATTAGCTTCAGTAGCATGCAGATCAAATGACCCAATCGTTGAAACTGATTATTGGAAAGTTTGGCCAAGAATTACTCCAATGATGAATCCGGACATGGTTTTACTGGCCCAGTCATTTTACAGAAGTATTATAATGAAAGATGATATTGTGTTTTACAGAAGAAAAACTGGAACTGGCTCAGGAGTTAAATGTTCCCTTAGTCAGGCAGTTATCCTAGACCCAGAATTCAGACATTCGCGAGAAAATGGCCAAATAGCATTTGATTGCTTGTTGGAATTCTATCAGGACAGCTGTATTATCATAGATATGCCTTTGGACATTTATATAAACTTTGGTGAAATTCCTGGTGTAGATATAAACAAACTGAAAAGCAGAATCATTTCCAAGACTGACTTCTATAACAAATATTTCTTTCCTAACTTGAAAAAAGATTATTGGCAGCAATTACACAGAAGAAAAGAACGTGACAGATTAGTAATTGGAGCAATAGAGGATAAAGAAATGCACGATCTTGTAAAAAGATATGAGTGTATTCCGGTGCGAATGTCAAATAGGCTCAGAAAGCCTTGTGAATTAGTTTTGGAAAAGGGACCAGTCAGTGCTATGTTTACTGTAGAGGATGAAGTGTTTCCTGATGCCTCAGTAGAATGCTACACTTCGATACTTATCAATATGGGAATGATGGAAGATAAAATTCCATCACCTTTATTGAAGGAGAGGGCTAGAACAGTTGTAACTTTATGTAAGGAAACTGCCTTGGCTCGATCAACCGCAATTGTGAAATATTTAAATACGAACATGCACTTACATTCTGATGCAACAGATAATCTGAAAAACATCCCCTTTTTACCAGTTTTGAAAAATCTTGATGGATGGCCACTTCCTTGGAAAGCAGATGATTTAGAACCAGAAGAATATCTCTTTCCACCTTCTCAGTTATTTTCATCTGACGACAAGTTTGTTATTGGATCAGTTGGGTATGTGTTAGATCAACCTGTAGGTGATGTTGAGCAAGTTGTCATGGAGAGCATTGGAATTAAAACTGTTCTCATTGAAAACGTTGTTGAACAGATCAATGTTCTTGCAAATTCAAACTTGCATTCTTCTGTTGGATTGGAGGAAACATGTGAAGCGTTGTACAAAAGACTAAATAATCATTTACTGTATGATTCAAAAAATCTGATGGTTGTCAATAGTTTGAAAGGCTTTCAACAAAAGAGAATTGTCAAAGTAGAGTCTGATATGGTGGAACCTATAAGAGTGGCGTTAAATCTGATAGGATCATGTTCCCCTTTCTTGTATCAGATGCCGAGAAACTTAAAACAGTACACACGTCTATGGGAATATGTTGGGATACCACATTGCTTTGATGAAAATACTTTTATTGGAATGTTGAAAGAACATCTTAAATTAAAAGGCGAAGGGCAAATAACACCAGAGGAGACTCAGGGTATAATGTATATACTCAAAAACTTATCTGCATATCATCCTGCTGGACCAAATGGAATGCCAGAAGAAAAAAAGAAAGTGATAGTCATCCCTGACCAGAACCGTATTTTGCGTTCAATGTGTGATGTGTGTTATGATGACCCAGATTTTTACTACGAAGATGACGATGTTTACATAGTTCATGAAGAGGTTACACAGCAAATTATCAAAGGTCTTGGAATCATGTCAAAACGCCATTTGTATCTATCAAGGTATTCAGATTCCATACCTTTTGGACAAAAGGAGAAACTTGTCGTAAGACTTAAAGGTATTATAGATGCATACCCAAAGGACCATTCCGTCTTAAATGAACTGCTACAAAATGCAGATGATGCCAAAGCAACAGAAATACATTTTGTATTTGACCAGAGACAACTCGGAACTAAGGATATATTTGATAAGAAGTGGACACCTGTTCAAGGTCCAGCATTGTGTGTGTTTAACAATGCCTGCTTCACAGCGAAAGACTTGCAAGGTAACTTAGATTATCAATTAATGGCACAGCAAATTATTAATATGAGTGTATTACAAGTAAAACGCACCAAAGGTATAGCACTTCTTATGCATTTCTTTATCCTACTGTCAAGTGACATTCAACATTAAGATTAATCAAACATTTTGCAAAGTAATTTCTCCTTAAAGGGCACTGAGTTTATAAACAATTTATGTTCGATTTACTTAATATACACAAATGATAATTGCTTGTCAAAAAGCATTAGAAAATCCTTAATATATATCCAAACAAAGAATTCCGTCTTTTTCGTCCAATATCATCAAAAAGTCAAACACGATTTGTTAACCTTTGATACAGATGAACGGATTTATTTATATGTAAACTTTTATCTGGCTTTATATCAAAAGCTGTAATAGAGCACAAATGTTCAGCAAAATGTGATCTACAAATAAGTCAGTAAATGTTAATGTCTAATGAATCCTTAAAAGAATAAGATATACAGAAAATTCAACATAGTAGAAATCACTAATTGACCACTTTTGGGAGTATTTTCCGTTGAAAGATAATGTTTACACAATGTCATGTTTGACTTTTGCTTGCAGTTTTGCAGCAACTGTAATAGAAACATAGAAATTAACGTAAAGTGAAAACGAAATTAGAACTACAAATAAGTAACACATTAATCTGTCTATGAATATATAGTTAGTTAAAAACATATCTGTTTTGCATTGGTCTTTATTAAAGAGCAAATTCAAAGGTTTTCATAGATGTCAGGTTAGCAGAATATGCTCTTGTTTTGTACTAGACGTTATATTTTTATTACAGGTATTCAAGACTTAGGAGAGGGAAGTAAATCTGAAGATCCTTCTAAAACTGGACAATTTGGAGTAGGGTTCAATGCTGTATATCATTTGACTGATGTACCCTCCTTCTTAAGTCGTGGACAGGACACTCCAGATGGTGGAACATTCTGTGTATTTGATCCACATTGTTCATACCTAAATGTTGCCCAACCTGACAGTCCTGGAATGAGACTTAAACTTGACAGATTTCAGTCAAAGTATGGAGACGTCTACAAAGGGTATTTACAGGATGTAGTCAAAGCTAATACTGGGACATGGTTTCGTCTACCTCTTCGTACTCTTGAAATGGCAAGAAAGTCTGAAATTAGCTCGAAATCATTTTCGGAGAGGGATATGAACACTTTATTAGAAAAAATGAAGTCGCAAATGAAGACAAGTCTATTGTTCCTGTCGAACATTAAAAAGATCAGCATTTCTTACATTAAAGAAAACTGCACTGAGCTGTCAGATACGTTTAGTGTTTGCTTGTCTGTGTCAGATTCAGACATTGAAAATGTCAAAGAATTTTCATCTTATGTAAAAACAGAATCAAAAATGATCAAGTCAAAAGACAAAACATTAAACCAGATAAGCCTAAAGGAAGTAAGATATACAGCAACTGTAGAGGACAATAAAAAAAAATCTGACACCTGGCTTATTGTCCAAGCCTTTGGGTTCAAAGAAGGAGATGCAGTAGCTGAATCTATTTTGACAGCTGCTTCGAGTGGAGAGTTAGGATTCTTACCAAGAGGGGGTACAGCAATGAAAGTTGGAAAGAAAATTGAAGATAATCAAAGAGGGTTACCGTTGACATACATTCCAGAAAGTCAGGATGGGAATGCTTTCTGCTTTTTGCCATTGCCTATTAGAACAGGGCTTCCAGTTCATATAAATGGTCATTTTTCTGTTCATGCAAATAGGAATGGACTTTTCGGAGGTACTTCCGCCACACATATAGATGACAATAGAACCAAATGGAACAATTTGCTACTACGGCAAAATGTGGCATTTTCTTATGCAAGCTGCTTAGAATATTCAAAAGAAGTTCTTCCAAACCTGTTGAATAATTTCAAAAACATTGATATATTGAAAATTTTCTTTACCAGTTTCCCCGACCACGATAATGTCACAGGAACCTATTGGAAAGAGCTTGTAAATTGTATTTATGAAGACATACACAAAAGAGCATTACATATATTTCCAATATACCCAAAGTTCACAAATTCTGAACAGAAGATGTCCTTGTGTAACCTACCAGGAGAACTTGAGCAAGACGAAATAGACTGGATTCCTTTAGAGACAGAAGGTCATACATTTAGAGCTTGTTTTGATAATTTGGCCTCTTTTTATCAACTAGATGAACAGGATTACAAATCAAAAAACGTTCTTCAAAAGCAGGAAATTGAAGTCAGACAGATCTTAGTGGATTCAGGAATGAAGTTGATATGCATACCACTATGGATTTTTAGAAGTATTTGTAAAGCATTTCCAGATGAAAAGTTGTCCAGTGGAAATTCTGTATCTGATTTGAAGTGTGCAGTTGCAGATGCTTTAACATGTGAACATGCAGATACATCATCAGGACTAGTAGTCACCTTTTACAGGTCATGGAACACTGGAAACATAGATAAATGTAGGATCAGTAGTGTAAACATTCCACTCAAAGAATCTATATTTAAGTCAGTGGAAAGACTTTCATTTTTCCTTCAGTTTTGTTTGAAGTTGGGAATTGAATGTTCAGAGTTTGAAGGACTTCCATTGATGGTAAACAACTCTGAACAGTTGGTTTGTTTTTCACCCAACACAACTATCATGTCAGAGTTCTGTAACTTGCTCCCTTCATCGAGCTCCATGTTTGTTCATAATAGGTTGGTAGTTATTTTATGCAAATTTAAACAGTTCTTTAAGTGTCTTGATGTAGAAAACTTTTGTTCAGAGCTTCTTCATTCAGTAGATCAACAGTATTACCAGCAACATGGGCCTTTGCCATGGGATAGCTCACAGACATCTCTCCCAAATGATGCATGGATGGTTATGTTTTGGGATTTTTTGAAGACCATACCTTCAATATCAGAGCTTAGTAACTGGTGTCTTTTCCCGGTATTATGGTATCAAGAAAAGCTAGCTCTTATTTCTTTCAATTTAGCATATACAGTTGTAAATTATAACAGCTTTGGTCAGCAGTTGATAGAAGACATGAACATTGTTTCAGTACTGAAAAAGCTGTCAATACCAAGTTTGTCATCATACAACAAATTTTCAAAACATGCCGGTGAAATTGTAGCATCTAAACAGCAACCAGACAAACTTGCTAAGTGTTTAGTGTTCCACAAAAATGTTTTTACTAATGCTCAGTTAGATCAGAATGAATGTAATAGACTTGTTACTTACTTAGCTACAAATGTTAGCAAGATTGGATCAATTGTCAGAGATAATCTCAAACAGCTGACGATATTTACATCAATTTTTGGCGAAATAGTGAGTGTTGAAGGCTTTCGTGTTTTGGTTGTTGACATTGATTATAGCAACATTGTACTTGATGGTTTGGCAGAACTATCAAATCATTCTAACACTCTTCTATTGAAGCACAATGCCTTACATGTAGAAATGTATAGAGTCCTAAAGTTTAGGGTTTGTGAGATACTACAGGATGAGCACAAATTAATAGAGTTTTACAGGATGTTTGTTCTGCCAAATTTTGAAATTTTGCCAAGGAATTTACATCTTTCACATTTGAGTTTTATCAGCGATAAACTTATTAGAAATGATAATCTTATGGAAGCTTTGAGAAATTTGCATTTTATTCCAACCACAAATAGTGATATTCTGAAGAAGGCATGTGAATACTTTAGTCCACATCACAAAGTCTTTTCAAGTCTTTGCAAGCCATCCGAATTGCCACCACACCCATTTAACAGCTTATCATGGAAAAGATTTATGGAATTTGCTGGAATGAAACTAGAATTGACTAAAGTACAATTCTTAGAATTTGCATGCCATATACAGAATCAAGGTCCAACAGAATTATCTGAAAGTCAGTCAGTTGAACTTGTTAAACATTTGTTTTCTCAGCAGAAGCTTGCCAAGGATATGGAGTTCCTGAGAAGAATAAGAGAAATTCAGTTTATCAAGGCATTTGTAGTGCCATTTTATTGTTCTACAATAAGCCCTCAGCTTTCAGCCAACAAACTTATAGCTTTCAGTGGATCTCTTCCTAATAGGCACTTCAGACTTGCTTGGACAATGCAAAACATTTTGCCTCTTTATGCAAGCCCACCAAACTCTGTATTATTAGAAGGTTTGCTGATCCAAAAAGAACCGGAGATAAATACTTTTATTTCACATGTTCACAAGGTGTGTTATTCACTTCAGAAAAGATTGCAAAGTGACAAAACAATGTTCGTCAAAGATTTAATGACCAGCATTTATGATTATATCGAGGCTTTACCAATAAAAACAATAGAACAGATGAAACCACAGCTTGCAGAAACTCCTTTTATACACATTGTGGAACACGACACATTTATGAAAGTTAGAAATGTAATCTTAAAGGAGGGAAAAAACTCTGAAATACCCCCATATTTGCTTGTAGGATCTGAAACCTACGGGAAATATTTTCCAATATTCAGAACACTTGGGGGTAAAGACCATGCAGATTTGGACCATTACTTTCGAGTTCTATCTAGTATCAGAGAGGAAGCAGGTGAGAAAACACTAGTTGCAAGAGAATTGGAATGTACAGAATCCGCTGTTCGTGGTGTTCTTTCAGTGCTTCATCGTCTACCTAATACACCACAAGTTGAAGAATCTGTGTTCTATCTGTTAAGTAGCGAAGATAAACTTTTCCCATCTTGTGAACTTGTTTATGTTGATAGACCTTGGCCATTTCAAAACCGACTTAAAAATCAACGTAAGATTAAGTTTCTTAAACAAATGGATCTTTTCAAAGATATTGGATTAAATGTAGACCGTTGCCTGTCATTGCTTCCAGCTTCCATGCAGCTAAAATGGTTAAGCTCAGTTGTTAGAGAAGAACTTCTCACAGATCAAAACACTGTTCCGTGGGAAGTTGCTGAAACATTACAATCTTTTCTCACCAGTGAATTATTTGTATATGCTATAAAAAGGCTAGTAAAAACAAAGAACAAAACCAAAAGTAAAAAAGACATTGAAGACCTTTTAGAGAAAGTATCCTCAAGTGTAACATCAGTTAGAATTGTTACCCTCCAAGATGTTAAAACAGTTTTAGTCTACAGAAACGAACAAATAGCATCAAGTGTCGAAGACAGAATAGTTTATCATAAGAGGGCTGAAAATATTGTGTATGTGGAAAAATCTAAGTTGGAAATGAGTGCATGGCTTAAAAAAATACTACGTCATGTTGTAAAAGTAATAGTAAGATTGTGTATGGATCAAGTAGAATCAGACAAATTACAAACTGTTTTGTTGCATTATGATAACAATTTTGAAGAGATGGAACAATTGTTAGATGATTTTCAAGCTGTTGCATTAGATTTCAAGCCTGTAAATACATCATGGATTCCATTACCTGGTACCCCTGTTCCACTTGATTGTCTTGATTCATTAGTACAGGACCTGGTTAAATTCTCACCTGGAGATTATGCTGTTCATGAAATATTCGACAATATAGACGATGATGTAGATAGTAAGGACATAGCCAGAATGTACATTTATGTAAAAATTATAGAACAGTTAATGGATGGCCAATTCCCATTGTATAAAGTTGATGTTGGAGAAGGACAAACTAAAGAAGTTTATTCATACTTACTTTATCAGATAGAAAGAAAGAAGAATCTAGAGACGGGATTAGAACTTCATACAGATGGGCATGCAGGGTACAATATTGGGACTAAGGATAAAATAAAACAACAGATCGAGGAGACACTTGTTGATGCATGGAGATTAGGACAAGACAAGTTTAAAAAGGTCTACAGACGATTACTTCTTCAATGGCATCCAGATAAAAATGAAGATTCCGAATTTTGTTGTGAGATAACAAAACATATAATTGATTTTGCAAAACGTTTGAATTCCGACGAGATGGACATTTCAATCATTCCACAATACAGGGAAAGAAGAGGCAATTCATCTGGGGGAAATTGGCAAGCATATAATGATACTTGGAACGATCATGTAAGTAAGGCTAGAGCAGCAGCACATGCACCCACAAGAGAACCACATGAACCCACAAGAGAGCAGTGCTATACATTTGACGTAAACGGATTTGCGGATAGGGTACGACACAGACACAGTCACAGTCAAAGAAATGCTAGCAATACTAATTATCATTACACTGGACACCATCCTAGTAATAGTAATGAATATCACCCAGATCCACAACCTCAGATGGGAAGAGTTTGGTTGAAACAGGCAAAGAACGATATTGCTACTGCTAGATTACTACTGAACACAGCAACAGAACAGTCATTTAACTGGGTGTGCGTGATTAGCCAGCAGGTAAATATTGCTGTATTCATTCCTTTTGGCAACTATGATGATATTTGGACAGTTGTGGAATTTAGTAGTATCCTTCTAGTTAGTTGGTGCTACTCTTGGAATACGTTTTTGGCACTTGTATAGAGTGGTTTAATTTCTTAGACACCAATATCGTTTTCAACATAAGTTAAAAAATGATATTCCCGCAAAGTTTCTTTGAGTTTAATTCTGAATTAGTTCAATACACACCAAAACCGAAAACTGTTACATAAACCCTCTCTTTGATAATTTGTGGTATATTTGAAAATTTGTACTTCACAACAACATATTTATTTTAAGATTATTTGGCCTAATTTGAGATATCTATTCTCATGACTTGCACTTATATCTTGTGATTTGATAACTTTATTGTCAATTAATTCATTCAGATAAAGAATGTATAATGTTGGACTTTTCCGTGTTAAATATTTTGAGATGTCTACTATATTTGAATTATAGCTAGACAATTCCTTCATTAGCCAGCTGTGCTTCAAGAGGGACGAAAGATACCAAAGGGACAGTCAAACTCATAAATCTAAAACAAACTGACAACGCCATGGCTAAAAATGAAAAAGACAACCAGAAAAACAATAGTACACATGACACAACTTAGAAAACTAAAGAATAAAACAACACGAACCCCACCAAAAACTAGGGGTGATCTCAGGTGCTCCGGAAGGGTAAGCAGATCCTGCTCCACATGTGGCACCCGTCGTGTTGCTTATGTGATTACAAATCCGGTAAATAGTCTAATTCGGTAGGTCACATTCATGAAAGGGAAGGGGATTGTAGTTACGACGTAAGGAACATATCCGATATCATTTGTGAAACGGTTATTCCATAACGGTCAACCAACTCGTGATGGCGTCCGTAAAATTTACGAAGGGATGATTTCAACTTCACCATTTGGAACTCTTGGTTTAATAGCTTCCTTGTGAGCAGTAACCCTCTATCAAGAAAATCGTGATAGGAAATGCAAGCACGGGAATGTCGTATCAATTGGGAGATATATACCCCGTATGCAGGTGCTGCTGGAATGTTGCTACTTAGAAATGGAAAGTTCACAATTGGAAAGCTGAAATCATCTCTTTTGTCGTAAAGTTTTGTTTTAAACCGACCCTCATTGTCAATTTCTAGATGACACAACTTTTACCAAAAATACTGTATTTTGATTCTAGTAGGAGTTCGTTTAATTATTGAAGTATGTGTATTAATAAAATTATCATATTCTAGGCAGCAGAAAAAGCTTTAAAGGCAATCCATGTATGTGAAGATGCTAAACGAGTCAGCAACTACCATTCTTTGATAACATCAGTTTGTTTGAAAAATCCAACATTGAAGCAAGCTGCTGAGGAGTTAGAGCGATGTATTGGGGACTACTCTAAAATGAGATATCCAAGACCTGTGTTTTATCCAAATACACCATCAGATTTGTACAGTCATGAAGATGCTACAGAAACAATAAAATGGGCAGAAATTATTGTCAGCACAGTTGATGATATGATGTAACTAGTTTAAATATTGTTTTGCTTTTATGTATAATAATGCTTGACCTTTTTATGAATGTATATCTTGTTTTAGCTCTCCCACCTGTTTATTTTGTATTTGGGTATAACTTGATGTTTGGAGACAAATCTGATGATTCCATTTAACAAAAACTTTGATAATTCACTGAAATAACAAATCTTATTTGTAGGAATGATAAATACTTATTTTGTTTGGATTATACGATCATTGTTTTAATTCGGTTGCATGTAAGAGGGCTGCCAAGCTTAGTGTATTTGATAAATGTTGTTTTCAAACATTGTAGGACGCAACCTTACTTTTGTTTTTCTTAGAGAAATGGACATAACATGATTAATATCCATTTCCAAAATCATAGATTTGCTTATTATATAATTATGAGCACATAAATAAGACAAATTTACAAGACCAGTTTAATAGTTATCCTGAATAGTCTTATATATATTTCCTTTCAAAATTTGCCTCCAATGATGTACTCATATATAGCTGATATGTGTGATTTCTCCTTACTCAGACTGAATCCGCTATATTTGTACTTTTTTTAAGTTTTGGAAAAACTGAAATGTTCATTTTTAATAACTAGATGTTTATAGAAAATATCAAGATGTTTAATGAAAGACATTAGAGTTAAGAGTTTTTGTGATAAAATATTATCATGATGGCAGGCTTAATTATTATTAATTATTATTAATTCATTCATAATTGACATATTTTCCATGTATGAAGTTAATAGTTGTTCTACCAAATAATTGATAATGATTGACAATTGTTTAGAAAAAGTGTTTTATTTTTTTATTGAGAGAACAATTTAATTATTATAATTTAGTATCATAAATATATTTTTGTGCTACTTTGAATGAAATAAGATTGATTACAACATAAGTATTACAAAATGTCTGAAATCCCAATGTGGATTGGTGGTTAAGCCTCTTGTTAATGATTATGTTAATGTGTGATGTTTGTTGTTTTTTTACATTATGTATTTTATATTTTGTATTTGTTTATATTTACTGATATTGTAGTTTTCACAATTGTTTATCAATGTCATTTGTCTGTGACAATGTACTTTATAAAGGAGAATGTCCACAAAGGGGTAACATTGCCTACTTTAGAGCCTATTATGTACTTTATGTACTTGTTTTAGTAGGCGTAACAGGACTTGAAATAGATCCATGAAAGTACTTAATGTGACTATTTTTAATCATTTATGATAAAGTTAAAATTCGTATCATATTAAAGTGAACCTTTGTTTATCAATGTGATAGTAGAACTAGAGTTCGTTTGTTTTGATGACATGTTTTTCCTATTTTTTGGTTCAAAGATGAACATTTTAAAAGGCCCTTTGTATTATCCTCCATTTTTTGTTTTAAATTTAAAATTAACTTAGCTGAGCTCAAGTATTTCTTTCTTTTTTTAATAAAATTAAGATATTAACTTAAAGTTGTTCAAATAGATATATCACAAATTAAACCACCATAATAAACATGTGATCAATATTTTATCCTTTAATTAAATTTATAGTTAGTTACAGAATATTGGTATTTTTTACACTTTGGTTTTGAGTTTAGAATTAAAAAAATGTTTTCCCATACGTCTTATGTAGATTATTGTTATCCAGTGACAACTATTTCATGTATATACAGGAGGAGTACAATTAAGCAATATCTGATTTGGTGTGATGTTAAATGTGACTCGGTTAGAACTGAAGTTAAGTTAAGCAACACTTTATGGTGTCTTGTACTGAAAAAATCAACATAACTTTAATGACATATGAGAGAACTGGTTCCCAGAACTTCGATTTTTGTATTATACGAAATTATAAGTCATATAAAGGCAACATTAGTGTACCGCTGTTCAAAAGTCATACATCGATTGTGAGAAAACAACCTGCTTACAACTAAAACTGAGGGAAAAACATCAAAATATAAAAGGAAAACAACGAACTAACAGAACACTGAAGTGCAACAAAACAACAAAGGTCAATGAAACATACATAAAACTACATTTTAGATGACAACTGCCATATCAAAAAGTGTTCTAAAAGATCAATCATTCAGCTTTAATTTTATATCAATATGACCTAAATATTCTACATATTTTGAAAAAGAGGGACGAAAGATACCAGAGGGACAGTCAAACTCTTAGATTGAAAATAAACTGACAACGCCATGGCTAAAAATAAAAAGACAAACAGACAAATAATAGTACAGAAAACATGACAAGAGTGCACACACTGAAATGTCTCGCCTTTTTTACTAATCATTGATATTATGTTGATAGTCATAAACATAAAGCTTTATTACAACCGTCACATATAAACTAAACATAAACCAAGAAAAGAAAACATTGACCTTTGAACCAAGAAAACGAGGTCAAGGTCAGATGAACCATGCCAGGCAGACATGTACAGCTAACAATTCTTCCATACAACAAATATAGTTGATCTATTACTTATAGTTTAAGAAAAACAGACCAAACCACATAAAAAACTTAACACTGAGCAATGAACCGTGAAAATGAGGTCAAGGTCAAATAAAACCTGCACGACTGACATGTAGATCATAAAATATTTCCATACACCAATATTGTTGACCTATTGCATTTAGTATTAGAAAAAAAGACCAAAACTCAAAAACTTAACTTTGACCACTGAACCATGAAAATGAGATCAAGGTCAGATGACACCTGTCAGCTAGACATGTACACCTTACAAACATTCCATACACCAAATATAGTTGACAAATAAAACCTGCACGACTAACATATAGGTCATAAAATATTCCCATACACCAAATATAGTTGACCTATTGCATATAGTATTAGAAAAAAAGACCAAAATACAAAAACTCAACTATAACCACTGAACCATGAAAATGAGGTCAAGGTCAGATGACACCTGTCAGTTGGACATGTACACCTTACAGTGCATCCATACAACTTATATACTAGACATATTGCTTATAGAATCTTAGATATGGACTTGACCACCAAAACTTCACCTTGTTCACTGATCCATGAAATGAGGTCGAGGTCAAGTGAAAACTGTCTGACAGGCATTAGGACCTTGCAAGGTACGCACATACCAAATATAATTATCCTATTACTTATAATAAGAGAGAATTTAACATTACAAAAAATCTTT
This sequence comes from Mytilus galloprovincialis, assembly GCF_965363235.1. NCBI lineage: Eukaryota > Metazoa > Mollusca > Bivalvia > Mytilida > Mytilidae > Mytilus > Mytilus galloprovincialis. The sequence continues at coordinate 103,972,577 of NC_134841.1, read as the reverse complement.
TTTTTCAAGTGGTCACTGAAACAATAAAATAAGGTCAAGGACATTGGACATGCGACTGACGGAAACTTTGTAAGATGAGGCATCCATATACAAAGTATGAAGCATCCAGGTCATCCATTTTCTAAAATATAAAGCTTTTAAGAAGTGATCTAACAACGCCGCCGCCGCCGCCGGATCACTATCCCTATGTCGAGCTTTCTGCGACAACAGTCGCAGGCTCGGGAAAAACAAAAGACAAAGCAACACAAACCCCACCAAAAACTAGGGGTGATCTCTGGTGCTCTGGAATGGTAAGCAGATCCTGCTTCACATGTGGCACCCGTCGTGCTGCTTATTTTATTACATATTCGGTAAAAAGTCTAATTCGGTAGGTTACAATCGTGAAAATGGAAGGGTATTGTAGTTACAACATAAGTAACATATTCCATATCATCTGAGAAAGGGTCATTCTATAACGGTCATCCAATACGTAATGGCATCCGTAAAATTTGCGAAGGGATGATTTCAGCTTCACCAATTGGAACTTTTGGTTTAATAGCTTCCTTGTGAGCAGCAATTCTCCATCAAGAAAATGATTATAGGAAATGCAAGCGCGGGAATATCGTATCAATTGGGAGATATATATGCAAGTGCTGCTGGAATGTTGCTACTTAGAAATGGCAGGTTCACAATTGAGAAGCTGAAATCATCACTTTTGTCGTAAAGTTTTGTTTTCAACCGACCCTCATTGTCAATTTCTAGATCAAAGTCAAGATATGAGGTCGACTTAACTGTATCTGTAGTATCCTTTATCTCTAGTTCGATGGGATAGATTCGTTCAACATTGTCACCAAATTTTGTATTATTTAGTGAGTGAATAACATCTATATAGCGGAACGTAAAGTTAAATGATATTGCTTACTTCTTATCTTTCACCTAAGAAGTTCCTGTATGAAGTCAGCCTCATAATAATAAAGAAACAAGTGGGCAAGAAGAGGGCCATAAATGGTTCCCATTGGAATTCCGACAGTCTGTTGAAAAACACGTCCTCCAAACGTAAATAATATGTTGCCAATCAAGAATCTTGAATCTTGATAATGTCAGTTTCAGAGAATTTTTGTTTGAATCAGAGTGAATCTTAACAAAGTAGGATGTATCCCTACCCCAGGTAATTTTTTTAGTTCGGAATGGGGAATACTTGTGTAAAGTGTAGGAAAAAGTCAAATGTTTAATACTATTGCAAGATGAGAGAGTGTTAGATTGAACGTACCCTAAAAGATCTTTGGATTTTTTTTAGTATCCACATCTCATTCACACCACCTCTAGAATAGGCAGTTTCACAATAACTTTGGAGCCAGGCTTTGATTGTTGATAAAATAGATGTTAATAATTTAGAAAGTTTGTCTGTAAAAGTTACTACATTAATTGCTTGATAAACGAATTAGGTATAGACAATTCACTTGGAACCTCAACATATACCCTCACGACACTTACCAAAGAGGAAATCCTGGATAATCATAGGTCTGTTCTTTTTTCCTTTGGTATTTCAACCAAAGATGAAGAACTGGATCTTCCATCACTGTATTGGATACCTAAACTACATAAGTGTCCTTACAAACAACGGTATATTGCTGGGTCTTCCAAGTGCTCCACGAATCCTCTTTCTAAATTATTAACATCTATTTTATCAGCAATCAAAGACAAGCTTCAAAGTTATTGTGAAACTGCCTATTCTAGAGGTGGCGTGAATCAGATGTGGATACTTAAAAATTCCAAAGATCTTTTAGAGTACATACAATCTAACTCTCTTTCATTTGACTTTTCTACTCTTTATACAAGTATTCCACATTCCAAACTAAAAGACAAATTGAAAGAGTTGGTATTACTTTGCTTCATAAAAAGGAATGGCCAACGTAGATACAAGTATCTTGTCTTGGGGAGGGATAAATCATACTTTGTAAAGAATCACTCTGATTCAAACAAAAAATTCTCTGAAACCGATATTATCAAGATGCTTGATTTCTTGATTGACAACATATTTGTAAAGTTCGGAGGACGTGTTCTTCAACAGACTGTCGGCATCCCAATGGGAACAAACTGTGCCCCTCTACTTGCCGACTTGTTTCTTTATTATTATGAGTCTGACTTCATGCAGGAACTGCTTAGGAAGAAAGATAAGAAGTTAGCAATATCCTTTAACTCTACTTTCCGCTATATAGATGACGTTCTTTCACTAAACAATTCAAAATTTGGTGACTATCGCATCTATCCCATCGAATTGGAGATAAAGGATACTACAGATACAGTTAAGTCGGCTTCATATCTTGACTTACATCTAGAAATTGACAATGAGGGTCGGTTGAAAACAAAACTTTACGACAAAAGAGATGATTTCAGCTTTCCAATTGTGAACTTTCCATTTCTAAGTAGCAACATTCCAGCAGCACCTGCATACGGGGTATATATCTCCCAATTGATACGATATTCCCGTGCTTGCATTTCCTATCATGATTTTCTTGATAGAGGGTTACTGCTCACAAGGAAGCTATTAAACCAAGAGTTCCAAATGGTGAAGTTGAAATCATCCCTTCGTAAATTTTACGGACGCCATCACGAGTTGGTTGACCGTTATAGAATAACCGTTTCACAAATGATATCGGATATGTTCCATACGTCGTAACTACAATCCCCTTCCCTTTCATTAATGTGACCTACCGAATTAGACTATTTACCAGATTTGTAATCACATAAGCAACACGACGGGTGCCACATGTGGAGCAGGATCTGCTTACCCTTCCGGAGCACCTGAGATCACCCCTAGTTTTTTGGTGGGGTTCGTGTTGTTTATTCTTTAGTTTTCTATGTTGTGTCATGTGTACTATTGTTTTTCTGTTTGTCTTTTTCATTTTTAGCCATGGCGTTGTCAGTTTGTTTTAGATTTATGAGTTTGACTGTCCCTTTGGTATCTTTCGTCCCTCTTTTACACCCATGCGTAGGAATTATTTTGTGTTAAATGTGTACTACTTTCTGTGTTAAACCTGAAGGATGTATTGTGAATTAGATTAAGTTGCTTACGTTCTTGTCTTTTGGTGTTTGGTGGATATTAGCAATTACTGAACATGGTGATTGATTTATTTTCATGGGTACCAGTTAATATTGTAGTGATTAATTGTACGTTGTTGAACATTTAAATTTGTGATTCATCAGTACCAATGAAATCCATGCAAATTGGTAATCCAGGAATAATAATGAGTTCAGAGTTCATACTTGGAGTGCTGGATATTTTCATTTACAACAGATAACCTACAGAGTCTTCTGAATCTAGTTATAGAGTAGGTGATTTAATAAGATGACTGTGATGAAAGTTTTTAAAAGACACATATTTTCTAACTTTCTCTAATAAAACACAATCAAAGTGCTGGATAGCACCTGTGGAAAGTTTGCAACTGTAGATTGTAATATTTCAAATAGATAGTGTGTAGATTGCATGGTTACCTTTTTTTCCTACTTAAAAAAGAAAAAACTTTATCAAGAAATAATTGTAACAGGATGCTGCTACGAAGTCTCCCAAACAAAGCTCTCAAAATTAGTCATTCCCACGGGTCGCCTGACATTAAGCAAAGTCCAATACAAATTGGTCCGGTCTAGTAAAGTGATATTCATGATTTGGGGGTGGGGATCTAGACAGTTTACAAGTTCTCAAACAGGCAGGAGGTAGGGTAAGAGTGGCCCTAGGGGACTAGCCTTTTATTTCATCTGATTTGTTTTATTATTCCGTACAAGAATATATGTTGTTTCAGTGTGGGGATTTCAACAGTTTTCAAGTTTTCGAAAAGGGGGTGGATCTTGACTGTTTACAAGTTCTCAAAACAGGATGGGGTGGGGTTACACCGAGGGACTTAATTATATTTCACTTTATTCGTTTTATTGTCCAATACAAGAATATTTATGATTAAGGGTTGGGGATCTCAACCGTTTACAAGTTCTCAAACATGAGGGGTTGGGGATGACTCAGAGGTACTCCCACTATATTTCATTGGTTTTGTTTTGTTGCCCCATAAAATAGAATATATATGGTTTAGGGGTGATCATCTCGACCGTATAAGTTTTCCAAAAAAAGTTGGTTGGGTCACCCCTGTGGACTTCTTCTATATTTCATTTTGATTTATTTTATTTTCTCATACAAAAATATATATGGTTTGTGGGTGTGGATCTCAGCCGTTTACAAGTTCTCAAACAACAAGGGGATGGGAGTGACCCCTAGGGACTCGCCTTCTTTTGAATTTGATTTGTTTTATTGTCCAGTACAAGAATATATATGGTTAAGGGGAGGGGATCTTGACCATTTCCAAGTTGTCAAACAACAGGGGGTGGGGCTGACCCAAAGGGACTCCCACTTTATTTCATTGAATTTGTTTTGTTGCCCTATACAAAAATAGATATGGTTTAGGGGTGGGGATCTCGACCGTTTACAAGTTCTCAGACATGAGGGGGTGGGGCTGACCCAAAGGGACTCCCACTTTATTTCATTTGATTTGTTTTGTTGCCCTATACAAAAATATATATGGTTTAGGGGTGGGGATCTCAATCGTTTACAAGTTCTCAGACATGAGGGGGTGGGGCTGACCCAAAGGGACTCCCACTTTATTTCATTGAATTTGTTTTGTTGCCCTATACAAAAATATATATGGTTTAGGGCTGGGGATCTCGACCTTTTACAAGTTCTCAGACATGAGGGGGTGGGGCTGACCCAAAGGGACTCCCACTTTATTTCATTGAATTTGTTTTGTTGCCCTATACAAAAATATATATGGTTTAGGGGTGGGGATCTAGACAGTTTCTAAGTTCCCAGACATGAGGGGTTGGGGCTGACCCAAAGGGACACCCACTTTATTTCATTTGATTTGTTTTGTTGCCACATACAAAAATACATATGGTTTATGGGTGGGGTGACTGACCCCTCTGGAGTTCCTCTATATTTCATTTGATTTATTTCATTGTCCCATACAATAATATATATGGTATATTGGTTGAAGTCTCAACTGTTAATAAGTTCTCAAAAAACCAGGGGGTGAGAGTGACCCCAGGGGACTCGCCTTTTATTTCATCTGATTTGTTTTATTGTAACATATAAAGAACATATAATGTTTAGGAGTGGGGATCTGACTGTTTTTAAGTATTCAAACATGAGGGGTTAGGTGGGGTGACACCATGGACTCAACCTAAATTTAATTAATTTGATTTGTTTTATGGTCCTGTGATCATTACTGAAAACCATGTGTGTCTGTCACTTACTGTTTTCTTCAAGTTTATAATTTATTATTGTTATTGAAAATTAAAAAAAAAATCCCTTAGGGTTCTTTAGTAAATTCCTCCCTTCTGTTGGCCCCTCAAAATACAACTAAATAGACCCCAAGGAGAAAAATAATAAGAAATGAGCAAAAACTTTGTTTAGGAGTCTTAATAGCAATTAGTATAATTACGATTTTTGTTATAGTCCGATTTCTTATGCCGAATATGTAAAAGGCCGAGTTTATTATAGTCCGAGTTTGTTGTGGGCCGAGATCAGATGAGATACCATGATACTTCCGATACTCTCGGGCTTTTACATATTGAATAGAAATTTGTAAAAATCGTAGTATAAAGCGACGAAAAATGTTCATTCATGAAATATTTTAAACACGCTATTAATTTTCTCTTCAACCGGAGGAAGGTAGGAAACCTTTGAAACCGGGATTGTAGTACTCCCGTTTGGAGGCACACATATATAGATCTGACTCATGTCTGAAGAATACCGATAAAATCATAACGTAGAAACTGCTGTCTCGTGTGTGTATTGATTTTACTTTCCGCGTAGCGCAGATCCGCGAAGTAGTTTTTGTTCGTCTTTCAAATGAAGTTGAATTATTTGATTTATCGATGAAAATTCAGTGCATTTTTTATTCAAGCTGTATGCTATTAAAATAGAAGAGCTCAAAATTTCAAAAGCATTTCTATTATTAGTTTTCAAACACCAGTACTACATTATCTAGAAGTAGGACACACTTCCTAAAGTAAGTTAGGCTGTCTCTTTTCCGGTTAGGCCGATGCCTTAAGAAAGTTTATTGCTATAGCAAGCTATAGCAAACTTTCCAAAAACAACCAGCAAAATTTCTATTTAATTGTTAATACTTTATTAAAAATATCATAATAAACATAAGTAGTGTAAATATATTTAATGAGTGATAACATAAACTATGGACGGATACAAATCACAACATTTACACATCAGGACAGACCATAATTGTAAAAATAACTGTTTAAACTGCTAAGGATTTGTGAAATGCCTTGTTAATTTTAATTAATAAAAGTTTAGATATGAAAAACTGGAGGCATAAATATACCAATTAAATATGTAGATTCATATATATTATAGGCCAAAGATTTAGTTTTACATCTGTAATCAAATTATGTCTTGCAATGAAATAATATTGTCAATAAACACTAGTCAATGCAGAGTAAAAAAGATAATTATCGATGCAATAATTGAAGATTACAAGTTTTGAAAATGATGGCAAGGTAGTTACAGAATCTTACTGCTGGACTTAACTTCAAATAAAGGAACATTTGCAAAATAAATCAATTGAATGAAGCAAAATATGAAACAAGGAAAAAGTTATTGCAAAAAACACCAAATTTTAGAAAATCAGTAAAATTAGGTATAAAAATATGTTCATGGTAAAAAGGCATATTTTTCTCCATTGTAAAATAGTCTTATTATGTCTCCTCTTTGTGCATATTCTATCTTAAGTAAATACACAACATACTCCCTGGGTGACATTAAAAATAACTAATAGACAACAAAAAGTACTTTTGGCATGTGAGATGTATATACGGAAGACCATTGTTTGATTTTTATTTCTGTTGAATATTCTTTATTAACCATGAAAGCTAATGATAAAGTGGTTGTGTGTATTGTATCTATAGTTAGAACTTATACCAGTATTATCAACTATCATCGTATGAAGGTTATGCCTAGTGTAGCATGTATAAGACTGTAAAAGATAAAAAAAATTGTCAAATGTCAACATGGAAACGTATGTTAACAGAAAGTGTTGACACAGGTTTCAGCTCTTACACAAAAACACATAAATCATATTCCTATAAATCTACAATTAATTAGAACTATGGTATATCAGTTTAAAAATTTTGGGAAACCTTTTCCCATGGATCACCATGGCTAAATAGCATCCTAATATGACAAATACAGTGAAATTAAAAACCTCTTTATCTTTCCGTTTTATCTCACTTAAACCCCTTTTTCAAATAAGTATTCAGGCTATGTTTAATCTGATTGAAAATATCATGTGAGGAATAACAAACGGAAATTTAGGAAAAATTAGTGACAAAAAAGTTTAAATCTTTTTTCCCTCTTTTTTTTTAATCATTACAAATTCCACTTAAAATTAAGAGAAATCTTGCTATTCTATATAAAATTCATGTGTGATATACAATATTCATTCAGATTTATTTAAATGAATATCTCCTGATGAACATTTAAATACTTGAAATGAATATGGACACAAAAGTTCACTTTGAACATTTCTTTTTTGTAAAGATTTCTGGTTAATTTTTATTCTATTTTCTCAAGACAAAAGTGAAATCTAGTTTAAGTAGAACAAAATAAACCTGCAAAACATCTGCTAACATGCGTTATTGCATGTGTCACTCATGTTTTGCATACAAAAGAAGCTATCAAGAAAAGTGATAACTGTTTAAATAAGAAATAATTGTTTATGTATTAAGTTGATGGTTAAATGCATAGAAATATTACCTGTATCAAAATTTATCATAATTTTAATTTCACTTTCTGATTAAATATCTTCAATAACAATGAAAACAGAATTGACCACTTATAACAAGTAAGGTTATTAAACAGATAATTGGCCTCTATTGTAATTTTTGGCTATTTTTACTGATTCATAATAAAACATGTTAATAAGAAGACCTGTAAAAAATATGAACACATCATCTTTTTTCTATTGCAGCTCGAGTCAAATAAAGGAAACCCACAAAAAATGCACTGAATACTACAATTTAAAGCTGAACATCAATTTTAACAATCTGGTGATGAAGTGATAATGCCTTTTGTGGATGTAAGTGAAAGCACCTAATGGTATATTACAAATGACCATCAGATTCAATATGTTTCTACAATTTTGTGAGACAGACTAAGAAAATGGCAAGATGCAAAGCATGTTTGTTTTCATGGGTTTCTTCTCTAAAATAAAAAGTGCTAGCAATACAGAAAGAATTATGCATCAAGCTAGCAACTATAGAAGAATAGTACAACAGATGTGTGTGTAGTGCAGAAAAACAGCTACTTTTTACTGAGATAAGTCTTGGTAATTCTGACTCATTTCACACTACTATCAGTTACATTTATTGCAAAAAAACCAGAGAAATTCAATTAATAAGTATGCAGATTTTTGTTTGCCTAAACAATATCAGATTGCATTGTGCAGTATCTTAAAAACTTTTTTAATATGATTTCCATCCAAAAAACTAGCTAATCATTACAATTTATATCTATCCTACCTACATGCATATATTCTACCCTTTTTTATCTGTGCTCCACCACATAGAAATCCTAATTATAAAAAATATAAGTTATTCATTTTGTATAAAATTTACCTCCCTCCAGTATGACGAGGAACATTCTGTTTGTTCAAGTAGATCTCAGTATCAATCAAACAATAAAGAAATCTGTATTGCACTTCATTGAATTATACCATATGATTGGTATATTATCTTGTAGTAAGCACTTCATTGAATTATACCACAATTGGTATATTATCTTGTAGTAAGTCCTGTATTCAGATTCAGCACATATAAGTTGTGCATTTATACTGAATTCATTACAATTATGAATTCTCTGCTATAATTTATTACTATAATGATTTCTTTGTTACAATTATAAGTACATCTAAATTGAAAGGATTTTTTTTTTAATTGTAGCCAAATTTACTCAATTAAATATATTATCTGATCACGAATTGTAAATTGTTAAAAAATGACTTCATTTGAGAAATGTTTTTTCTTGTGAATTAAACGGAAAGTATGTTTTGGCATAATTCTGATTTTTATGTGGCTCGGCTCATTTGCTAATTAGTCTATTATTACTGAGGTATTGTATTGCGATAAATACTGATATACATATATTATTATTGGGAGTTATATTTTGATTAGGGTATATAGATTGTCAAATAAATATATGGCACCTATCCTACTGATTACAAGTTATACCACTCATTTGTAAGTAGACTTAATAAATAACAGGATACATAAGGAAAATTTTCAAAATATAAAAAATGATTTTGTTTTCCTATCACAGATAAATAAACTCTATTTTTGGTAACTCCTGATTGTATTGACAGGACTGTCTATATCTAAGCTTTACTGTTGTGTTTAAACTTTCAATAAAAGCATTGCCAGATGTAAATATTACATTTATTACATCTTTTCCCTTTTTTCAATGGAGAGTAATTTGCATGTGCGTATATGTATACATATCTAAAAACAATGAGTAAAAGAAAAGCCAAAAAATATGAGTAAATGCTTAAACAGCTAAATAACTAATAAATATGCAGATAAAAATAGATAAAATAGTGAATAAATAAATCATATCACATTCTTTGTAAAATCACAGTGTAAGAACAGAAGCACTTCACCCCAAGTTATAGCATAATTCATAACTGCTATATTCAAATGTCCTATATGTGAGTTTTTAATGGAGGAAGACTTTTGCAGAGATATTCATCTTTTTGTACAAAAAATAAGCATTTTGACAACCTTGGTTCAGACACCCAACAATTTAACCCAGTTAAACAAATCACACAAACTTTGCTCAAACTTCACTCTATTTTGTAGATGATTATTGCAAATTCTGAGTGTACAACATTTTGAAAACCTTGGATCAATCAGCCAACAATTCCATACAGTGAAAAAAATAACTTCATGTTATATTGTAGATGATTATTGCAAGTTTGATTAATTTGTGTTGAGTAGTCAGAGGGACACATAGGGATACAATGTAATAATAAAACAGACAATAACAGACAACAGAAGACAACTAACGATCTCTATGTTACCACTCTGCTACACACACAAACTGCATTACCATTGAGAAATATAGTCTTAAGTTATAAGTAAGCAAACTGAGTAGATGGGGGTATCTCTCAACCTGTCTTATTCACATGAGAGAGAACAAAAAATAAGTTGTTCACTATTGTAATTAGGGTGAAATGCTTCCTATTTTTGACATGGACTACCAATGTCATGTAATTATATAATGATCACAGACAATATCTATTGTGAAAACAAATTTAACAGACATGATTCCTTGTGACGGAGAGATGAATATATATCTTCTAAACTTACAGACAATATGATTACTGAAACAATGAAAAATATTGACATGTACCATATTAAAACAGATCTGCACCAATTAGTAATGTATTCAAATGTATGATTTAGTATCTAAATGAAAAATGTTCTCTTTAAATGCATACTTTGCTAAAGTAATCAGTGAATTTAACAAAACCATAAAAGGGTGTTTTTTTTCCCTCCAATTTCTCTTCTTTCTTATATAAACCTTCCACCATGCATGAAAAATAATATGTTAAGTAATTTTTGGCACTTAATGTAAATGAAAAACCTGATCCTCATTGACAAAACTAGTACAGGTAATGCTGTAATTTTTGCATGATATTTTTAGTAATAACATTTAAGATTTAAGTTTTCCTGGGCGTTGATTTCATAGTAGGATTGGGTGGTGATGATTCACTGTTTATTGCAATGGTGCTGTTGAAGGACATGTCACTACATACAGAATTGTCTGGTGAAGTCTCAAAGGTAACTCGGGGGCTAGCCAGACTCTTTAATGACTCGTCTAGGTAATTCCCTGAAGCCAACATGGCCTGTGCTTGTGTCTGTGATCGGGCAATGATTTCATTAATGGCTTCCATTCTGGATTTGTATCGTCTAGAAAAACAAGAGGTGAGAAATGCTTGTAAATTCAACCAAATATTATATTACAGATTGTATTCATGTAGCATGAACATCTCCAAAAAGTTCCATCAAATATAACTGATTTCCAACTTTTATAAAAAAAATTTATTTGAATCCGATTCGATCTGAATTCTAAATTTGCTGTGAAGAAAAAATCATCACATAGATTCAAAAAACATAAGATCTTGAAAAAAAGAGTAAAAGATAATTGATGACATTTACTTGTCTGAAGCTGAATTATTGCGTTTCCTCATTGCCTGGCACTGTTGTCTGAGCCTCACACAGTCCTCCTCTAAACTCTGCAATGAAGAGGCTGTGATCTTGTGTAGAGCTCTTTCGGTCTGTAGCTCTGTGTTCAGGTCATGGATATGTTTTTTGTACCGCTGTGCCACCTTTGCGTCCTGATCTTTACTGTCACTGGTCTTTTGTGACTCTAAATGCATTGACATCTGTTGACTCATCTCATGTATCATCTTGTTCATGTCATGCCTGAAATGTCAAATGTACAATTAAGTAAAACTCTTTAAAAGATGTCAATTTTCAAACATGCATATCATTAGTTACAGTGTGCAATTGTCCTTATACGAGATTTTTATTGGGTTAATAAAGCCAAACCCGATATGAATTTTATTGACAAGATAAATTGCGTATTAGGACACTTGCAAACTGTGTAACAAATTTATCCTGATTTAATTATATTACATATTATTATATACAAATTCAATTATTAGGACATAAAAACCAAATTTATTTAGATATTTAATCTAAAACTGTGAAAAATAAAAAAAATAAAGACTATAAAACTCAAAAAAAAAAGGGATGTAATTCTAATAGACGAAATAAAAAATTGTACTGAAATTTATTACAACAATATCAGCCAATCAAATTACGAGAAATAACTCAAAAGGGGGATATAAATAAATATTTCCTTTAATAGCTTTTTAAAAATACTACAAAATAATTTGGCATTTTTTTCTTTACTGCTCATCAAATCTATATAAGTACAGCAGTCATGATGATATTTAAGGAGGTTCAACATGTTAAATGAATTATATTATAAATATTACCATGCCGACTTCTCTGCCTCTCCAGACTCCTCGGCTTTCTTAGTCAAGAAGTTCCTCACTCGTTTTAGTTCATCTTCTTGATCGTCCAATCTAAATAACACAAAATATATCATATAAAAACAATTTACAGCGGATTCCATTGAGTGTGTAGCCAAAGGTAATATCTTTGGTTAGCTTGCTTGTTAGCTGAACCGTGAGGTCTTTATAAGGTAAGGTATTCTACCCTCCTTTCAAAGTAGCATAGTCCAACAGAAGACAGATTGGTTTTCTGTCGGACTAGTCTATTCTTAAAGTAGGGTAATTTACCTAACCTAACAATGACTTCACGGTTCAGCTAACAATCAAGCTAACCAAATATATTACCTGTGGCTTCACACTCAATGGAATCTGCTGTAAATGACAATAAAGTATGCTTCTTTTCAAAAGCTCTTTTCTGGATTTACCAGATAAGGACTCAAAGGCCAAATAAACTTTTTTTAACAAGTGTTTGTTATAAATAGGTGATCAAGATCTGATCTACCTTTTGTCAAAACACAAGTCAATCCCCTGAATTGTTTGATAGGAATAATATAATTCCACTACAATCTTTGGCTCATTGGTATTGTGAAAGGGCAAACCTTTGGAATACACATAGTAGGTACAGATAACAAAGAATTTAACACAGAAAAAAACTTATTGCACCTGAACATTACATGAAAACTATATAATATGAAGACAAGGCAAGAAAGTCATGAGGAGGTAATAAACAATGACTTACTTCTTTTGTAATTTAGATTGGAGTTCTTCTTCTGTTTTTCTTGCCTCATCTGAATGTTTTAATTTAAAGGACAATTCCTTCACTTGTTCTTGTAGCTGTAACATATCTTCTTGTAACTGGAAATAAATAATAACATATACAGTAAAAATAGGCTTTAAAATGAATCAATCAAATTAAACTCCATTAACTTACTAACATATAACAATCAATAAAACATGAATATTATGCTGAAGAACACTTTGGAATGTAACTGCAACATCAACAATACATGGCTGGTTCTTTATTATATGAATACTTCACAGTATGCTGTACACAACATTACTGTTGTAAATACTTTTTTCATGTTTAGCCTCTTACATTTAGCTCACTATTTGTTTTTTTTCAAATGTCATGGTTATTCACTTAAGTTTACGTTTTCATAAAAAAAAGATGCCCAAATTTATATTTTAGTGGCAATTTATATTCACTATATTTTTGCTTTACCAAAACTCATGAAAATACAAATCAAAAATAAAAGATCCCAACCTTGAGATTTTCTTTGTTCTTGATTTGAACTATCTCACGAGATTTCTCCAGGTCAGTAAACAGCTGTGTATTCTGTTGTGACACCTTGTTCCTGTCTGATTCTATCAACTCCCTAAATAGGTACAAACATATATAATATAGGATATAATAAAAACACACAAATTAATAAATGTAAAATGATGAAGACACAATGTTTTCTCTTGTTATAATATAGAGCAGGGTACACAAATTCAATCAGAAATCTGATAGCTGGGTAAAACAGTAGGTTTTCAATTACTATCAATTCTAACATTTTTAAATACATTTAGAGAAAAACTTGCTATTTTCGAGATACTTATCTCCTAGGTTAAGATTGTAACTCCTTTAACAGCAACAGCAAATTAAAGGTAATTTATAGATACACATTAAACCTAAAAATGTCAATTCATTTTACCTAAAATAAATGAACAGGTACAATAGGATGGACATAGATATTACTTGTATAATCCTCGTTTTACAATCAATCACAAAGAAGATTTGTAATTCCTATAATATATTCTGGTATCTATACAGTACATCTTTCCAATATTGCCTATCTATACTTACATCTGTTGTGACAAATCTTTGGCAGATTTCTTAAGTTTAGAATTCATCTGAACCTTCTGAGTTTCTAGTATCTGTTTTAACTTGCCAACCTCATTCTGAAAATAGAGAGAGGTAATGTCATAAGGACATCATACATATGTACTCTCAATCAGAAATTAAATTTAACTAGTCTTGGGCTATTTCTGGAAAGTTCTTGCATTATTTCAAGGATTTTTAAGTCTGCTTATAATATAAAATAGAAGATGTGGTATGATTGCCAATGAGAAAACTCTCTCCACAAGAGACCTAGAAGCCTATATTGCTTCATTGAACATCTAAATTTGTGGTAACTCATATTATGTATACCATGACATCAATTGTTCAGTGGTTGTTTGTTGGTGTAGTTCACATGTTTCTTGTTTCTTATATAGATTAGCCCGCTGGTTTTTCTGTTTTATAGTCATGTTGGTGCCTTTATAGCTTGCTGTTAACCCTTTTAACGCTATGCACGGCATATGCCGCAATGACACATGCCGTCCGCCACTGCTATTCGCGGCATATGACGCGATGACAACGGATTTTTCATAAGGACTCTTAAACCATTCGGTTTTCATTCGGGTCCTCTCTAATTTTTCCTTGTATGAATAGAGGATATGCAAGGTCTCATTTGCGCTTGAAATCCCGGCAATAAAATCATGCAGTAGAAGGAAAATTGAAGGAAAATAAAAACAAATATTTTGACAAATGCAAATGGCGGAAATCGGAAACGAAGCTGTAAATATGGAAATATTTCAGCATTTCTATGGCGAAACTGACGACGAGGATTAGTTAAAAGGTGTCTTGCTATCTCAATGTGTTTATTACATTCAATTCGTGTGAGAAATATGATTTGATCGATCATTACGAGACGTAGAAAAAGGGGGGAAAACGGAGGTTGACTTAAAATTTTGAGGACGGAGCCACTGATTTGTGCCATGATTACATAATACGTTGTGTATGGTGCAATACGCTACGGAATCGAGCAATTGGTGTCTTCTTTATTATATGGCAGATAAAAAAACAAATAGATGAAGACTAAAAGTAGTTTTTATTCAAAATTCAACACAAATGTAATAAATTACACCTTTTACCTGTTAATTACCTGAAAATGCAGGTAACCTGATAAAAATTTTAAATAACTGCCTAACATTACAGTTCATACTCTCCTGAGCATTTTTCATGCAATAACTTTTTCTGTATCTCTTATAATAAAAAAGATACAGCAGTCTGAAAAGGAATATACTGTTCTAATGAATGAACACAAAAAAATGCAGCAGCAGCAGCCATTTTTCTATTTTTTTGTGTAGCGTTGAAAGGGTTAAGTGTAAGCAAGGGCTCAACATTGATGGCCTTATTTTCACCTACGGATCTGACTGTTCGCTTTTTTTATATAACTTGTGACTTCGATGGAGAGTTGTCTTATTGGCACTCATTCCACATCTTCTCTTTTAAACATTACAATGTGTATTCCATGAATAATAATAAATCCTTAGTAGCTCATTTGGTGCAATATAGCATATAATTATTTTCAATGCCAAAATAGACCAGTCATGTACTCTATATGACGATCAGTGGACCTTACTGCATACCTGTAGTACATCCACCTTTTCTTGTTTAGCTCTGGCATTAGATTCCTGACCATAGGCTGTAGCCTCATACTCCTGACTAGCTTCTATGGCAGCCTTTAACTTTTCTTTATCTAACTTTTGTTCCCTCTCAAGTTTACTGACTGTTGACAATGCTTGATTCAGTTTTTCTTCTGTCAGGAACTGGCATAAAAGATGTTGATACAATTTTATAAAACCGACAAACCAAACATCTTGTTCCAAATGAACATATTAGAAGAAGTAATGATGTTCAGACAAAATAAAGTGGTTTAAGCCTCAAAAGTATTTTATCTATATCAATTGTCAGAAAAATAAAGCTTATATTTGAAAGGACCTACTTTATTACTTAATGGAGAATGACTGTTTTTCAAAATAATATCAATTAAATTTATGAAAGATATTGCATTACACTGGAATAGTAAAATAAAATTTCTATTAAAACATGTGAATCAATAGACATATAACAGTAACTATGAAAACAAATAGTTACTGGCTGAAAAGCACATAAATCAAAAACTTGATGGATGAATGTATTTTACCAGTATATGTTTTCAACTTGCATTGAATTTTGAAAATTTCATATTTTAGGTGGTTATAGTACTAAACCAGAGGCTCTAAAGAGCCTGTGTAGCTCACCTTGGTCTATGTGAATATTAAACAAAGCACGCAGATGGATTCATGACAAAACTGTGTTTTGGTGATGGTGATGTGTTTGTACATCTTACTTTACTGAACATTCTTGCTGCTTACAATTATCTCTATCTATAATGAACTTGGCCCAGTAGTTTCAGTGGAAAATGTTAGTAAAAATTTACAAATTTTATGAAAATTGTTAAAAATTGACTATAAAGGACAATAACTCCTTAGGGGGTCAATTGGCCATTTCGGTCATGTTGACTTATTTTTAGGTCCTACTTTGCTGTATATTATTGCTGTTTACAGTTTATCTCTATCTATAATAATATTCAAGATAATAACAAAAAACGGCAAAATTTCCTAAAAATTACCAATTCAGGGGCAGCAACCTAACAAAGGGTTGTCCGATCAATCTGAAAATTTCAGAGCAGATAGATCTTGACCTGATAAACAATTAAACCCCAGTCAGATTTGCTCTAAATGCTTTGGTCTTTGCATTATCAGCCAAAAACTGCATTTTACCCCTATGTTCTATTTTTAGCTGTGGCGGCCATCTTGGTTGGATGGCCGGGTCACCGGACACATTTTTTAAACTAGATACCCCAATGATAATTTTGCTTAAGTTTGGTTTAATTTGGCTTAGTAGTTTCAGAGGAGACGATTTTTGTAAAAGTTAACAACAACGGACGCAAAGTGATGAGAAAAGCTCACTTGGCCATTTGGACCAGGTGAGTTAAAAAGATATTACGGAATAACTTTTACTTTATTTTTAATTTAAACATAATTACTCTGTCTTTTCTGCTGTCATGTAGTTGACCTTCCAGGGTATCAGCTCTCTGTTCAGCCACTTTCCTTGACGTTGATGTATCATGAAGTTGCTCTCTTGTTTCCTCCACCGTTCTCTGAAGCAGTCTGCATTCTATCTGAAGTTTGTCCCTCGAGGTGACCGCTGAGGAAAGACTGGATTGTAATGACTGGATCTGTGACTGAGTCTGTAAAAACAATGTGAAACTCTTTTTTTATAATTCATATATCTTTTTATAACATGTGAATATTTCATACTTACTTTATGTGATATATTTGGATAATTTTTTCAAACTGTGCAAGACTCAAATCTTAATTCCTCTAAACTTTCAATCTCACATCTATAGTAATATTGTAAAAATCCTACTTAGCAAAATACTATTATGAAAATATTTCAATTGAATTTTATTCAGGATTTATTTCCTCTAATGTTAATATATAATTGACCTATTTAAGCCTTTAACATGCATTATGCTGATTACCTGTGAGAGATTATCTTTCAGGTAGAATTTCTCTCCCTTATTAGAACTTTTCATGTCAGCAATAGTTTACCTGTGAGAGATTATCTTTCAGGTAGAATTCCCCCCCTCATTAGCACTTTTCATGTCAGCAATAGTTTACCTGTGAGAGATTATCTTTCAGGTAGAATTTTCCCCCTCATTAGCACTTTTCATGTCAGCAATAGATTACCTGTGAAAGATTATCTTTCAGGTAGAATTTTCCCCCCTCATTAGCACTCTTCATGTCAGCAATAGTTTACCTGTGAGAGATTATCTTTCAGGTAGAATTTTCCCCCCTCATTAGCACTTTTCATGTCAGCAATAGTTTACCTGTGAGAGATTATCTTTCAGGTAGAATTTTTCCCCCTCATTAGCACTCTTCATGTCAGCAATAGTTTACCTGTGAGAGATTATCTTTCAGGTAGAATTTTCCCCCCTCATTAGCACTTTTCATGTCAGCAATAGTTTACCTGTGAGAGATTATCTTTCAAGTAGAATTTTCCCCCTCATTAGCACTTTTCATGTCAGCAATAGATTACCTGTGAAAGATTATCTTTCAGGTAGAATTTTCCCCCCTCATTAGCACTCTTCATGTCAGCAATAGTTTACCTGTGAGAGATTATCTTTCAGGTAGAATTTTCCCCCCTCATTAGCACTTTTCATGTCAGCAATAGTTTACCTGTGAGAGATTATCTTTCAGGTAGAATTTCCCCCCCTCATTAGCACTCTTCATGTCAGCAATAGTTTACCTGTGAGAGATTATCTTTCAGGTAGAATTTCCCCCTCATTAGCACTTTTCATGTCAGCAATAGTTTACCTGTGAGAGATTATCTTTCAGGTAGAATTTCTCTCCCTTATTAGCACTCTTCATGTCAGCAATAGTTTACCTGTAAGAGATTATCTTTCAGGTAGAATTTTCCCCCCTCATTAGCACTCTTCATGTCAGCAATAGTTTACCTGTGAGAGATTATCTTTCAGGTAGAATTCCCCCCCCCCCCTCATTAGCACTTTTCATGTCAGCAATAGTTTACCTGTGAGAGATTATCTTTCAGGTAGAATTTTCCCCCCTCATTAGCACTCTTCATGTCAGCAATAGTTTACCTGTGAGAGATTATCTTTCAGGTAGAATTTCCCCCCCTCATTAGAACTCTTCATGTCAGCAATAGTTTACCTGTGAGAGATTATCTTTCAGGTAGAATTTTCCCCCTCATTAGCACTTTTCATGTCAGCAATAGTTTACCTGTGAGAGATTATCTTTCAGGTAGAATTCCCCCCCCCCTCCCCCCTCATTAGCACTCTTCATGTCAGCAATAGTTTACCTGTGAGAGATTATCTTTCAGGTAGAATTTTCCCCCCTCATTAGCACTCTTCATGTCAGCAATAGTTTACCTGTGAGAGATTATCTTTCAGGTAGAATTTTCCCCCCTCATTAGCACTTTTCATGTCAGCAATAGTTTACCTGTGAGAGATTATCTTTCAGGTAGAATGTTTCCCCCTCATTAGCACTTTTTATGTCAGCTATAGTTTTCTTCAGTTCCTGTATCTGTACTGTAGATGATTCCTCCAGTCTGTATAGCTTATCTTCTACACCAGCCTTCTCTAGCTGTGTTCTAGACACATTTTCCTAAGAGAAGAGGCATGAAAATTGGAAACATTGTTCTTTTATAATAACATTGAAATACTATATATACCTAAATTTAAACAGTTCTTCTATTTTGGAGGCTAGGGAGATAGGCTTATATAGGGTGAAAAAGGGGACCATTCAGAATTAAACCAAATTTGCTTTATTTCACAGATTTTAAAGAAATTAACTCAAATAAGAAGTTTTATAAATATATAATGAAGATTGATAGAATCCTGGGCCTTAAATATGATGACTCAGCATAAATTCACAGTTTACAGTATGCATAGTTTACTTAAAGTCCTGGATACCAAATTAAATCATAATATTTGCATATTTGTAAGTTAAATTGTTAAGAAGTGTTTATATTTACTCTTCGCAGTCTTGAAACTCATAGAGCCTTCCTGAATATTATTTATGGGGTATTTGTGTCCTTTCGATAACCCAAAAGTAAGCCGCAACACCTAAATCTGCATTTTTGTCACCACGGCATAATAAATACAAGCTAGAAAAACAAAAATATCTCAAGAAAACTTACAATAGTGTGTTCTATCCTGAATATGTACTAAATATTCCAAATTGCTAGAAGCAGCAGAATGATTTAGGAAATTTGAGGCCCCAGGGGCAAAAGACATTGAAAATTGCCTACCCCCTGGGTCATAAAACAAATAATTTAACTTGTAAATGCTATGACTTTATGATTTTAAAGTTCTTGATATAGAAAACAATAACTATGCTTGGAAGTTATGCAAAAATCAGATGTTAGCAGTCATCTATACAACATTTTAAGTGAATTTATATCTCAGACTGGTATCTGCATACATACAACTATTGCAAATATGGCTTTGTTTGAACACTTCTATTATATATAGTAGCTAAATTGTGTCAGATATATGGTAACAGATGATACTGTTGTGACAAGAATTCTAAATTGACCATTTGAGGCAGAAAATGTGTTCTTTAATTGACAAATAGGCATACAGTAAGATGTGGACTGGAGATAGAGGTTGGATTGGATACTTTATATAATCTTGAATGTTGTAATGATTGATTGCTAAACATTACATTTCTGATATTCTGATATGCTTTCAATATGTTATCAAAAGTTTTTAACAGGTTCTAGGCATTTTTTATCAGAAAATATGCAAATAGAGTAAGCTGTCAATAATTAAAGTCTTGTTTTCAAATTCTTTAAAAAATTGAAACAGGGGAGGGAGTATAAAATGTATAGTAAAGAAAAACTTAGAGTATACACAGTGATTTCTTTAAGACTTTAATTCTGATAAATGAGTATTAATGTGAGAAAAACTGATTTTAGAGAGTTTTCTATTTGAATAAATGTCTGTATAGGTTGCACTTTGTAAATACAGCTGTTTCTCAAAACACGCCTCTTTTGGGGAGTAAGAGAATATTCATAGAAAATTAATTTTGTTTACATACTGGTTCCCAGTTATGCTCTCTGTGTTCCATATCACAGAGACAGAACTTGGGAATGTTACCAGTAAATAAACACGTGCATATTGTTTACATTGAAATCTGTGGTAACCTTTCATTCGAGGTAGGGGTAGTTAAGAAAATTAGTGTAAGTTTAAACTCTGAGAAGTTCAGGGCATATAAACATTGAAAATATGCCGCACAGCCCTATATTTTGACCTTTGAAAAAAATTGTGGTGCATATGAACTTTCAATTCTAGGATAAGATTTTTTTCAAAACATCATAGTAAAAGTGGTACAGTTTTAGCCGTAAAAGGAGTTCCTATGGGAAATTGCATTGTCAATATTTACAGAAATGCAACCTATATAAGAGAACAACATAATTTATGTGATCCAACACCAGTAATTAATGTCAGAAATCATTTCACGATTCAGAGGGAAAATCAGTCATGTGATCCAACACCAGTAATTAATGTCAGAAATCATTTCACGATTCAGAGGGAAAATCAGTCATGTGATCCAACACCAGTAATTAATGTCAGAAATCATTTCACGATTCAGAGGGAAAATCGGTCATTAGTTTCTTTATCGTGTATACCTCACCAATATACATCTGTTCATAACAAATTTAGGCTGGTCAAGGCGTATGGTCAATGTTTTTCTAAAGACAATAGTATTTCGATATTATCTTACTCAAGTCTTATTTTGAGGATTAAATTTAGACCTTCCTTGTCCTACTCATTTGTATCAAATGTAACATCTAATTTTATCCGTATCATGTCACAAAATTTATTGGATAGACTTGATTACATTCTGTATATATATTTCAGACAAGAAATAAATGTGATTGTTGTTCAATAATGTTGTAGATATACCTGATGTCGAGACAATGATTCCTGAAGTTGTTGTATCTCCTTCTTATGACTGTCCAGTAAAATCTTCATATCATGAACGGCCATTTGTGATCTCTCATGTTCAGTTTCAAGCTCTTTCTTTTTCCTACATAGAAAAGCATCATTATATACACTGTTAATATTTGCATTGATTTTATTATTGCCATAGTAGGGACTTTTAAAATAAGTATTGTAAATATATAAACTGGGTTTTTGAATATTTATAAAATTATTTGTATTCAGTATTTACAGGAATTGCAATAATTATCTCCCTTTTTTTGGGCATTATAAAAGCAGACACTAGTTTCTCAATTAACAGTATTCACTTTAACAGTCAAAATTTAGAAGACATAACAAGAAATCAGTAATTAAAATTTCCAGCCTTAAAATGCATGGTTTAAGTTAAAAATTTCATATCAATATTCAGAAAGTTCATAATATATACTTTCTGCTTTGCCCGGTTGTCTATAACATGACATTACACTTTCAGTTGACTTTGAGTCTAATAATAATCAGTAATAAATTGAAAGTATTGCATCAAGTCTTTTTATATTTAAACAAAACATATTATCCTGATCTACATGATTACCCTACCTGGTGGCTTCTTCTAATTCTTGTAGAGATCTTCCAAAGGTAGATAACTCTGATTCTTTGTTCTTCATTTCAGAACTCAATGTTGTAACTTGTTCCCTATAGGAAACATTACATTGTATTGTATAAGCAAATCTTAAGCAAAAACTCTGTCCAATGAAAATTGTTTGAGTAGTAAAATTATTCAACAAAGTGTTATTCTTCTTTTTACTGCACCTGAGATTATATGGAAAGGATTATAGAACTAGAGGCTCTCAAGAGCCTGTGTCGCTCACCTGTTAATGTGTTTACAGATGTTGGCCATCTTCGTTGGTAGGCGGGGTCATTAGACACCTTTTTTTTTTAAAAAAGATACCCTAGTATTATGATTGTGGCCAAGTTTGGTTAAATTTGGCCAAGTAGTTTTAGAAATGATTTTTATACAAGTTACAAAAATGACGAAAAGTTGTTCAATATTGACTATAAAGGGAAATAACTCCTTAAGGGGTCCTCTAACAATTTTGATCGTGCTGACTTATTTGTAGATCTTACTTTGCTGAACATTATTGCTGTTTACAGTTTATCTCTATCTATAATAGTATTCAAGATAATAACCAAAAACTGCAAAATTTCCTTAAAATCACCAATTTTAGGGCAGCAACCCGACAACAGGTTGTCCGATTCAATTGAAAATTTGTGAGGGGATATATCTTATTCTGATGGACATTAAAATCTTGAAAGATTTGCCCTAAATGTCTTAGTTTCAAAGATATAAAGCAAAAACTGCATTTTACCACTATGTTCTAATTTTAGCCATGTCAGCCATTTTGTTTGGTAGGCTGGGTCATCGGACACATTTTATAAACTGTAAACCACAATGATAATTGTGGCCAAGTTTGGTTAAATTTGGCAAAGTAGTTTCAGAGAAGAAGATTTTTAGAAAAGTAACAAAAAATGACGAAAAGTTGTTTAAAATTTACTATAAAGGGCAAAAACTCCTTAAGGGGTTGACTGACCATTTTGGTCATGTTGACTTATTTGTAGGTCTTACTTTGCTGAACATTATTGCTGTTTACAGTTTATCTCTATCTATAATAGTATTCAAGATAATAACCAAAAACTGCAAAATTTCCTTAAAATAACCATTTCACAGGCAGCAACCCAACAACAAGTTATCCGATTCGTCTGAAAATTTCAGGGCAGATAGATCTTGACCTGATCAACAATTTTACCCCTGTCATGGCGGCCATCTTGGTAGGTTTGACGGGTCACGCCACACATTTTTTAAACTAGATACCCCAAGGATGATTGTGGCCAAGTTTGGTAGAATTTGGCCAAGTAGTTTCAGAGGAGAAGATTTTTGTAAAAATTTACGGACGACGGACGACGGACGCAGGACGACGGACGACAGACGCCAAGTGATGAGAAAAGCTCACTTGACCTTTCAGGTCAGGTGAGCTAAAAATAGGGTTATTGCATTAGAAGGCAATGAATAATACCTACCACTATTCATGTAATAACACTCCTATTGTATACCAAACCTTGGAACACTGCTCGTAACATATTTGTGTCACTGATGACATCTTTATTTCAAAGCTTTATTTGCACTAGTGCAATAGGATATATTATTTCATATTGGTATTATTTTAGTAGGTTTTTCTATATGAATTGGATTTTGAATAAAAAAAAGCATATTCACCTGAGAAAGTGTTATTCACCGCGCTAAACGTTACGCGCTTTTACATGCAACGTTATGGTAAAATGTTTCATGTAAAAAAAAAATTGGTATATGTTTGTCATTCTTCTCTCGGACTATGGAATAAAACAATTACTGTCTTTTGTTTGTCGGCCTCAGTGAATATCATTTTTTCAAAAGTCAATAAAACCGCATATTTATCTCATCAAAAGACGGTAATTGTTTATTATTGCATAGCAATATAATATTTCCCACAGAAAGTAACCAAAAGTTAGCGTGCAATAAATCTTCAAAATTCATGACATCATCAACCACAAAATCTTAGTTTAAACCAATTTTTACTTTCAAATATTATATTGCTATACAATAAAAGGGTTATTGCATGAATATTGGGGAATATTGTCCCTCGTAGAACATATATTGCACTTGCAAGCTCGTGCAATATAAAATTCTACTCAGGACAATATTCCCTAATATTCATGCAATAACCCTCTATTATTGCATAGCAATATAATATTTCCCTCAGAAAGTAACCAAAAGTTAGTGTGCAATAAATTCTAATATTGCACTAGTGCAATAAATCTTCAAAATTCATGACGTCATCAACGACAAAATTTTAGTTTAAACCAATTTTTACTTTTATATATTATATTGCTATACAATAAAAGGGTTATTGCATGAATATTGGGGGATATTGTCCCTCGTAGAACATATATTGCACTCGCAAGCTCGTGCAATATAAAATTCTTCTCGGGACAATATTCCCCAATATTCATGCAATAACCCTATATTATTACATGCTGACTTTGGTTTACGATCTGTATGAAATATATTGTTACTATACAATAAATATTCATATAGCATTATTCCACTACCATACAATCCAATTCATGTGGCTTTATTCCACAACCATACAATCCATGTGGCATTATTCCACATACAAACAGTGAACTTGTACACATTTTTGTTTAGGGATCAGCTGAAGAACCCCTCCAGGTGCAGGACTTTCTTGCTGTATTGAAGACCCATTGGTGGACTTAGGCTGTTTGCCGCTCTTTGGTCGGGTTGTTAGCTCTTTGACACCATTCCCAATTTTCCATTCTCAATTTTAGTCTATGTTTCTTGACCAGTGATTGAACTTGGACTACAACGGATTGCTTTGAAATTTATATCCTAAATAATACAATTATTGATAGACAACTCTTATTCCTACTTTTGTTTTCTCTAACGCGTGTGTATGTTTCTGTAGATGTAGTACTTACTTTGTGATATCTAATTCCCTCTCTGTTGATGTTTTCTCTAACTCATGTGTATGTTTCTGTAGATGTAGTACTTACTTTGTGATATCTAATTCCCTCTCTGTTGATGTTTTCTCTAACTCGTGTGTATGCCTCTGTAGATGAAGCTCTTTCTCCATGTCGGCCACGGTTATATCTAACTTGGTCTGCAGTTCAATAATCTTCTGGTCTTTTTCACTCATTCTTTTTATCATGTTCTCGTATTCTGAAATAATGAACATGCATATTGCATTGAAGAGTAGAAAAAAAATCCAAATATAAATCTTCACTATTTTGTACAACTTGAATCTTTACTAATTTAATTAATTCAAGCAAATCAAAAAAATCGCCAAATAAAATTGCCTTTAATGGGCTAGTACGGACTAAATGCGTACAGTTTCTGAACCTTGAAGAAAGTTTTTATCTTAAAAATACATGAAGAATTATAGATTATCTATGATTCTGAAAATAAGAGGGAGTTTGTCACCTACAATGGAATTCTTTGAAAGCAACTAAATTGTAATAAAGAGAATTGATTTAACTTTACCATGGTACATGACTCCTTTGTCTTGTTTGGCATCCTTCAGTGATTCTTGACTGGAAGTCAGCTGTTTCTGACAGGCATCTAATTCTGACTGTATATCCCGTAATTCCTGTCTTAGATTCTTATTCTCTGATGAGTAGATCTGGCAGTCATTCTGTAAAGATATAAATCAAAATTTATATCTAAATTTATATCTATATTTCAGCAATAATTGATCACATATATACCATTACTACACAAATAACCATGATTGATTACCACACTCGCACTATCATTTTCCATGTTCAATAGCTCATATGGTAATAAGATAGCATCCCATGCCAAACTTTGTGTATACCTTGAACAATTTCATGCATTGACTATTGTTTCGTTTGGACCAATTGAAACAATTCTATATGTTTTAGTATGTTATAAATCAAATTTGAGAGTTTGAGTCAATTCAGTGGATATGAATGTGGCAGTTATTGCTCTCTTCACAATAAATTTTATAAATAAATATACTATTTAGTCATTAACATTCCATTGTAACTTATGAAAACTATAAATAGATTCACAAAATGTTATTTTCCACATAAGTAAGACTAATTACTTATCTTATACATTAGTAGACAAGTGCAGGTTTTATGTGCTAAGTACAAATACTACAGTGCAGCTATAACTATCAAACAAACTCACACCAACATTAAAACAAACACAATAATTAGTGAAACACATGCAATAAACATATTAGTGAACTAATTTAACATTAGTGCAAACAAAACATCTATCACTGCAACAAACAACATGTGCACATCTATATTAAGCCATTACGTTTAACTTTTCTTTGAGCTGTTTTTCCGTATTAAGATTATTTAACACATGGTCGTGCTCACGCTGGAGCAGATCCAGTTTGTGGTTCAATGATGTCACTTCCTGGTGGCTCTCATCATACTGAAAATATTACGTTACACAATACACTTTTCATAATTTCAAATATGTTTAGGAAAATTCATTGTGTTGCCACTGAGGGTCACAGGCTTACTTTCTTTGTAAAAATACATAAGGTCTTATGGCCAGAAACTAAAATACATATATATTTTAAACTACCTAGTCATTATCAATAAGAACAAAAAAAGAAAAGAAAAGGAGTTTCCCTATCCCATTTACAACTTATGTATTGTATCTTAACTAAAAAAATGTCAACAGGATAAATGGAATTTCAATTTTGTAGTTTGTATGATTTACTCCCATGATTTCTAATTTCTTAAGATGCAGTATTGAGAGAAACGTAATTATTTTACCATTTTCTTCTCCATTTCTAGTTTAGTTTCCAGGGATGAGTTGATAGTAGACAGTTTCCTCTGGTCGTTAGTCAGAGTCTCTATTCTGTACCGTAGTTGTACGTTCTCATACTCATTATCTTGTAATGCCTTCCTCACCTGCTCTGAACTCTTCTCAAGAACAGAAATTGTCGCATCCTTCTTACTGAACTCACTTTTTTCAATCTATTATAATAAAAGTGAAATTTAAAAGAATCATAAATGTGGTACAATCAGAGTGATAGCATGATTAATCGGAGCAGTTATTGGAATTCCAATCTTTTTTTACAACTAGGAAAACTTTTCTATGATATAATTACTGGCAACAAGTTCTACCAACAATATTAGAAGAGGAAAATTTCACTGACATTAATTATTGTCATTTAATAATTTTTAGGAATAGACAAATATATGTGGGATAAATTATTGCCATTTCTGGAAAATCTGCATTAAAAATTTCACTGACATTGTCCCTTACTGTATACATAGATTATTTTGTGCACTTATAATTGCAATTTTTGAAGAATAGACAAAAATGATAAATTATTACGATTTCAGGAAAATCTGCATTTATAGGTATATGTATCTGATATTAGAATGTGTGATGTTATGATTATCTGATATTAGAATGTGTGATGTTATGATTATCTGATATTAGAATGTGTGATGTTATGATTATCTGATATTAGAATGTGTGATGTTATGATTATCACTAAAAGCCTGTATCATTGACATTAATATACAGCTAGCAATAATTTCTGAATTTACAGTAAGAATTTTAAAAGGCAGATTTTAACATTTCCATCCAACAATTAATTACCTCTGTTTGCTTGACTACTTGTAACTGTGCTGTTCTTTCTAAATTCTGCTCTAATTGTGCCAACTCATTCTGTTGCTTTACTCTTTCCCCTGACAGATACTCGTTCAACTGTCTTGATTCAACTCCTTCTTTTATCTGAAATATTTAAATAATAAAACATATCTAATATATCCCTTCTCATTTGATTTTTAAAATATAAGTGATGTCTAAATTATATATGTTACCTTAAGAATGAATTGATTAGTCATACAAGCAATGTTTACCTTAAGAATGAGTTGGTTAGTCATACGAGCAATGTTTACCTTAAGAATGAGTTGGTTAGTCATACGAGCAATGTCTTCTCTATTACTTTGGTTATCACTGTGTAGTAGTTCTACAACGTACCTTAAGAATGAGTTGGTTAGTCATACGAGCAATGTTTACCTTAAGAATGAGTTGGTTAGTCATACGAGCAATGTCTTCTCTATTACTTTGGTTATCACTGTGTAGTAGTTCTACAACGTACCTTAAGAATGAGTTGATTAGTCATACGAGCAATGTTTACCTTAAGAATGAGTTGGTTAGTCATACGAGCAATGTTTACCTTAAGAATGAGTTGGTTAGTCATACGAGCAATGTCTTCTCTATTACTTTGGTTATCACTGTGTAGTAGTTCTACAACGTACCTTAAGAATGAGTTGATTAGTCATACGAGCAATGTTTACCTTAAGAATGAGTTGGTTAGTCATACGAGCAATGTTTACCTTAAGAATGAGTTGGTTAGTCATACGAGCAATGTCTTCTCTATTACTTTGGTTATCACTGTGTAGTAGTTCTACAACGTACCTTAAGAATGAGTTGATTAGTCATACGAGCAATGTTTACCTTAAGAATGAGTTGGTTAGTCATACGAGCAATGTTTACCTTAAGAATGAGTTGGTTAGTCATACGAGCAATGTCTTCTCTATTACTTTGGTTATCACTGTGTAGTAGTTCTACAACGTACCTTAAGAATGAGTTGATTAGTCATACGAGCAATGTTTACCTTAAGAATGAGTTGGTTAGTCATACGAGCAATGTCTTCTCTATTACTTTGGTTATCACTGTGTAGTAGTTCTACAACGTACCTTAAGAATGAGTTGGTTAGTCATACGAGCAATGTTTACCTTAAGAATGAGTTAGTTAGTCATACGAGCAATGTCTTCTCTATTACTTTGGTTATCACTGTGTAGTAGTTCTACAACATACCTTAAGAATGAGTCGGTTAGTCATACGAGCAATGTTTACCTTAAGAATGAGTTGGTTAGTCATACGAGCAATGTTTACCTTAAGAATGAGTTGGTTAGTCATACGGGCAATGTCTTCTCTATTACTTTGGTTATCACTGTGCAGTAGTTCTATTCTTCTCTGTAAAAACTCTAGGTCCATTTGTTGACGACTAAGAAAAATTACGTAAAGATGATGTTTTAACAGGTATTGGTTCTAATCAAGATTTAATTATTTGCAAGTGTGCTTTTGATAGAAAGCATCAAAATCTGAAATAGAACATTACACAAAATTTAAGGCATTCTGTTACATTACTTGCCATGAATATGAATGTCAGTTTATATTTCTTCTACACATTGTAAACAACATCACATATGAATTGCATTTGGAATAATCAATCTTCAGATTTTGAGTCTTTAAGGCAGACATGTTTCTCCTACAAATGATGAGCCAGCTATGATTTTTAAATCTTGAATAACATGAACAATTAAACTAGTTATCCATAGATTTTTATTTTTAGTAGGTGGAGTGAGGAAAGTGTGTATTTTGTTCCACTTCACACACCTATTCCCATTAAATCAGTATTAATTGGTACAGTGGATTGAGGAAAGTGTGTATTTTGTTCAACTTCACACACCTAATCCCATTAATCAGTATTAACTGGTACTGTGGATTGAGGAAAGTGTGTATTTTGTTCCACTTCACACACCTATTCCCATTAAATCAGTATTAATTGGTACTGTGGATTGAGGAAAGTGTGTATTTTGTTCCACTTCACACACCTATTCCCATTAAATCAGTATTAATTGGTACTGTGGAAGTGGATTGAGGAAAGTGTGTATTTTGTTCCACTTCACACACCTTTTTCCATTAAATCAGTATTAATTGGTACTGTGGATTGAGGAAAGTGTGTATTTTGTTCCACTTCACACACCTATTCCCATTAAATCAGTATTAATTGGTACTGTGGATTGAGGAAAGTGTGTATTTTGTTCCACTTCACACACCTATTCCCATTAAATCAGTATTAATTGGTACTGTGGATTGAGGAAAGTGTGTATTTTGTTCCACTTCACACACCTATTCCCATTAAATCAGTATTAATTGGTACAGTCGATTGAGGAAAGTGTGTATTTTGTTCCAATTCACACACCTATTCCCATTAAATCAGTATTAATTGGTACTGTGGATTGATGAAAGTGTGTATTTTGTTCCACTTCACACACCTATTCCCATTAAATCAGTATTAATTGGTACAGTGGATTGAGGAAAGTGTGTATTTTGTTCCACTTCACACACCTATTCCCATTAAATCAGTATTAATTGGTACTGTGGAAGTGGATTGAGGAAAGTGTGTATTTTGTTCCACTTCACACACCTATTCCCATTAAATCAGTATTAATTGGTACTGTGGATTGAGGAAAGTGTGTATTTTGTTCCACTTCACACACCTTTTTCCATTAAATCAGTATTAACTGGTACTGTGGATTGAGGAAAGTGTGTATTTTGTTCCACTTCACACACCTATTCCCATTAAATCAGTATTAACTGGTACTGTGGATTGAGGAAAGTGTGTATTTTGTTCCACTTCACACACCTATTCCCATTAAATCAGTATTAATTGGTACTGTGGAAGTGGATTGAGGAAAGTGTGTATTTTGTTCCACTTCACACACCTATTCCCATTAAATCAGTATTTAATTGGAAGTGGATTGAGGAAAGTGTGTATTTTGTTCCACTTCACACACCTATTCCCATTAAAACAGTATTAATTGGTACTGTGGATTGAGGAAAGTGTGTATTTTGTTCCACTTCACACACCTATTCCCATTAAATCAGTATTAATTGGTACTGTGGATTGAGGAAAGTGTGTATTTTGTTCCACTTCACACACCTATTCCCATTAAATCAGTATTAATTGGTACTGTGGAAGTGGATTGAGGAAAGTGTGTATTTTGTTCAACTTCACACACCTAATCCCATTAATCAGTATTAATTGGTACTGTGGATTCATTTATTTTCGTGGGTACGGATTTTCATGGATTGAGGAAAACTAGTATTTTCTGGGATATATTTAATGTCCCTGTTTTTTGCACAGACTGCAATCATTCCTTTTTATTATAAAACTAGTAATTTGTTGAATATATAAATTCATGCATGATTCCGCTGCAATCAAGAAATCCACAAAAGTTGGCATCCAATGAATATTAATGAGTCAACAGTATCTTATAATAATGAGTAATAAGATATTTTCTAGACCTAAAAACAATTTGTATCCATACCTTGCCTTGGTTTGGAATATTTCTAACTCTTTATCCTTAGATTCCAGTAATGACCGGAGGGTTCCCAGTTCTTCTGCCATCTATAATAAGAGAAACAATTCAGGAATACTTTCAACCTTATATAATATATATAACTAAAAAATATGTTATAATAAAAATATGAGAAGATGTCCATCTCAGATACTAAATGACATAGAAATTGACAACAATAAATCACTGTACAGTATTTTTAAGTTAAAGGAAAAACTAAATCAGCTACCATTTTGTTGACATCTTTTTAGCAAATAAAAATTGCCGGGGAATTCAATATATTTTAACCAATCTAATGTTTGAACTAATCCTGAGAATATTCTTTAGAATTGAGGAAAAACCAAATATGCTTCAATCTTTTGGAGAAATTGTGTCCATTAAATGCTGTTCGTTATCAAAAACAGAATGCTTCTAGAGATAAGTGAAATTCTCTAATTGAAATCAAAAACAATTTTTACTTCATTGATCTCTGGAAGATTGTTGTCTCATTACTAATGATATCCTATCTGATTATTATAAACAACTGCACATAAAGGCATATGTATATTGTAGTTTTTACCTGGCTAAACTCTGCTGGTATATTTTCGTACTGGTTTCCAAAATTGCCATGCTGTTTTCTAGCCTCAATCTCCAATGTTTCTACCAGTTCTTGTAGTTTGTTTTCTAGTTTTACAATATCCTCTTCAGACTGGGCTTTCTCTTGTATCAAGGCATCATGTTCTTCTGCTATCTCCTGGTTAAATACAATGTGTTAATGTTATATCAAATGTCATAACTAATTTTTTTTTCTCAAATATCAAGGAATACTAATTGGTCTTTTTCATGAGACAACTTAAATCAATTGTGTATTATTCATTTTTCTGTTATTTATAATTATCCTCTTTAATATGCATGAAATATTTGCTTATTTGATTTTGAATATTTTTTGAATATTTTTTGAATATTAGGAAATTTTATCAAAACACTTTAAAGAGTGTGTGACTCATTGTGTAAACAGATGGATGAACAGGGGAACTCTTCGTCTTTTGAAAAATGTCCTTGGGATGACAGCATATACATTTTTTAAAAAAGCACTTTTTTAGCTTAATTTCATAGCTAAAATATAACTTAAGAATGCATAGTACAGAAAAACTAGTGATAAAGATCCTCTTTATATATTAAGCATAAACCCCTCTCTTGTTCTACTAATCCAGTAATAACTATGCATATTGAACACTAATTCAAAGGTCATCACTTTTATAAGGTCAGTTTTCAATAGTCAGGAGAATGACCTTTTTCTGAAGGTTGCTTTTTTTACTATTCAAAACTCCTAAATATCTGATAAAATTTGACAACAGTGAACCATACCTCAAGATGTTGTTCTAGCTCCCCTTTCTCTGACGAAAGCTGTAACAGCTCTGCCTTCTGATTGGTCAATTCTTCCTGTATTTGTTGTAGTTCTGATGCCATTTCCAGCATTTCTTCCTCAGTTGTTTTTATCTTGGAATATGCCTCCTGAAATCATGTGATAACACAAGTTTATATATATAAAGGTCAAAAATAGATTCTCTACAAGGTTGAATTTCTTTTTGAATGGATTAGATCTAGGAAAATATCAGAAAGAGGCGTGAATTTTATATCCTGCTGTGAATATATCATTATTTTCACAAAAATAAAATATCTCATATTGTAGAAATAGATGTTTTATTTGTAAGAAGACTAAGTGATTCTCAAACTTGCAGAAATGGGACATAAATGAGTAAACAATTATCAGATAAAATATCTATATATCAAATGAGGAAGAGATGTATCAGTGTTCGAGTCAGGATTTGAAAAGGGCAAGGTGCTAGTCAGAAAAAGGGCAATTTTACGTGTGAATGTCATTGAAAAAAGGGCAATTTTACGCGTGAATGTCATTGAAAAAAAGGACAATTTTACATGTAAATTTATATCATTGAAAAGAGAGCAATTATTTAAGCCTCATAATTAATTAGCACATAATTTTTATTATGCATTATTGAAAAATCAAATTTCAGTTGTGTAATTTTATTATTTTGGTTCATTTTTTTTATAGTTCATAAATCTATAGTCAACATGCTGATGCCCTCTTCAGGAACTATTGCCTAACATTGTATATTAAGCTGTCTTGTTGTTGCTGTCAACACCAGCAGTCTGTCCAAAATCATGTTTACACATTGGGAATTCTTCATTGCTCTTGATAGATCAGTTAATGGAAGTAAAAATGCAAAATATAATTTTCAAAATATTTGTTTTTGAAGTGTATTCAAGTGATAATAATTTAATTTTGGATGTAACGCGTCTTCTGATTGGCTGACGTTATTTTGTTATGAGCCCATAGACATAATTTAGTCATGTGACCGTGACATCATCAACGTTTTTTCATGGTTTTCTACGGTTTAAAATGGAATTTAGAATTAAATTATAAGAAATGACTGTAATATTTTTTCTGTCTATTCGAAATAACATAAAAAATGTGGTGCACACTGTTAAATAACTCGCTACGCGCGTTATTCAGTGTGCACCACATTTTTTATGTTATTTCTTCATAGACAGAAAAAATATTACAGTCATTCCTTAAATAATTTAAATTAATATTCTAATGTGCATTTGCATTCAATTTGTTTTATATTTAATCTTTTTACGAAAAGAAACATAAATTTAAGTAATATATTTAAAACAGGTGATAAATAAGGGTAAGTAATCAAATTTTTTGTCAAACTTTTTGTAATTCACACAAATTATTTATGACCTAAATCTAAGGTAACTGGTGTTCATTAACAATGTGTTTGACACCAAAGCCGTCAAGTAAAGCCATACACTTAATGGGTCACTTAATTTGACAGCTTGCACAGGTAGCTGAACTTCCTGTTCATGGAACAATTATGATTTTACCGGTATTTTAAAGGCAGAAAAATGCTTATTTTTCGGTGATCAAAATGGCAGGGTGCCTGAGGAACAACAGAAAAAAGGCACGGGTGTCAATAAAAAAGGGCGGGCGCTGCGCCCTGTTCAAACGTTGTAGCTAGAACACTGTGTATACTAACCAGCAGTTCTGACTTGATCTTATCTCTCTCCAATTCTGTTACTGCAGTTTCAGGAACCATAACTCCTCCAGTGGTTTCATTATGTAATGACAACTTTCTCTCTAACTGTTGTATTTTATCAATTTGCTGACTAAGTTCAACTTCTTGAATCTTAATCTGAAATGAAATACAAATACAGTTAACTCTCGTTGTCTCGAACTCGGTTGACTCGAAATTTCGGATGAGTCGAAGTTTTCACGTGGTCCCGAACTTCGTTTCATATAAATGCATGTAATTCGACTCCTGATGAGTCGAAATTGGATGAGTCGAAATTTCGGTTGAGTCGAACGAAATTTACGATCCCAAGGTTAACAAAAGCATTAAAAAATCATTATTTATCTCGAACTAGTACACATATGTCAAAACATGACCTCCGGCATTTAAATGGGTTGAAGAGTTAATCTGACAATACACGTGTAATTAAATTTCCAGTCACTGACTACTGTATTGATTTATGACATGCTATTTCCACGAGTGTTTACCTAAGATTATCTTTTATAGAATTTTTATAAATAATTAGTGATGCATTGTTTATGTTCATGAAAAAGTAGTTAAAATGTTTACAAAACAATTAATTGTGATTTACACTAATGAGCTTGGGTGTGTATAAAGTAAGGATTATGACTTCCGTTGATGATCACCTAAAAACTACTCAATCGGCGTCTTTAATCTTGTTGTATTTTCTTTTGGAAAGAAAGAGTGAGATAAAACAAAATGAAGAGGAATCTAAATTTTCTAAAGTCTCTTGTATCCGAGAATAAACAATTTTGTCAACTATAAACGACCTGAATAACGGAACTATCGATTGGAAATTACTCTCTCGGATAAAAGCCATAGGAAAATGTTGTAACCGAAACAGCTGAAAAAGTAAAAATAATGTTATTATAATAATGAAAGACATTGACATACAAGTACATCGATCTGATACCAGAATATCGATCCCCTTCCAATATTCAACCGGATTTATTTTAGCTTTACCAAGCTAAGCAAGAGTTGTGTCCCTTGTTCTGTCAAACTTCCGGTTTTCGTTTGAGTCGAACTATGTGTATCTCGAAATATTTCTCTGGTCCGGCTGACTTCGAGATAACGAGAGTCGACTGTATATACATTGTGTATACATCTATTGCATTGGTGGTAATGAATTACATAGATTTCCCAGTGTAATAAAAACTGATAATTTCACATGTGATGTCATACAACAATGTTAGTTAACTCATGGGCTACTTGCATTCATGAATTAATGGGTGTTTCAGGGATCTCCATGGATGAAAATTGAACGATGGAGGAAATTTCACCATCATAAACTGTATCTACGCCGTACAGTTTAGCGCGATCGAAAGTATTTCATCCCTCAACATAAGGATAGGTGAACATGCTAATTCATTGCTTATTTAAATTATATTTATTTGAATTTTCATTATAAATACTATATAGAAGTATATATATTTTCAATAATTGCCGTTTGTAACCCTTCAAAGGCCAAGCCCTCATGCCCCCTCCCTTTCCCTTAGTCGAGAATGACCAATAGCTATCAGAAAAGTCCCCATGTAGTTTTCTTGCTATTTTTGGTAATTGTTATGGGGGTTAAAAATCATGTGGAGCTTATTTTTCACGGACAATGTCAAATTCAGAAGTCATGAACCCATTACCGGTATGGCTGGTTTGCAGCAACGACAAAACGAGTCGTACGGGTTATGTAAAAGGTTAAAAAGATTTGTAAAGCAAACGTTGTCAAATGAAAAGATTTTTAATGACTTTATCTAGCAAATCGATGCTATGCAACATGCATCTTTCCAGTCTGAAAGAAACCGGAAACACGGATGTATCAATTTGATTGTAAACTACGAAATGAATTCGGAATTACGATACGATATTTCTTTACAGGAAATATTAAAAGTTTTTACTTTTTAACTTTTAAGAGGCAATGCCAGAGAAAACCAGGCAGAAGTTAGAAATTTTGTTCAACAACCTTTTTGAGATAAATGTGTTTTTGTATTGTATCCACCTTGTTTTGTTGGGAAATGACATTTTTAAAAGTCATATTAGGTTATTATGTATAAAAAAATGAATTTGATTTTTCAGTAAATTTAACTGCTTATATAGGGAAATTGGGGTATTAATTTCTCAACAAAAACAGCCTACAATATAACAATTGATATATATTCTAAAAGATGACCATGAATACAGCAGGAAATGATAATAACATATCTGGTATCTGTTGATATGTAAATGTTCTAATGCAGTAAACTGTCAGGAAACAGCAGTTTATTTTCGACTTTTTGGTGTTTAGACATACCAAAAGTGATGCTCTTCAATTTAAAAACCGATAAAGGTTGTAATCAGCTGGTAATGTTTTGACAGTAAAATGAACTTCTGTTGAATGTTTTTATACATAATTGAACATTTTGATAAGATTTAATAAAACTACATAATTTTGTGGTGTTGGGAAACTTATTTCCCTCACCAGGAGATTGTTGCATACATGTACGGGTGATCACTTCAAGACAGAGTCAGAGGCAGTTATGAGGATTATTTATAAGACTGAAATTATTGTATTATTTGCTGGAAATGTGGAATATGAGGAATTTGAAGCCATCTGTGAGTAGTTTTTGATGATTCAGCTGGACAAATGCTGGAAATCATACAGTTTTCTCCCACCTTAAAACAGTACATGGTATATCATGGACACCAAAAGCAAAGAAAGATCTAAATGCCATAATTTTGGGCATCTTGAAAACTGGAAAGGCGGATCACTTTGAAGCAGATGATAGTTATAGTGTATAAAAGAATTCTTTGCGACAGTTATACCAGTTGGAACAGGTAATAGTTTAAATTATGGAAGTTTAAAATTACTTCTCGGATAAATCATGTGGCCTGTTCAATAATTTTAATAAATCCCCCCTCTCCCCCATATTTTTAGTTACAATGTGAAATTATTCTCTACAAATATATGATCTGTACTGAAAGCAATTTTATACAATTTTATTCATCATGTTCAAACATTATTTGAATAGGATAATAACTTAAAATAAAAAAAAATAAAACTATCAGACTCAAAAGTTACAAAAAAAAAGAAGATTTGGTTATGATCATGATGATTGCCAATGAGAAAATCACATGTGCAACTATCCTCCATATACACAACAGACCATACATGTCGGTCACCTTATTTATTATGCTTATCATTAATATGTACATGTCAGTAATGTATGTTCATGTGCCAAAATGAATGTACATGTAAGCAAAATGCAACTACAAATGAATACATTTGCATGTACATGTAGAATAGATAAATGTATAAAAAGATGTGGTATGAGTGTCAATGATACAACTCTCCATCCAAGTCACAATTTATAAAAGTAAAGACAATCCTACAGTTATCAGGATAGTCATATACATGTATATGTTTATGTCAGATATACATGTAAACAGTAAGCTTAATTAGTTAAAAATCAGGAACGTCAAATTTAACTTTTCTGTAATTTTGATTGCTACATATACAGTGTACCTATATTTTATGACATATGAAAGACACACATATATTGAAAAGTGGTTATCATGCTTGCATATATATTTATTTATCAAAATAAAACTTGTATATCAAATCTTAAGATAATTAGATTCTTAATCCACTATTTAGATGGGATCTTTTGGGAAGGCAATGCCTTTGTTTCATAAATTTGTTGTTTATTGTCCTTCGTGTCCTTAGAAATTAAATCTAGACATATGATTTATACATGATACAATTGCAAGGATTTCAAACTTTTAACATTTAGTTCAAAACTGAAAAAAAAATTAAAAAAATAGCTCATTTTGAGATCTTGTCCTTATAATTTAGATACATTTGTACATGTACATGTGTGATCCTGAAGCGCATAGCATATAAGGTTAATTTGACTCAAATACATCAAGTAAACTTGTTTAGTAATAAGTTAATCACAATTTACCTTTCTGCTTTAAAGTGTTCATTTAGATCATTTCATACATTAACCTGTCCATTTAAAAATAGAATTAATCATACTAAAAGTCTAGTAACTTTGAATGTTTTAATGTAGTAAGATGCTAACAGCTCATTATATATTTTCCACTGGTTCTTAAGATAACTAATTTGATTTTAAATACAATTTTCCAAATTCAATTCAAAGAATACATGTAATTGATCACCTTATAATCTGTTATTTCTTCAAACAGATAAAAGATACATCAGATGACAGACTTACATATAGAGGAGCCTATAGCTATAATTAGAGAAATTGATCAACTTGATTTTGAAGTTAACCTACTGCATTAATATGAAAATTCAAAAGTGAGTACCAGTATCGCTTAAACATGTTAAAGTACATTTTATACATGTTTATCTTTTATAGATTCTTTATTTAGATAAAGTACCCTATGAGATAAAGTACAATGTATGTGAAATCTTAAATCCTGTAAATATACTAGACATTACATCAGTACATAATGTAAATCAGAATAAGAATGCATAACAAATGAATTGTTAAACATTTTAAGATGACCAGATATGCAAGGAGGGTTTTAATCTCTCACTACAAATGTATATGAAGTTCTGAATGTGAAATCTTCTAAAAAAATTATATTCAACTTCAAATATGTACTTGAATACATGTATATGATATTAAAACTCATCTTATTTAATATAATTAATTTAAAACATTTTCAAGCAAAAAACTGATGTATAAATGTATACATATGTAGCTTGACTATTCCTTCATTTTTTTCAGGTGACTGAGCTTAAAGAAAAACACACATGAAACTGTAACCAGTTTGGGAGACTCAAAGTGACCAACAAAACATTTCAATACCTATTAAGTTTTTTAGCTCACCTAGCCAAACTAGCCAAGTGAGCTTTTCTTATCACTTGGCGTCCGTCGTCGTCCGTCGTCTGTAAACTTTTACAAAAATCTTCTCCTCTGAAACTACTGCGCCAAATTTAACCAAACTAAGCCACAATCATCATTGGGGTATCTAGTTTAAAAATTGTGTCCGATGACCCGGCATATCAACCAAGATGGCCGCCACGGCTAAAAATAGAACATAGGGGGTAAAATGCAGTTTTTGGCTTATAACTCAAAAACCAAAGCATTTAGAGCAAATCTGACATGGGGTAAAATTGTTTATCAGGTCAAAATTTACCTGCCCTCAAAAAGATCAATGTAAGATAAAAAAACTTAATTCAAATAGTTTGGGGGTGGTGGTTGAACTGCAGCAATATTTGGTTATCCGACTTTGATTTTTACATGTATCCATATGGGTTAATCAATTTTCCCCTAATTAAGTTAAGAGGGGGGGGGGGTCAGTGTAAAAACTATGTGAATTAAGTTTTTTATCCTTCATTGAATTTTTGATGTCGTTCCTAAGGAGTTATTGCCTTTTTTAGTCAATTTTTAACAATTTTCGTAAAATTTGTAAATTTTCACTAACATTCTCCTCTGAAGCTATTGGGCCAAGTTCATTATAGATAAAGATAATTGTAAGCAGCAAGAATGTTTAGAAAAGTAAGATCTACAAACACATCCCCATCACCAAAACACAATTTTGTCATAAATCCATCTGTGTCCTTTGTTTAATATTCACATAGACCAAGGTGAGCGACACAGGCTCTTTGGAGCCTCTAGTTATGTATATGTTCGACTTTTGGTAATATTTTGGAAGTTACTTCAGTAATTGAGAGACCTCAATGTTGAAAATGACAATTTTGATAGAGGACAATTTTAAGAATATCAATTTAGTTGTTTATGGATCTTTATTTTTTATTACTGGGTGTCTGAAAGAATATTTCAAATTTTTTTGAAACTATTTAGATATTTATCATGTTTCATGTGTTTATAGGCAAATATTTATACATGTCATTTATGTTAAGCAAGGGTTTTTATGAATTTCTAAAAAGATGTATATGTGTTGATAAAATAAGTTCCAAATTATTACAGAGTAACAGAAAATGGGATCAATTTATATTAAAACAAATCTGTTAAAAGGAAATGATAAGTCAAAAAATGTATTTTTTTTTTAAATAATTGTGTTAACATTTCTGTGCTATTTAGAAATATGTACACAAAAAAACAAACTTTAATATAAGTATCAATGTAGTATGCCCTTGTTATTTTTTGTTTTGTGCAGTACATGCATTTGAATCTTGATCAAAATTTATGGATTGAATTAATAAACAGAATAAACTAATTGTTATGTTAACACTGTAGCTAAGTATATGTCACATTTAATCAGGCCAAGTTATCCGTCTTATTAACAAAGGAGATTTGATATGATTGCCAATTTCACGGCTACATGTACCTATCATAGTTCTCTTTAGGCCATAATCATTGTGACGTATGGTAAAAATTCTCTGTTGTCATATTCTGACTTTTATACAAACCAAGTGATGAAGATAAACGGTGCTTCTATTTCCAAAGGTTTTGAAGAAACTGCTATGGAACACAATAAAAATCAGAAGATGTAGTATAACAGTGGCCGATCCAGAAATTTTCATAAGAGGGGGCCCACCGACTGACCTAAGGGGGGCCCGCTCCAGTGATTCCCTTTATAAGCCCCCCTGCCCCCAACTAAATACGCCTCTACATAATTGTAATCAGACAACTCTCCATTAAGAGACCATACAATGTAAAAGTTTATAGTAATAGGTACAGCCTTCAATAAAGAACTAAACCACTCTGCATATCATATTTATATACGTGCATGTACTAATGTATTCATGTGGTGTCCGTCCTTGATTTGAAATCCTCCCCCCCCCCCCCCCCCAAAAAAAAATATATATAAATGGACAAGATCCATGGTCATGATGGTCATGCCAGTTGGGAGTTAAGAATATATAAGGTTGAGAAATGATGATCTAATCATTTATCTTTTTCGACCGCAAACAATTTTCGGGAATGTATAATGGTATGATGACATTGGTTTCCGGACAATAACTTAAGTATAAATTAATGGATTTCTATGAAATTTTGTTATAAGGTTCACATGGTTCAATACCCCAAAAGGAAGGTTTGGATAAATTTGGGGATGATGGTCCTTGGAACAAAACAGATTGTCTTGAGGTGCTGCACACATGTTCCTAATATCAAAAGATTTTGTCAAAGGGCAAACAGATCATGCTACCGACACAAAATTGTAAACAAAAGTCATCTTTTTACTTTGAGGTCAAAGGTCAAAGTACAGCAAAAATTGTATTGTAGGTATCTGTGGCATTGACTTATGATCTAATTGCCAATTCGATGAGAATTGTCTTGCATCTTCCAACTAAGTACTTTCATGGTGAAAATTTGTACAAAAAAGGCCTACAGGAAATGAATAGTGTACATTTTATGGTTGCTATGCCTATGGCAACCAAAGGAACAAAGTGGCGACAAGACTACAACTTTTTTTCTTTAATTTTTTTCATCAAAACTATCACTAAAACATAATAAATACAATAAAGATGCAAAAGTTTATGGTATTTTGCAACTTAATCCATGTAATACCATGTTGGTTTGCCAAAGCACAATTTTCTCAATATTACAATTTTCCTTATTTTTTGCATTTTTTTACTGAATTGCTTGAAAAAGAGTAAAAAAGATACCAAAAATTGTACTTTCATTGTTTTTTAAACCAACTTAGTACTAGACTTCCATATCAGTAGTTAAGTCATAAGTGTTGTTTTCCTCTGGTGATGGATAATTGAAAACAGTCAAAAAACGGCTTTTCTCAAATTTTCTCAATTTCCCTATTTTAGCATTTTTTTTACATTATTTCTTGAATAAAATCAAAAAGATACCAAAAATTTTATTCTCATTATTTTTTACACCAACATAGTACTAGACTTCCATATAGATAGTTAAGTCATAAAGGCTGTTTTTCTCCAATGATGGATCATTGAAAACGGTTAGAAACTGGCGATTCCCAATTTTCCTTATTTTAGCATCTTTTTACCTTATTTTTTGAAAAAAATCAAAAAGATACCAAAAATTTTATTTTCATTATTTTTTACACCAACATAGTTCTAAACTTCCATATAGGTAGTTTAATCATAAGGGCTGTTTTTCTCCAATGATGGATCATTGAAAACGATTAAAAACTGGCATTTCTCAATTTTCTCAATTTTCCTTATTTTAGCATTTTTTTACCTTATTTTTTGAAAAAAATCAAAAAGATACCAAAAATTTTATTTTCATTATTTTTTACACCAACATAGTACTAGACTTCCATATAGGTAGTTTAGTCATAATTGCTGTTTTTCTCCTATGATTGATCATTGAAAACGGTTAGAAACTGGCTTTTCCCCCATACATTTCAATGAAAATTCGCAGTTTGAGCGCTTATATTGAATTTCATAAAAAAAAGTCAAATTCACAAAAAATAAAAAAAAAATTATATATTCCCAGTCAGTATGTTATACTGAAAGGGTAAAATATATTTTTGACCAAATTATTTTTTTTTAGTTGAACAGTCCTGCCTGGTGCTCTCTGACATTGCCTCTTAAAGTAATTCTATATTATCGTTACAATACAGCAGTACTCGAGTTATTTACGTCTCATTTTATACTTCTTAAAAAGGGGGATGCTGATTGCGGAAGTCAAAATAAAAGCACGTGTTCGACTTGTTAAACTTTGTTACTGGATTATTAATTTATTTATTCAATCTGAATTATCAAAGCATTTGCGAAAACTTAGTTAAATAATTCGACAAATGAATCTTCAGATAATATTCTCCTGTCTGGTTGGTTGATCTACCTGTACAAGCTCAGGTACAAGTGATTAGTGATCTTAATCCGGATATCCCTCAGGGGCCTAAGGCGTTAGAACTGTATTGGATTATACTATAAAAAAGCCTGAGGGTTATGCAATTACATGCATTTAATTATAATTGCTAAAAAAATGGCATCAGGCTATAAAAACGCTTACAGTTTTAACGATGGCGGAAGACAATTAAACAGGCCATGGAGATCCCTGTGTTTGGTCACTTAATAAATATTTTTTTCTATTTGAATTTTTCAATTGTTATTGTATAAATATAAACAATTTGCCATTACAAAGATAACATAGAGTGGGGTGATGGATGACAGTTACAAAGTGAGCATAACAAATCACACTGGATATTCATTTCATACACCAAATAAAGTTGACCTATTGTCAGAGTTACTGACTTGACCAACAGAACTTTACCATGGTCACTGATCCATAAAATGAGATCAAGGTCAAACGAAACCTGGAAGACTGAGACATGTAGACCATTCGGTGATTCTATAATCAGACTCTTAATGACTATGTGAAAATTGCATGATTGCATTGACAAGATGAAATCAACTGCAGTTCAAAAATATTCCAAATAAACAAAAACACAACTTCACATTTACAAAAAAAGTAAAATCACAAAAATACTGAACTCACAGGAAAATCAATTCGGAAAGTCCATAATCACATGGCAAAATCAAATAACAAAACGCATCAAAAACGAATGGACAAGAACTGTCATATTCCTGACTTGGTACAGGCATTTTCAAATGTAGAAACTTTTAGTCCTATAAAGTATTTGAGTACCTTTCCTTCCTTTTTCTTGAGATCTGCATTCACAGAGTCAAGAGTGTTCTTTAAAATTTTATACTGTGACAACTGTTCCTTTTCTGTTTCAGAGATCGCATCGATAATTCTACCTCTCTCCTCAAATTCTTGCTGCATACCTTCAACCTGAAATATATACCAGTATACCTATACTTTATAGTCATGTGTAACCGGAGAGCACGAATTTCATTACAAAATTGCTTGTCTCCACCGGGACTTGAACCCAGCAATTTTGTAATAAAATTCGTGCTCTCCGGTTACATTGGCGCCCAACAATAATACCCCACGGTTATAATCCTGGTACCTTTGATAACTATTTACACCACTGGGTCGATGCCACTGCTGGTGGACGTTTCGTCCCCGAGGGTATCACCAGCCCAGTAGTCAACACTTCGGTGTTGACATGAATATCAATAATGTGGTCATTTTTATAAATTTCCTGTTTCCCAAACTTTAAATTTTTGAAAAAACTAAGGATTTTCTTATTCCAGGCAAAGATTACCTTCGCCGTATTTGGCACAACTTTTTGGAATTTTGGATCCTGAATGCTCTTCAACTTTGTACTTGTTTGGCTTTATAAATATTTTGATATGAGCGTCACTGATGAGTCTTATGTAGACGAAACGCGCGTC
This sequence comes from Mytilus galloprovincialis, assembly GCF_965363235.1. Taxonomy (NCBI): domain Eukaryota; kingdom Metazoa; phylum Mollusca; class Bivalvia; order Mytilida; family Mytilidae; genus Mytilus; species Mytilus galloprovincialis. The sequence goes on along the minus strand of NC_134841.1, from coordinate 103,928,056 downwards.
TGGCGTACAAAATTATAATCCTGGTACCTTTGATAACTATTTACACCACTGGGTCGATGCCACTGCTGGTGGACGTTTCGTCCCCGAGGGTATCACCAGCCCAGTAGTCAACACTTCGGTGTTGACATGAATATCAATAATGTGGTCATTTTTATAAATTTCCTGTTTCCCAAACTTTAAATTTTTGAAAAAACTAAGGATTTTCTTATTCCAGGCAAAGATTACCTTCGCCGTATTTGGCACAACTTTTTGGAATTTTGGATCCTGAATGCTCTTCAACTTTGTACTTGTTTGGCTTTATAAATATTTTGATATGAGCGTCACTGATGAGTCTTATGTAGACGAAACGCGCGTCTGGCGTACAAAATTATAATCCTGGTACCTTTGATTACTATTTACACCACTGGGTCGATGCCACTGCTGGTGGACGTTTCGTCCCCGAGGGTATCACCAGCCCAGTAGTCAACACTTCGGTGTTGACATGAATATCAATAATGTGGTCATTTTTATAAATTTCCTGTTTCCCAAACTTTAAATTTTTGAAAAAACTAAGGATTTTCTTATTCCAGGCAAAGATTACCTTCGCCGTATTTGGCACAACTTTTTGGAATTTTGGATCCTGAATGCTCTTCAACTTTGTACTTGTTTGGCTTTATAAATATTTTGATATGAGCGTCACTGATGAGTCTTATGTAGACGAAACGCGCGTCTGGCGTACAAAATTATAATCCTGGTACCTTTGATAACTATTTACACCACTGGGTCGATGCCACTGCTGGTGGACGTTTCGTCCCCGAGGGTATCACCAGCCCAGTAGTCAACACTTCGGTGTTGACATGAATATCAATAATGTGGTCATTTTTATAAATTTCCTGTTTCCCAAACTTTAAATTTTTGAAAAAACTAAGGATTTTCTTATTCCAGGCAAAGATTACCTTCGCCGTATTTGGCACAACTTTTTGGAATTTTGGATCCTGAATGCTCTTCAACTTTGTACTTGTTTGGCTTTATAAATATTTTGATATGAGCGTCACTGATGAGTCTTATGTAGACGAAACGCGCGTCTGGCGTACAAAATTATAATCCTGGTACCTTTGATTACTATTTACACCACTGGGTCGATGCCACTGCTGGTGGACGTTTCGTCCCCGAGGGTATCACCAGCCCAGTAGTCAACACTTCGGTGTTGACATGAATATCAATAATGTGGTCATTTTTATAAATTTCCTGTTTCCCAAACTTTAAATTTTTGAAAAAACTAAGGATTTTCTTATTCCAGGCAAAGATTACCTTCGCCGTATTTGGCACAACTTTTTGGAATTTTGGATCCTGAATGCTCTTCAACTTTGTACTTGTTTGGCTTTATAAATATTTTGATATGAGCGTCACTGATGAGTCTTATGTAGACGAAACGCGCGTCTGGCATACAAAATTATAATCCTGGTACCTTTGATAACTAATTAGAAGAATTACCTAGCCAGGTTAAAATATAAATATAAAAAAGATGAGAATATCATCATTATAGAGTATAATGACTCTTGAGGTGGGGGGGAGTGTGACGGGATTGCTTCCCTTAGAAAAACTTAGTAGATACTTAGTCAGCCGTAAGCGGTTGAGCTAAGGAAGTACTTCTTTAGCTCAGTCGGTATACGCGCTGCCTTGTAACACAGAGGTACCAGGTTCGAGTCCCGGTGGAGACAAGCAATTTTGTAATGAAATTCGTGCTCTCCAGTTACACATGTTATATTACAACTTATACCAGTGTTCCCAAAACACAAATACTTTATTTCGTAATATACATGTGTAGACTTATTGTTTTGTTTTATATCTATTCATACATATTGGCAATTGCTAAAAAGGCATGATATGTCCAATTCAATGGTCTCTCCAATATAGTTAAAACTAGAGGTACTGAGGGTAAAGCTAACAAAATGCTAACCCAACCCTTGCCAAGTCCATGAATTACTAAAGGAAATACCAAAAACTATTCATAAAAACAAAAAGGGAGGTACTTATTAGCATTACATGGTTAAAATTGTGAGAAGGATTCAATAAATTGTAATAAGTTGTTTAGGAGGAGTTGTAGATACAGAATGGGTTCCCCCAAATAAAGCAATGGCAAATTCCAAGCTTTGGTAAGGGAAACAACCTTAAAAACTAATTAGAACAAAAAATAAACAAAAATGCATAATAAAGTAAAAATCTTGTCAAATATCCTTTAAATCATGATTAACATCATAAAGGAATGAGAAGTGGATACAAATGATGTTCAGATATAACAATGCAAAATTGAATTACTCCTAGAGTAAACCCCATAGATCATTCAAGTGAAGAAACGAAAAAGAAGGTGTAAATCTGCTTAATGTGAGTATTAAATTATGTCGAGCAGTTAAGGAGCAGTTCTAGAATTACAATAGCAGGATGGAAAAACGAGCATGTAAACTGCCCTTAAAGTCATGCATTAAGACTTAGACCTTTACTTCTACTAGTATATTTTGTATAGTCCATGCTTAAAATAACATAATCCTATGAATGATTTGGAAAGGATTTTAAAGATTTAATTTTTCACATTTAAGTCCTACATTTTAAGTACAGTCTCGCCCCCTTTTTCAGAATGTGACCTACCGAATTGAGACTTATTACCGAGTTTGTACTAACATGAGAAACATGACTGGTGCCACATGTGGAGCAGGATCTGCTCACCCTTATGGAGATCCAGAGATCACTAAGTTTTTGGTGAGGTTCGTGTTGCTTAGTCTTTAGTTTTCTATGTTGTGTGTTGTGTACTATTGTTTGTCTGTTGGTCTTTTTCTTTTTTAGCCATGGCCTTGTCAGTTTCGAGTTATGATTTTGAAATGTCAACCTCTGGTATTTTTCACCTCTCTTTTGCTTACTCTTCAATGTAAACTTAATTAGATTATATTACATAAAAGAGGAAATAAAATGTATACCTGTCCCTCCAAATCATTACACTGTAGTTGTTCCTGGTAAAGATCTTGTCTTGTTTGTTGTAGTGCACTGTCTAGTTTCTCTATTTCTTCTGTCATCTTCTCAATCTGTCTGCTCTTATCCTCAAGTTCTTCTTTCACAGAGAATGACATCTAAAAAATAAAGAGAAAAATTAGTTCTTTGTTCATACAGAATGTCGTCTAAAAAATAAAGAGAAAAAATAGTTCTTTGTTCAGAGAATGACATCTAAAAAATAAAGAGAAAAATTAGTTCTTTGTTCACAGAGAATGTCGTCTAAAAAATAAAGAGAAAAATTAGTTCTTTGTTCACAGAGAATGTCGTCTAAAAAAATAAAGAGAAAAATTAGTTCTTTGTTCACAGAGAATGTCGTCTAAAAAATAATGAGAAAAATTAGTTCTTTGTTCACAGAGAATGTCGTCTAAAAAATAACGAGAAAAATTAGTTCTTTGTTCACAGAGAATGTCGTCTAAAAAATAACGAGAAAAATTAGTTCTTTGTTCACAGAGAATGTCGTCTAAAAAATAACGAGAAAAATTAGTTCTTTGTTCACAGAGAATGTCGTCTAAAAAATAGGGAAAACTTTGTTTTCAATAACTTCCTAGAACTGTCTAAGTGATTTCAATGTTATATTGTTTTGTATTTCTGACCTTTTTGATTTAAACTGAATTTCTATTGTCAATATTTAAACTGAATTTCTATTGTCAATATTTAAACTGAATTTCTATTGTCAATATTTAAACTGAATTTCTATTGTCAATATTTAAACTGAATTTCTATTGTCAATATTTAAACTGAATTTCTATTGTCAATATTAAAACATGTATAACATTTGATTCCAGTCAACAAACCATAGTTCCAAATGAGACAATTCATTCATCATTTCCTCAGGTAATAATAACCCTTTTGCAGGATCCTAACCGATTGACTATTTTTTTCATAATGAACATGTGGTTTGCTTGATGTCAGTTCTCTGTTGGTCAAAATTTTATTATAAATGGTTTTAAAGTAAAAACAAAAGCTTCCAAGAGAAAATAAAATCACAATGACTATATTTCCATCGTTCACTGGAACCAATATTTCAATTTTCATTGATCTTCATTTATTGTTTGGATCAACATTTGTAATTCTACATGTTTAATTAATTCTTTAATTCTTTTCCAGAGACCACTGCTGTTCCTGAAATAATTGTTCCTGTAACTTGACTTTTTACCTTAGTGTCAGCAATTCCTGTAATTTCTTTTTGTTTAGTCTTGACAGAAGTGAGATCTAACTTGGTTATGTCTAACTCCATCTCCAAAGACCGGTTCTCAGCTAACAATCTATTGTATTTGTCATTCATTAGTCCAAGCTCCGCCTGTTTACTGTTCACCTGTGAAGAGAAGAAAGTTTACTTAACTTACTACGGAACACATATATAAAACTTAAAAAAGAAGATTATCGCCCCTGTAATGGATGCGCCCATGATATTTTTATAAGAGTTAGTTTTTGAGGCATTTATACTGTTGAGAGGGGCAGAGACACATATGTATGTGTTAGATATGTTTATGTGCAGTTAATGCAGTGCGTGTAAAAACAATACAGTACAAAAAACGATATAATTTACGATTTTCAATGATATTCCCAATCGCTATGATGCCAATGTTACATGTACACTATCGTGTCTATTGAAAGTGTTTTTGTAATTTACGCTTGACTTTTTTGACTACTTGATATGAATTATAGAATTCACATCACTTTGAGAAACGAACCATATATATCTAGACTAAACTCCGGTGTCGTACATAGATGAACAATACTGTATACATGTAGTAGCAACTGTTTACATGTAGTTTCAAGTGTGTGAAAATATTTGAAAGTAAGCAACCTAATATAGCATCTTTTCATACAATTTAAAGAATATCTAAATTACATATTAATATTAATATGGCATCAGCTGACTTTAAAGAGCTCAAAAGCCTCATAGTGGGAGTTGATAAAAAAGTAAGTGACTTTTCACAACAACTTAAAAAAGTTGAACATAATTTAACAGGCATGATCAATGAAGTGAAAACTGACGTTAATGTACTGAAAACAAAATACGATGAATCTCAGGTAGAAATAACCACTTTGAGACGAGACTTCACAGAGTTGGAACAGGGTGTTGCAGGTATGGATCTGCAAATACAAGCAATTGAAGGTGAAAAATTACAAAAACAAAAATATGAGCTTCAAACCCAGATGAATGAGTTAAAGGATCAGGTTACATTGCTTGAAAAGCACGAAAGAAAATATAATGTTATGATTTATGGTATTGATGACAGTAATGCAGACGAGAATATCTATTCTGTTACTCGTCAGTTGTTTAGCGAAAATTTAAAAATTGAACAGAGAAAAGCAAATGCCATTCCAATTGCTAATGCTCACCGCGTACCAACAAGGGGTAGTGGACCCAAACCAATTATTGTTCGATTAATCCACTATGGAGATAAACAACTCATTATGTCCAGTGCCCACAATTTAAAAGGTAGTCAAATTCGTATTCTAGATGATCTACCCGTATCCATGAAAGAGGAAAGATTCCTTCTGTCTCACGTAGCCTACAAAATACGCAAAAAAGAAAAATTGCAAACACGTATTCGAGATGTCGGGGCACATATGACACTTGAAACCCGTAAAAATAGAGGGGAACCATGGAGCACAAGAGAATGATCAGCGATACAAAACAATATACCTTTTTCTAATAATTTACATGTCTTTATACAAAATTTTACTTGTAAAACAATAAGCCATTGCCATAGTTATTTGTTTAAATACATACATGTACATGACTGTATAACCTTTTTCTTCATCATATTTTCACAGATACCATTAATAAATTGATACCAAATTGTAAGTATAGAACAGGGAATTTCATTCCAGCTTTATAATCTATTTATGCAAATACTTAATTTTTGGTTTGTGTTTTTTTTGTTTTTTTGTTTTATTTGTTATTTGCTTTTTATTACTTTAGTTTTGCTTGTTCTCTATGCTTTCTTGCATGATTATCTGCAATATATTGGCAGACACATATCAATGTAAATGCTAATTCTGATTTATATATACATATACTCATTTTCCAATTTGCTGAGTTAAAATTTTTGCCTTTATTATTCATTTATATGTTTATTCTCTGCTGCTTATACATGCATAGTTATTTATAATTTTGCTATTGCTAGTTATTTACTTTTATTCTGAACTGCTATAATGTGCTTAATGCTGTGGTTGCTATATGCTTTACTTTATTTTATCAAATACAGACTGACACAAATGAGTTGAAGTTAGAATATGTAAAGTACAGACCACTTTTAAAGTGATGTTTATTTCAAATTTAAGAATGAGACGCTTGTTTAAAATTATCTTTCCTTGGTTGTGTTTATGGTACACGTACATTATAATGAAATGACTTTACTGTAGTAAGTTTTACACAATCTTTGCTGAAACTTACTCATTAATAAGATATGCATACACACACTCAGAATGTGCAGTCTGTGTTTGACTGTTTTTGTTTTCAAGATATATTGATTATGCGTTAATTTGATTTACACTGTGATACAAAAGTTTTGCTACATATATATAGTGACACTCAATTTGAAGTCAGTCAGAGTTTTTAATTTTTTGAAATCATCTCTCAACTACGCACTGTTCTTTTAAGCAAGAAATATTAATATTTAGATAAATCTTATATATTTACAACTGCACCTCATAATATCATAAAGAATATTGATCTTTAATGGTACAAATGTATCAGAGATATATTGAGTATAAAACATCTCTGCCTTCTTAAATAGACATAGGATTATATAAATCTGTGTATTTGACTTGGGAGTTTTAATACATAAATACAAAGGACAAACATAGAAATTCCAATATCAACATGTAGTCAATTGAACAACTCTGACAGTCTTGAAATATTGTACATAATAGGCTTATTTAGAATGCATCTAATAGTTCATTTAACTAAAACTGTTTTTCAAAATGAATGAACGCGTTATAAAGACAACATCTTATGATAAAAATATTGACAAATCTGACTGGATCAGATTTGAAGGCAGAACAATGGACATTTGTATACTTGTGCTTCTTGTGTGATCTTTTCTTTTTTGCCATAACCACATATAATGGAAAAGTATCTGTGTGTGTTCGAAAGAATGACAGTAAGAAAATTAAATGTAATATGAAATTATAGGAATGAAATAATCTTTCAAAATATGTACATAACATGAACTATACAGATATTCACTGTTGGGTGCTCAAATTAAATTTCCATCTGAATCCAATGTATTTATTGAAATTTCTTCTGAGTTATCTCCCATAGACCATTTAGAGTGACTATCCTATACAACAACAGTGAATGTCTCAGAGTGCAAATTTAGTATTTGATTTTAATGTTGGACTTTGTCTTGCTATTGTATTTTATGTTTTCTTATATATGTATTTATTGTAAATTACAAATATGTCTTAAGGTTTCACAGATCTGGAAAAACTATACAGTTTTAAAGGAAAAGAACTTTAAAAGTCCCTTGATTTCACAAATTTCATGGTATATTTATGTATACTCACTAATCATTAGAGTTATAAATATTGATAAAGCTAAACGCATGCATGAAGGGTGATATTCTTAAAATAATTTCTTATAATTGTCAAGGTCTGTATACAAAGGAGAAACGGAGAGATGTTTTGAACTATTTAAAGTCGAAGAATTTTAATGTATATTGTCTTCAGGACACACATTTTACAGAACAAGATGAATTAAATATTAAAAATCAGTGGAAGGGAGAATGCCTTTTCAATTCATTTACATCCAATCAGAGAGGGGTGGCCATCTTTTTTAATGAAAACTTTGATCTTCAAATTCACAAAGTTAAAAAAGATGAGGGTGGAAATCTTCTTGGATTGGACATTACAATTGAAGAACAAAGAATTACTTTAGTAAATATTTATGGGCCAAATGTAGACACTCCTTGCTTTTATCAAAAGGTGGCTGACATTATTGAGGAATTTGATAACCAATCTTGTATTCTTTGTGGAGATTTTAACCTCATTCAAAGTTTTAATCTTGATACCCATAATTATGTTAATATCAACAACCCAAAGTCTAGGGAAAAAGTATTACAGCTAATGGAAGACTTTAATCTAGTTGATCCATTTAGAGAATTATACCCCAATCTGAAAAGATTTACTTGGAGGAAAAAAAAACCCTTTAAACAATCTCGTTTAGATTTTTTTCTGATTTCTGATAATATTTTTCACTTTGTTAATGATGTTAAAATTGATAATAGTTACAGGTCTGATCATTCACCTGTGGTCTTTTCTTTCAAGATTAATGAATTTATAAAAGGCAGAGGCCTTTGGAAGTTTAATAATTCTCTTCTTCATGATACTGACTATGTTAAAGAGATAAAAAACCTCATAAATATAGTAAAAGAACAATATGCCGTCAAGATATATAGAGATGAAAATTTACAAAATATTGACAACTCTGAAATTGAATTTACTGTTGATGACCAGTTATTTTTAGAAACTCTACTCACAGAAATACGTGGCAAAACTATTTCATATGCCTCTTATAAAAAAAAGGCGGGTATAAAAATTGAAAATGAAATTATTTCAAAATTAAAACAATTAGAAGAAAATGCTCTAACAGTAGAAAATCTGGAAGAGATTGATCAGAAAAAAGCAGAACTTAAAATGTATAGACAAAAGAAGGTTCAGGGACAATATGTTAGGTCAAGAAGTCAGTGGATTGAAGAAGGAGAAAAACCTACTAATTTTTTTTTAAATCTAGAGACTAGAAATTATATTAATAAGACTATTCAAAAACTTACTTTAGAAAATGGTGTTATAGTGGAGGAACAAAAAGAAATCTTAAATCAGACAAAGGTGTTTTATGAAAAACTTTATAGAAAACAAGATTGTTTAAAAAAGGTTGATTTAACACGGGAATGTTGTTATGACGAGATACCAAAGCTTAGTGAGGATGAAAAGCAATTATTGGAGGGAAATATTAATTTTTCTGAATTAACTGCAGCATTAAAGAGGATGAAAAATAACAAAAGTCCTGGATCTGATGGTTACACTGCAGAATTTTTTAAATTTTTTTGGATTGATATTGGTAAATTTGTCCTTAGATCTATAAATTTTGGGTATGGGAAGGGCCAAATGTCTGTCACCCAGAGGCAGGGAGTGATTACATGTATTCCAAAAGATGGTAAACCAAAACAATTTCTTAAAAATTGGAGACCTATTACTTTACTTAATTCTACATATAAATTGGCATCAAGCTGTATAGCAGAGAGAATAAAATCTGTTTTGTCAAAATTAATAAGCTCGGATCAAACTGGTTTTGTTCCAGGTAGATATATAGGCGAAAATTGTCGATTGATATATGATATTCTACATTTTACTGAAGAAAATAATATTCCAGGAATTCTCCTGCTGATTGATTTTGAGAAGGCATTTGATTCCATATCTTGGTCATTTCTTTATGATACATTAAGATATTTTAATTTTGGTGAATCTGTTATATCCTGGGTTAAAACCTTCTATAACAATATAACAGCTGCGGTGACACAAAACTGCTGTCTGTCAGAATTCTTCACTATAGAGAGAGGCTGTAGACAGGGAGATCCTTTATCCCCTTATATTTTCTTGCTATGTGCAGAAATATTAGGCATTTTGGTAAGAAATAGTAAGGAGATAAAGGGTATTACTATAGATGATACAGAGTTTGTACTTTCTCAATATGCAGATGATACATCCTTGATATTAGATGGCTCGCCAGAATCGCTCGATGCATCTCTTCGTGTTCTCCAATTGTATGCTGAAATCTCGGGACTTAAGATAAATATAGAAAAAACAAGTGTTATTTGGATAGGTAGCAAAAAACATAGTCAGGATCAAATTTGTGTAAAGTGGGGATTGAAATGGGGCTCCAGTACATTTAAACTACTTGGAATTACTTTTTCAGTCGACCTAGATAGAATGATTAATTTAAATTATAGGCCAGTTTTATATAATATAGACAACACTTTGAAAAAATGGTCAAAACAGTATCTCACCCCCTTTGGAAAGATTACCATTTTAAAAACTTTGGTCATAGCTAAATTAAATCATCTGTTTCTATCTATCCCTAGTCCAGATGAGAATATGTTACTTAATTTAACAAATAAAATGTATGCTTTTATCTGGGATAATAAACCAGATAAGGTCAAGCGAGATCTTTTATGTCAAGATTATTATAAGGGTGGTTTAAAAATGCTAAATTTAAAAGCATTTATACAGGGACTAAAACTTACATGGGTGAGACGTTTGTATAATTCGAATTCAAAGTGGGTGAGATTAGTCTCTATTGTGGAGCAAATAAATTTTATTGAAATAAGTTATATTGGGCCTATTAAAAGGTCATCAAATAAATTTTGGCAAGAAGTTTTTGATGCTTGGAAAACCCTTAATCAAATTAGAAAACCAAGATGTATTGATGAAATTCTATCTTATTCTTTATGGGAGGTAGAAAACTTTAAAATTGGTGGTTCAAGAGTCTACTATAAAAACTGGGCAAATGCGGGAATTTGGACAGTGCAAGATTTGTTAGATGACCAGGGCAAAGTTATGTCATTTCAAAATTTCCAACTATTATATCAATTTAGGCCAAATATTTTACATTATTATGGAATAGCACACTCGCTTAATGAGTGGTTAAACACGATAAATATTGAAGTAAACGAGAGAAAAATTCATGCAATAATACCTTTTAACATAAGTATCTTTTTTGAATCAAAAAAAGGTTCAAAAGACATGTACAACATATTGAATGAAAAATATATTACATTTGCTGCAAAGGAAAAATGGGAGAACCATCTTAATATGACTGGTATTAACTGGAAAAAAATACACACTTCGTGTACAAAATATAGTAAAAGCACTAAGCTTAGCTGGTTCCAATATAGAATTATCCATAGAATTTTGGGAACGAATTCACTACTTTACAAGATGAAAATAAATAGTAACAACATGTGTACATTTTGTAAAGAAGGACCAGAGACCATAGAACATTTATTTTGGAGCTGTCCGATGGTCGCCAGTCTCTGGCATGCACTAAACATTTGGATTTTTGAAATGACAAATATTGAACTGCCTTTGAATATTATGATTATTTTATTTGGTATCTTAGAAAATGTTAAATTGAATTTTGTTAAAAATAAGATTATTCTTTTTTCAAAATACTACATCTACCGAACAAAACTACAAGAAGTTTTGCCAAATTTAAATGCTTTAAAAAACTATTTAAAGGAACACTTGAATTTAGAAAAATACATTTCATTTAAAAACCTCTCTGTAGAGGAATATAACAAATACTGGAGTCCCTGGGCCCCTATCATAGAATAAATAATAAATGTTAAAATTTGATTGAAACACCACTTATGCATATCGCAAGAACAAGTAAGACTTCAATGTTATAAGATTTTTATTTATTTTCAAGCTACTATTGCACCACCATATATATTCAATTGTTGTTTTATTATATAATACTTATTTTGTGTTAAAATGCCATTCTGTACACCTTTGTTCATACATGTTGTGCTGGTCTATTTGTTACAATAAAGAAAATTCATTAAAAAAAAAAATAAAACTTAAAAAATTTGTAAGAGAACCCAGTGTCTCACCTACTTTTGCTGTTAATTGTAGGCTCAACAAAAATGAAAACAAAATCAATCAAGATATTCCCCTTAATACTATCTTTTGATTGTAAGAAGTTTCTGTCCAAGTTCGGTAAAAATCCAGGATAGTTTATGAATCTAATAAATGTTTTAAAAACTTTAAGTGCAGACTGTATGAAATATTAACAGGAACAAATACAAAGTCTTTTTTTAAGTAAAATACAAATAAACAGGTTAAAAATTTTAGCAAAATTTCATTCTAGATACTAGCTTTTGATCATAAACAAGCTTACTGGCAGAAAACTAAGTTCATTTATAAGTAAAATACGGAAAAACAAGCTTCTGTCAAATTTTGGTACAAATCCCGGATAGTTTAAGAAAGCTATTAAAATTTTAAAAACTTTAACCACAGAGTGAATGTAATGTTTCCCGGCAGAAAAACTAACTCCATTTTTTAATTTGATAGATGCTTTTTGTGTTTTTTGTACATGTTTGTTTGTCTTGAGATTGTAACACAGTGATGACTGCTGTTACCATATTTTTACTATTTTACTGATTGTGCCTGTTTTGTTCACGCATCATTGTAAAAACAACGGAATTTGATGTGACTGTCATACAAGTGAGAGGTTTAGAGATATAAAACCAGGTTCAATCCACCATTTTGTACATTTGAAAATGCCTGTACCAAGTCAGGAATATGACAGTTGTTGTCCATTTGTTTGATGTGTTTTATCTTTTGATTTTTCCATTTGATAAGGGACTTTCCGCTTTGAATTTTTTCTTAGAGTTCAGTATTTTTGTGATTTTACTTTCATAAGTAAAATACAGAAAAACAGGATTATTTTTTTTACAAAATTTACTTCCAGATACTATCTTATGATCATCAACAAGCTTCTGTCCAAGTTTGGTACAAATCCAGAATAGTTTAAGATAGTTATTTACTTTTCAAAAACTTTTATCCACAGAGTGAATATTTGTGGCCGCCGATGCTGACGGAATGTAGAATCGCTATGTCTTGCTTTTTCGACTAAAGTCGAATGCACGACAAAAAGTATAGCAAGTTTTAAAGCATTGATATTATGTTTCATGTATTATTTATAATACACAAGAGAAGTCATTAGGACTAAATAGACATCATTTAGTAACAATCATTTTCCTATCACCAATGAGCTATGATGTTTAACATCTCATACCTGTGCAGTGAGTTTATCAATTTTTTGTTGCTTTCTTTCCTCTCCATTATCTAGGTCCATTTTACTGTTAGCTAGCTCCAGTTCACTCTCCACATCCCTCAGGGTTTTCTCTCTAGCCTCCATCTGAACTTTCAGAGTAGTTATCTCCCCTTCTGACCTTTGATTTGACCTTGTTAATGATTGCACTTTACTTTCTAACTCCTGGATCTGAACAACCTGAGATTGTTTCTCACCTGAATATTAGAAGAAAAAGATCAGAATGTGATTATAACATACTTTTCCTCAAATAAAACAGACGGCTTTCTTGTCTTAAAGATAAATAAAAACTTCCAGACAGAGAACCAAGACATTGTTCAGTATTTTCTTTAAATTATTTGTAATTCAAAAACACATAATAAAATATTGTTTTTTGAAATCCACAAATTTTTATTTCCTTTAAATTCCTTTTTTTTTAATTTGACAGTATCATATATCTATACTTTCTATTTTTAGCAGTGTTGTTTATGATCATAGAACCTTTTTTTTTATGTAAACAGAGGTTTTTGTCAGTTTTCTTCATTAATACTATCTTATAAACTTACTGTCTTTTCCATCAAGAGACTGCATAGAGCCAGCAGAAAGAGCTGGTATCTTATAAACTTACTGTCTTTTCCATCAAGAGACTGCATAGAGCCAGCAGAAAGAGCTGGTATCTTATAAACTTACTGTCTTTTCCATCAAGAGACTGCATAGAGCCAGCAGAAAGAGCTGGTATCTTATAAACTTACTGTCCTTTCCATCAAGAGACTGCATAGAGCCAGCATAAAGAGCTGGTATCTTATAAACTTACTGTCTTTTCCATCAAGAGACTGCATAGTGCCAGCAGAAAGAGCTGGTATCTTATAAACTTACTGTCCTTTCCATCAAGAGACTGCATAGAGCCAGCAGAAAGAGCTGGTATCTTATTAACTTACTGTCTTTTCCATCAAGAGACTGCATAGAGCCAGCAGAAAGAGCTGGTATCTTATAAACTTACTGTCTTTTCCATCAAGAGACTGTATAGAACCAGCAGAAAGAGCTGGTATCTTATAAACTTACTGTCTTTTCCATCAACAGACTGTATAGAACCAGCAGAAAGAGCTGGTATCTTATAAACTTACTGTATTTTCCATCAAGAGACTGCATAGAGCCAGCAGAAAGAGCTGGTATCTTATAAACTTCCATCAACAGACTGTATAGAACAAGCAGAAAGAGCTGGTATCTTATAAACTTACTGTCTTTTCCATCAAGACACTGCATAGAGCCAGCAGAAAGAGCTGGTATCTTATAAACTTACTGTCTTTTCCATCAAGAGACTGCATAGAGCCAGCAGAAAGAGCTGGTATCTTATAAACTTACTGTCTTTTCCATCAAGAGACTGCATAGAACCAGCAGAAAGAGCTGGTATCTTATAAACTTACTGTCTTTTCCATCAAGAGACTGCATAGAACCAGCAGAAAGAGCTGGTATCTTATAAACTTACTGTCTTTTCCATCAAGAGACTGTATAGAACAAGCAGAAAGAGCTGGGTACCGTTTCACAAAGCCTTCGTAAGTCTACGTGTCATCGTAAGTCCATCGTAAATAAATCGTAGGATTTACAGCCGTTTCACAAAGCCGTCGTAAGTTAAGATGATCTTAAATAATGCGTAAATCCTGGCGTAACTTACTACAGCTATACCCAGTCGTAACTCCATCGTAGTTTTTCTACGAAAATGAATAAATCCATCTAACATTATTGCAGCGTTCTTTATTCTTGGTCAAGATGCCTCAAATGTTAGGAGACGAAGAAGAATCTTCAATATTATAGAATACACTTTAATTAAAGTCTTTCTTCGTTTGTTTATTTGTATATGCAAGCAACTTACTTAATGCAAATATTTTAAATCATTGTTTACTCATCTTATTCCTACCGGCGTACGTCTTAACAATTTGATAAATAGGCTTTCTATCACGTCCGCGTTCTGAAATCTATTTATAATTATATCACTACAGGCACAGTGGTAATCGATAAAACGTTTAAAGAAGGATGTTTTATTCCCATTTTTAAAGTTATGAGTACAATATAAATCTGAAATCAGTGTTTCACAGTCAAACCAGATAATAATATTTTTTTTGTTATTTCGGCCAAAAAAGAAATGTATTTTAATTAGAATATCGAAATAAATATCTGACTGTAATTAGTTTCGTGGTTAATGGAATTTATTGCAACTATTTAGATATGTTACTGTATGCCTTTCTAGTGACTATTTTTGGATCGAATTTAATGTAGATCATATATACCAAAACTAATAGGGAGAGGGGTAAGCTGCAGATCAATAAGACTTTTTATCGCTATGTTGTGCATTTTTCTTTTGATCTTTTTTTGTGATAATTTTCATATCATGCTTCTCGCTTGAGATGGAAACATTTTCGCTAGAAACTAAGGAGGCCACGTGGCGTTGCTAACGAAATTGACATAGGTAAAATAGCGATAAATAGACAATAATAGTGCATTGACTTGACATATCAACGATATAAGGATGAGGCTTAGAAACGGGGAAATGCGAGGCTGTGCCGAGCATTTTCCCCGTTTCGGGCCAAATCCTTATATTGTTGATATGTCAAGTCAATGAACTATTATTGTTTCTATACTGCAATCTAAAAAAAACATTTTCAATTGTTGTTTATTGTGTTAATGTTATTTATTTGATTTAAATATTGGGAAAAATCCCCCTTTTAAAAGGCCTCATATCACACAGACGGAGAAATAAAAAAACACGATGAAATGTACATCATTACCGCAATCAATGATGAACGAATTCGTTGCAGACTAAAATATCAACAATAAGCATAAAACATAATGATTTATAGGTTGCAAACAAAAAAAAATTAATAAGTGAAATATGGTTTCCCAAAAATTGCAAAAGAAACAAGTTTGAGTCGTTAAACGCATCGTTGTTTACATTGGAAACAAGAACAGGTTGAAGAGGTCGTATGAATAATTAAATATAATTTCGACAATTTCTATTTAAATATTCATGAGGAAAAGTGATATCAGGTCAGTGACTGTATATGGCATAGAAATATACAGTCAACGCATTTTGACTGCTCAAATAGAACGAGTGCAGTATAAACAGATTATCATTGGTCATCTCAACTCGATTGCTTTTCTCACTTTCGCTGTACCAGCTCAAGCGAGAAAATCAATCTCATTGAGATGATCAACGATAATCTATAAGTGTAGATGCGGCATGTCTTCAAAAATTAATACAGTAGAAAATAAAATTGGAAGGGGGAGGGGAAGTTAAAGATTGAAAAGTGAAGCATTTTTTTCTGTTTACCTTCCTTTTTTTTTTTTAGAGACATTGCCACATGCACCTGTTTCTACCAATGGGAAGGTCGACTATCAATATGTAATATATATATGGATTGTCGACCTTCCCATTGATAGATCGAAACAAGTGCCTGTGCACATCTCTCCTTGGTCCATCTTCTTTTAAGCATAGTATTTAGGGAAAGAAAGACATTTTTCTATACACAATAGCCGTTTTAGCTATACAAAACTTTTGGAAATGTAGGTTATACGTTAATAAGACATCAATCAAATGACAAAGACAAACTAAGGACATCCAGAAGGCAACATAGTATAGTATAGTTTTCAACAATATAGATAGATGTCTATGTTCCAGACCATATGAGTATTTGTACCGTACGCGTATGGTCCACACCGTATGCATACTTTTTCAAAATACGCATACGTCGGACTCAGTGTTCGCCAGAATTTAAGAAGTTGGTCAAGTTTTAACACAAATAAATATATTACAGATCAACATGACATAAATCTCGAATTGATATAAAAAGTTCAATTGTAATTGGAGTAAAAACTTATTGTTTTGACTATTTTAATAGGTCACGTTAATTTAATCTGGTAAGCTCCTGTATTTAGCATGAAATTCAATATTGCTCACTGAATTGAAGACATCATATGGGTGAAAAGTTTAAGAATATTTAGGAACTTTTCTAGAAAAAACGTCAAAACAGCTGTTTCCTTGTGGGACAACAGGTCAATTTCTAGTTTTAATATAAAAATAAAATTTGATAGAAACGATACAAAAAAATAACATTAAATCGCAATTCTCCAAATAATGTAACAATTGAGGAAAAAAATGAAGAAGCCTAAATGTAAAAAATGTTAATAATTTAAAGGGAAATTCCGCGATTTTTTACTTATCATCTAATTATGTTCATCTTAACATAAAAAACACATTTGCAAAGTTTTAAATTTATATTCCTTCTAATAACGGAGAAAATCAAGTATTTGTTACTTTTTTGGTTGAATTCTCGAGTGGGTCGTGACGTTTTAGCCCGATTTGTTGAATTCTGGGAAAAAATAAAATCTGTTTAACTCTTATAGCTTATCGACAATATACGTAATTAAAAGCGCACAGCTGACGAATGGTCGTAGTTATTAACCACAATATAAGAATGAACGAAAATGAATATGCATATACCGTTTTGTATTGATTGAATTAAACTCCTATAAAATTATCTCTAGTAAATGTTTTCGAATAAATTTCAATAATTATTGTTGAGTTTTTTTTTATAAAATATTTATTGAACATTTTTACTGATATTGAACTGAAAATATTTCAGTTCTATTTTACCGTTATTGTTTTGATAATCATTTCAATGCAACTAATGTGTGAGCAGAGTGTGTATATCATTTTGTAAAGGTCACTGTATATTTCTCGGCAGGAGGTCAATTCGTTTACCTTGTAGCTATTTAGCCGCAGGTGTGAGTTCAAGCGTACACAGGTATGAATGTTGTTATTTGGAAAGGATAAACAGAAAGGATTAGAAAGAGTATGCTGTATTTAATACAATAAGATTTAATACACGATGAGATTAAAGATACAATAATTAAATTGTGTAAATTAATTGAAAATTCAATTCAGATTCATAATTCCGAAAGTGTATAAAAATAAAAGGAAACAATTTTGGATTACTTTCTTAGCGGCAATTGGCGTAAAGATTCAAATATGAAGTAAAAAATAGTAGTTTTAATCTTTAATAAAAACTAAATGCAATATTTCCCAATTTGATATACCATTGCACATCTGTTTGATATCATTGACTTTACCGGAATTTCTTAACTTTTATTCAAATCTGGCTGTGTTTAATGCTCATAAAACTATCGCAATTTTAAAGTTTTTAATTCTTTTTATCATATGCTTCAACGATGGAGAAAATCACAGATACATATATTGATTCTTTTACGTAGTTCCCAAATAGAAGTTCAAAGAGTGAAAAGTTCACGGACGTCGGACCCCAAATTTAGTACATTAGATATGAAATCTTCCTGTCATATGCCTCAACAGAGAAGGAAACATTTAAATTTTGACGAAACGACAAAAAAATAATTTAAAAAATATACATAATGAACTGTTTGGAAAAGTCAACTTTTTTTAAAGTAACTTTCTAAATTATGTTTGAAACTTTTAAAAAATGCATTCATTTAATAATTTGGTTGGTTTTTTTTTTTGGTTTTTTTTTTTTTTATTATTTTACAAAAAATACTTTCCAGTATCCAAATAATTGTTTTGTACACTACGTTGTGTTGATTTTCAGTGAAAACGTATAGCATTGAGGATCATTGAGGTGTATTATCCGGAATTTCTCGAGTATCACCGGAATGCCATGCGATAACGTTACGGAAAGGCATGTGATAAACTTTTCATATCAGCCCGCTAAGCACCAATTCGAAAAATATGGAATTTACGTAAATTTAATGCTATTATACAGTAAAAATCATATGTTATTTAGTCTAAACATATGATAACATTTAATATAACCCCTTTAACCCGAACTCCTGCGTCGTAAAATTACATGCTTTGCATATTCTTTAGCTTTTATATACTTAGTAGGCAACCCTTTTTTTTTGGTTGGTTGTAGCATAATATTCTCATGCAACGACTTTTAAAAGAGACCACCAAAACTCTCTTTGTGGATACTCTTATAGTATTAAGAATCCTATCCCGCTAATAGGCGCTTGAATATCAGATATTTATTTGAAATAACCCAAGATATATGAGGTTTACAGAATAGAGAATAATGCCCCTCCCCCCCCCCAAAAAAAAAGAAAAGAAAGAGAGAATATAAAGTAAAATTGATTAACAAAATAACTAAACTCTGCGTGTTCAATGATTTTAGCCATGCAAATTATGTTCATTAATAAGCATCTGTATTTTCGTCCACTATTGCAGACTTAGTTATAACCTTACATCCTTCTCCTACATTGTGTCAATAATTATTACAACAATGAAATTTCGTGAAAGAGTTCCGACAAAAATAACCATTGACAACAAAAAGCTCTGTACAGCTGAAACAAATATACAACATATAATTCTCGATTTTTGGAACGAAGCATGCACAAAGAACAGAAACCGTTGAAGAGCTATCGGACCAAACAGAATCTAATAAATAGCCAAATCATGCAGACGAAGAACAACTTTGTCTAATGGAGTTGAAACCTTAGTTTCTTTATAATTTCAAAATTTATGGATAATTTTAAGGGAGTTGCAGAATCCAAAACCGTACGTCTCTTTCGCCGGAATGATTCCAATTTAAAAAACAACAACAAAAAAACAATATATTTTATAGATGGAAGACAAATGCTCGAAAACGGATGACATTGTTTTTGATTTTTTGGGTGTTGGGGAAAACCTATTTTTCTTTCACTACGAATAAAAGTTAAATACATTTTAAAATCCTCCAAAACGACTTTATTGATACGCATTTTTTTCTATATTGGGCTATCAATAATAAAATCTAACCTGTTCTGGTGATAAAAAAAGTATTATTTGTTAATGCTGAAAAGATAAGAATGGCTAAAAGAATTACAGAACAAAGAAATGCACCCCCCCCCCCCCCCCCCCCCCCCTCGTAGCCACTAATCTAGACCCTCACTGTGTCGGATAGTTTCCGGTGTCATATGGTATTTTGAACCCCATGGTAAAATGACCCCGGGGTCAAAATACCGCTATGGTAAATTGAACCCCCCCATGGTAAATTGAACCCCCCCTGTATGGAAAATTGAACCCCCATGGTAAATTGAACCCCCTGTTTTTTTAATTCTAGATGATTAATAAAACATTTAACATTATATAAAAGCTAATCAAATATTAAAAATCATTAATACAAGAAGGGGAGGTCAATTTTCAATGATTGGTTAAAAGAAAAATATTTGCTTGGTATAAGTGCTCTCAAGTCTTAACCAACAAAATTTCAATCAAAAAACTTCTGAAAGCATTATAACTAGACCATGTAGCTTGGACACTTTAATTTTTTGAAATTTGTAATATTTATATAGAATGGTAGACTTAAGTTTTGATTCTCCATGGTAAAAAAAGGGGGAGGGGGTCAAATTACCATGGCTCAGTTAATCTAAAAAGTAAAATTTTCAAAACATCTTTTCAAGCTACTAAAATAAATACAAACTTCTTATTGGAGTATAATAAATATGGAAAGGAGCTAGATATTTTAGCATTAAAGGTCTTTAGATGTATAGTAGGGGGCTCAATATACCATGGTAGGGGGGTCAAAATAACATGCCATGGCAAAGTAAAATTTTCAAAATATCTTTTCCAGCATATTTAATACATACAAACTACGTATTGGAGTATAATAACTATGTAAAGAAGCTAGAATAGATTGAGTTTTTGAAATTCAAGGTCTATAGTAGGGGGTTCAATATACCGCAGGGGGGTCAAAATACCATGGCTAAGTAAAATTTTCAAAATATCTTTTCCAGCATATTTAATACATACAAACTATTTATTTGGGTATTATAACTATGTTAAGGAGTTAGAATAGCTAGAATTTTTGAAATTCAAGGCCTATAGTAGGGGGTTCAATATACCGCAGGGGGGTCAAAATACCATGGCTATTAAAGTAAAATTTTCAAAATATCTTTTCCAGTATGTTAAATACATACAAACTACTTATTGGAGTATTATAACTATGTAAAGGAGTTAGAATAGATTGAATTTTTGAAATTCAAGGTCTTGAGTAGGGGGTTCAATATACCGCAGGGGGGTCAAAATACCATGGCGAAGTAAAATTTTCAAAATATCTTTTCCAGTATGTTTAATTCATACAAACTACTTATTGGAGTATTACAACTATGTTAAGGAGTTAGAATAGCTAGAATTTTTGAAATTCAAGGTCTTGAGTAGGGGGTTCAATATACCGCAGGGGGTCAAAATACCATGGCGAAGTAAAATTTTCAAAATATCTTTTCCAGTATGTTTAATACATACAAACTACTTATTGGGTTATTATAACTATGTTAAGGAGTTAGAATAGATTGAATTTTTGAAATTCAAGGTCTTGAGTAGGGGGTTCAATATACCGCAGGGGGGTCAAAATACCATGGCTAAGAAAATTTTTCAAAAATATCTTTTCCAGTATGTTTAATACATACAAACTACTTATTTGGGTATTATAACTATGTTAAGGAGTTAAAATAGCTAGAATTCTTGAAATTCAAGGTCTATAGTAGGGGGTTCAATATACCGCAGGGGGGTCAAAATACCATGGCAAAGTAAAATTTTCAAAATATCTTTTCCAGTATGTTTAATACATACAAACTACTTATTGGAGTATTATGACTATGTTAAGGAGCTAGAATAGATTGAATTTTTGAAATTCAAGGTCTATAGTAGTGGGTTCAATATACCGCAGGGGGGGTCAAAATACCATGGCTAAGTAAAATTTTCAAAATATCTTTTCCAGTATGTTAAATACATACAAACTACTTATTGGAGTATTATAACTATGTAAAGGAGTTAGAATAGATTGAATTTTTGAAATTCAAGGTCTTGAGTAGGGGGTTCAATATACCGCAGGGGGGTCAAAATACCATGGCGAAGTAAAATTTTCAAAATATCTTTTCCAGTATGTTTAATACATACAAACTACTTATTGGAGTATTATAACTATGTTAAGGAGTTAGAATAGATTGAATTTTTGAAATTCAAGGTCTTGAGTAGGGGGTTCAATATACGGCAGGGGGGTCAAAATACCATGGCTAAGTAAAATTTTCAAAATATCTTTTCCAGTATGTAAAATACATGCAAACTACTTATTGGAGTATTATAACTATGTAAAGGAGTTAGAATAGATTGAATTTTTGAAATTCAAGGTCTTGAGTAGGGGGTTCAATATACCGCAGGGGGGTCAAAATACGATGGCGAAGTAAAATTTTCAAAATATCTTTTCCAGTATGTTTAATACATACAAACTACTTATTGGAGTATTATAACTATGTTAAGGAGTTAGAATAGATTGAAATTCAAGGTCTTGAGTAGGGGGTTCAATATACGGAAGGGGGGTCAAAATACCATGGCTAAGTAAAATTTTCAAAATATCTTTTCCAGTATGTTTAATACATACAAACTACTTATTTGGGTATTATAACTATGTTAAGGAGTTAAAATAGCCAGAATTCTTGAAATTCAAGGTCTATAGTAGGGGGTTCAATATACCGCAGGGGGGTCAAAATACCATGGCTAAGTAAAATTTTCAAAATATCTTTTCCAGTATGTTAAATACATACAAACTACTTATTTGGGTATTATAACTATGTTAAGGAGTTAGAATAGCTAGAATTTTTTTAATTCAAGGTCTATAGTAGGGGGTTCAATATACCGCAGGGGGGTCAAAATACCATGGCTAAGTAAAATTTTCAAAATATCTTTTCCAGTATGTTAAATACATACAAACTACTTATTGGAGTATTATAACTATGTAAAGGAGTTAGAATAGATAGATATACTATAGACCTTGAATTTCAAAAATTCAATCTATTCTAGCTCCTTAACATAGTTATAATAATCCAATAAGTAGTTTGTATGTATTAAATATGCTGGAAAAGATATTTTAAAAATTTTACTTTGCCATGGTATTTTGACCCCCCTGCTGTATATTGAACCCCCTACTATAGACCTTGAATTTCAAAAATTCTAGCTATTCTAACTCCTTAATGTAGTTATAATAATCCAATAAGTAGTTTGTATGTATTAGATATGCTGGAAAATATATTTTGAAAATTTTACTTTGCCATGGTATTTTGACCCCCCTGCGGTATATTGAACCCCCTACTATAGACCTTGAATTTCAAAAATTCAATCTATTCTAGCTCCTTAACATAGTTATAATAATCCAATAAGTAGTTTGTATGTATTAGATATGCTGGAAAAGATATTTTAAAAATTTTACTTTGCCATGGTATTTTGACCCCCCTGCTGTATATTGAACCCCCTACTATAGACCTTGAATTTCAAAAATTCTAGCTATTCTAACTCCTTAATGTAGTTATAATAATCCAATAAGTAGTTTGTATGTATTAGATATGCTGGAAAAGATATTTTGAAAATTTTACTTTGCCATAGTATTTTGACCCCCCTGCGGTATATTGAACCCCCTTCTATAGACCTTGAATTTCAAAAACTCAATCTATTCTAGCTTCTTTACATAGTTATTATACTCCAATACGTAGTTTGTATGTATTTGATATGCTGGAAAAGATATTTTGAAAATTTTACTTTGCCATGGTATTTTGACCCCCCTGCGGTATATTGAACCCCCCCCCTACTATAGACCTTGAATTTCAAAAATTCAATCTATTCTAGCTCCTTAACATAGTTATAATAATCCAATAAGTAGTTTGTATGTATTAGATATGCTGGAAAATATATTTTGAAAATTTTACTTTGCCATGGTATTTTGACCCCCCTGCGGTATATTGAACCCCCTACTATAGACCTTGAATTTCAAAAATTCAATCTATTCTAGCTCTTTAACATAGTTATAATAATCCAATAAGTAGTTTGTATGTATTAGATATGCTGGAAAAGATATTTTAAAAATTTTACTTTGCCATGGTATTTTGACCCCCCTGCGGTATATTGAACCCCCTACTATAGACCTTGAATTTCAAAAATTCAATCTATTCTAACTCCTTAACATAGTTATAATAACCCAATAAGTAGTTTGTATGTATTAAATATGCTGGAAAATATATTTTGAAAATTTTACTTTGCCATAGTATTTTGACCCCCGTGCGGTATATTGAACCCCCTACTATAGACCTTGAATTTCAAAAATTCAATCTATTCTAGCTCCTTAACATAGTTATAATAATCCAATAAGTAGTTTGTATGTATTAAATATGCTGGAAAAGATATTTTAAAAATTTTACTTTGCCATGGTATTTTGACCCCCCTGCTGTATATTGAACCCCCTACTATAGACCTTGAATTTCAAAAATTCTAGCTATTCTAACTCCTTAATGTAGTTATAATAATCCAATAAGTAGTTTGTATGTATTAGATATGCTGGAAAAGATATTTTGAAAATTTTACTTTGCCATGGTATTTTGACCCCCCTGCGGTATATTGAACCCCCTTCTATAGACCTTGAATTTCAAAAACTCAATCTATTCTAGCTTCTTTACATAGTTATTATACTCCAATACGTAGTTTGTATGTATTTAATATGCTGGAAAAGATATTTTGAAAATTTTACTTTGCCATGGTATTTTGACCCCCCTGCGGTATATTGAACCCCCTACTATAGACCTTGAATTTCAAAAATTCAATCTATTCTAACTCCTTAACATAGTTATAATAACCCAATAAGTAGTTTGTATGTATTAAATATGCTGGAAAATATATTTTGAAAATTTTACTTTGCCATGGTATTTTGACCCCCCTGCGGTATATTGAACCCCCTACTATAGACCTTGAATTTCAAAAATTCAATCTATTCTAGCTCCTTAACATAGTTATAATAATCCAATAAGTAGTTTGTATGTATTAGATATGCTGGAAAATATATTTTGAAAATTTTACTTTGCCATGGTATTTTGACCCCCCTGCGGTATATTGAACCCCCTACTATAGACCTTGAATTTGAAAAATTCAATCTATTCTAGCTCCTTAACATAGTTATAATAATCCAATAAGTAGTTTGTATGTATTAGATATGCTGGAAAATATATTTTGAAAATTTTACTTTGCCATGGTATTTTGACCCCCCTGCGGTATATTGAACCCCCTACTATAGACCTTGAATTTCAAAAATTCAATCTATTCTAGCTCCTTAACATAGTTAGAATAATCCAATAAGTAGTTTGTATGTATTAGATATGCTGGAAAATATATTTTGAAAATTTTACTTTGCCATGGTATTTTGACCCCCCTGCGGTATATTGAACCCCCTACTATAGACCTTGAATTTCAAAAATTCAATCTATTCTAACTCCTTAACATAGTTATAATAACCCAATAAGTAGTTTGTATGTATTAAATATGCTGGAAAAGATATTTTGAAAATTTTACTTTGCCATGGTATTTTGACCCCCCTGCGGTATATTGAACCCCCTTCTATAGACCTTGAATTTCAAAAACTCAATCTATTCTAGCTTCTTTACATAGTTATTATACTCCAATACGTAGTTTGTATGTATTTAATATGCTGGAAAAGATATTTTGAAAATTTTACTTAGCCATGGTATTTTGACCCCCCTGCGGTATATTGAACCCCCTACTATAGACCTTGATTTTCAAAAATTTTAGCTATTCTAACTCCTTAACATAGTTATAATACCCCAATAAGTAGTTTGTATGTATTAAATATGCTGGAAAATATATTTTGAAAATTTTACTTAGCCATGGTATTTTGACCCCCCTGCGGTATATTGAACCCCCTACTATAGACCTTGAATTTCAAAAATTCAATCTATTCTAGCTCCTTAACATAGTTATAATAATCCAATAAGTAGTTTGTATGTATTAGATATGCTGGAAAATATATTTTGAAAATTTTACTTAGCCATGGTATTTTGACCCCCCTGCGGTATATTGAACCCCCTACTATAGCCCTTGAATTTCAAAAATTCAATCTATTCTAGCTCCTTAACATAGTTATAATAATCCAATAAGTAGTTTGTATGTATTAGATATGCTGGAAAAGATATTTTAAAAATTTTACTTTGCCATGGTATTTTGACCCCCCTGCGGTATATTGAACCCCCTACTATAGACCTTGAATTTCAAAAATTCTAGCTATTCTAACTCCTTAATGTAGTTATAATAATCCAATAAGTAGTTTGTATGTATTAGATATGCTGGAAAAGATATTTTGAAAATTTTACTTTGCCATGGTATTTTGACCCCCCTGCAGTATATTGAACCCCCTTCTATAGACCTTGAATTTCAAAAACTCAATCTATTCTAGCTTCTTTACATAGTTATTATACTCCAATACGTAGTTTGTATGTATTTAATATGCTGGAAAAGATATTTTGAAAATTTTACTTAGCCATGGTATTTTGACCCCCCTGCGGTATATTGAACCCCCTACTATAGACCTTGATTTTCAAAAATTTTAGCTATTCTAACTCCTTAACATAGTTATAATACCCCAAAAAGTAGTTTGTATGTATTAAATATGCTGGAAAATATATTTTGAAAATTTTACTTAGCCATGGTATTTTGACCCCCCTGCGGTATATTGAACCCCCTACCATAGACCTCAAATTAAAAAAAATTATAGCCAATAATTTGTAAATTAAATTATCTGCAATATTATTTATCAAAAACAGAGGGGTTCAATATACCGCAGGGGGGTTCAAAATACCATATGTGAAAAATGACCCCGGGGTCAAAATACCATGCGGTATAATGACCCCGGGGTCATTTTACCGCATGGTAATTTGACCCCGGGTTCAATTTTTAGGGGGTTCAAAATACCATATGACACCGGTTTAACATATTTGACTGTTTTTGTCTCCAAAAAGAATATTGGTACACAGTATTGTTAATATATGTATTTTAAATTACTGACAAGGTGAACACAAAGAAAAATATTGCTTGACTCACGGCAAAGTTTGCTATGTATTCTAACCAAATTAAAATCGTAAAAAATGCATTTGTGTTTAAACCATTAAATAATGAAAAAGAACCTCACTAAAAATATGGCCAAATAAACAATTAAACTTCAGACATTTCTGCATCTTATGGTATCTATTTTATAAAAATCACTCATAGACTTACTTGGTAATGTTTTTTTGAAAAATACTGATTTTAGTTGAAATGATAGGACATTTTTTGAGTGGGAACTCACTTTTGTCCTATGACTGTAAGCGTCATATATCTTGAATTAATATTGAAAACGGACTAAAATTCTTTAATTGTATTAATTTTGATATAAAAATATCACCATAATTCGCCATCCATATTAATTATTTTTAAAAATGTTTATTTGGCATGCCATACTCGATAAAAGTGCGGACGTGAAAGAAAGCACTCTTCTCGGTTTACGACACACTTACGATGATACACACGACGTAACTTGCGATCAACTTAGTAGTTCTTTACGATGCCTTTGTGAAACACACGTAACGGGAACGTAGAACCACACGTAAACCGATCGTAAACTGATACGATGATCGTAAGTTAAGAAGACTTTGTGAAACGGTGGCCAGGTATCTTATAAACTTACTGTCCTTTCCATCAAGAGACTGCATAGAGCCAGCAGAAAGAGCTGGTAAATTTTTATAAACTTACTGTCCTTTCCATCAAGAGACTGTATAGAGCCAGCAGAAAGAGCTGGTATCTTATAAACTTACTGTCCTTTCCATCAAGAGACTGCATAGAGCCAGCAGAAAGAGCTGGTATCTTATAAACTTACTGTCCTTTCCATCAAGAGACTGCATAGAGCCAGCAGAAAGAGCTGGTAAATTTTTGCGTAAAATTTCATTTTCACTTCTTGTTGCCTCTAACAAATCTTCTGCTGTTTTTAATTTGGCAAAGGCCTCATGTCTCTCCTTTACTAAACTGGTCAGTTGTCTGAAAAAACAAAAGGTACGGATATTAACTCACAAATATATCAGTTGTAAATAAATCCCAATATATTAGTAAATCAATAAACCACAATGTTATTTTTTGTTAATTTAAATGACCCCACATAATTGGTCATTTCAGAATCTTGTAATTTCCTTTCTTATTGTACTGATCTTACTACATGTTATGACATTGATTACAATATCTTATACAGTTCCATTTTGTTTATAGGAATTTTTTAAATACATGCCAAATTGATCAAATCGTAGTAATTGTAACTAGCTGTGTATACCCTCTTTAAATAAAAAATTTATCATTATTATTATTATCATTATTATTGTATGAGTAAAATACCCTGACCCTTTAATCCTAAAGGCTAAAAATTTCTAGGCTAATATACATACTTTGCCAAATACATGTAGACTTATAATTCAACTGGTACCCTTATTTTTAAAATCGTTTATACACTTGTGTTCATAATTAAATAACAACATATTTCTGTACATAATAATCTAATTTATGACATTACACAGGGACTCAATGTTACCAATTGAATGAAATATCACATTGGATTGAGGTTTTATAAGAGAATACTCACTCTTTGTATGTTGTTTCAAATGTTATTTTTTCTGATTTGGAATCTTCACTTTTTTCTTCTGCCTGCTTTAACTTTAGCTCATACTGATGTTTAATGTCTCTCAAATTCTGTAAATCATAACAAATTAAATCAAGACACTAAAATTAAATAACATGCATTTGAACTCATTCATTCTAAACATACAATTTAGAAAGAAAGTTACACTACAGCTTCACCACAATTAAACAGATTTCAATAAATAAATTGGAGCCTCTCAATTCCGTACATGTATATGTTGTCTTCAAACTTAGAAGTACTAATGAAATGAAGAAACGGTATGGGGTTTGTACAATGCAAAAAACAAAACTATAAGAATATTAAAAATTGTTAAATTAAACAAGTGAAAGTGTGAGCTACTGCTCACTGATGATACCCCCGTCCAAATATTTCAGTAAACAGTAAGTTGTTGAGTGATGAGTCTGAAAACCCATCACATAGTATAGCTAACTTATATAAACCCTCAAACCAAATTTCAGAAATCCTTGTATTGTAGTTCCTGAGAAAGATGCCTCAAAAATCTTCAACTCGGCTATCATGTGTAAAATTATAATAATACAAGTGATCGGTAAACAGGAAGTTGTTGAATGATGAATCTGAAAACACATCACAAGGTATAGTTGACTTATATACACCCTGAATCTATAAGAAGATAGCTACATCTATTACATGACATAATATTAAAAAGACGACATCTAAATCAATCACCTTAAGTCCTTCTGTGACATCATTGTCTCTCAGGTTTAAATCCTGGAGCATCAACTCTAGGTGACGTAACTGATTGTATGCCTGCTCTCGTGTTGTCCATAAATGGCAAATCATATCTATTTCAGATTTTACCCCAGCTTGTTGTTCAAGTTGTGAAGCTATGTGCTTAAAGTCATGATTCTGTGGTGTGAAGAAAAGCAACTGATAGCAAAGATAGCGTGATATCAGCATAGGGTGTAAAAGTTATTCTAATTCTATTAGCAAATTATCAGGATTACAATTTATAACCAATAAAAAACAGTGAAAAAGCAGTAGTTTGTATGTGAGAACAATAAAAATGGGTAATATAAATATAATGAGATATATATATAAAATAGTGATTTACTTAATACAAAATTATGGAGCTGTTATTTATATATGAAGAATTAATATGTATAAATGTGTAAAATATCAGCCGCCAGCCACCATGTGAACCTGTTTGGCAAGTGAGGTTTAAAATATATAAAAAAACATAAATCACCTAAGCTTGAATACTATATACTTCTGTTCACTTAACTAGGAATCCTGTTCCAAGTTAAAATATGCATATCATATTACTCATAACCTTTAGTATAGAGACTAACCTTGGCAGACTCATGTCCTTGACTAGAATGTGTACTATATGGTATATCTTATTTGTGTGAGGTCATTGACTTGTAACCTTTAGTTTATAATGACTAACCTTGGCAGACTCATGTCCTTGACTAGAATGTGTACTATATGGTATATCTTATTTGTGTGAGGTCATTGACTTGTAACCTTTAGTTTATAATGACTAACCTTGGCAGACTCATGTCCTTGACTAGAATGTGTACTATATGGTATATCTTATTTGTGTGAGGTCATTGACTTGTAACCTTTAGTTTATAATGACTAACCTTGGCAGACTCATGTCTTTGACTAGAATGTGTACTATATGGTATATCATATTTGTGTGAGGTCAATGAAGTTTCATCAAATGGTACTTGTAACCTCAGCTTCTCATTTTCATTCTTCACGTCTTTAGTTTTCTGTTCCAGATTACAGTTTTTATCCTTCTCTCTCTGTAACTGTCTGCTTAATTCTTTTTCTGTGGCCTATTTACAAAACACATGCATGATGTTATTAAACCTTACTCAATATGCAATACATTCTACTTTTGTTTTTGTTTTTTATTTTGTTTCTAAATAACAAATGTTTTAACAAAATCTGTTACATCAGGATTATTTTTAACAGTTTTCAGGAAAAGGCAAACAACGAAATCCTCTCATTTCATCCATTTACACCTTGTTTTCAAATTAAATTCTAGGAAATTAAACTGATCTTCAATAATTAATATTTCTGGAGGTGAACTTTGATTAAGATGAACTACCATTTTATTTATTGTGAAGAAGAGAAATATTGCACTACACAAGTAAGATGTTGTATCTCTGACCTGTAGTCTAGCATTCTCTGTCAACAGTTTATCTTCCACAGCTGATAGGTTATTAGCTCTGTCTGATCTCTCTTGGTGAAGTCTCTCTTCTGTTACTCGAAGCCTCTTTTCTAATGATTTTATCTGATTTAAAAAAAGAGAAAGTTTAATTAAAATCAGCTGGCTGTATACACCCCCTCCCCCTCACCAAACATTAATCTGGTCAACAATAACGGTAACATTATCATTAAAACTCTTTAAAAGATTCGAAGATCTTAACATAATAACATTGCCAATATGGAAAATCAATCTATAAATATCAATCCCCAAATCTTACCTGCTTATCTACAACAGTATTTCCTCCCCCACTCATATCGACCTGATGTTGTAGGAGATTCTTCATCTCAGTTAACTTGATTACTTGTTGGCTTGTCTCCCTTGACCTAGTCTCTTCTTCATGTAGATGGCGCTCACTCTGTTCTAGTAGTGACTTCACTTTGATCACTTCATCCTAGCAAGAAAAATAGGGAATTAAGCTCACAAGGCAGTCTATCTGAACCAATAATTGTTCAGTCATGTTTGTGCATCTGTTGGATTTTTTGTAGATTGTTGGCAGGGAAGAGGGGAAAGCTGAGGGGGGTTTGTGGTTAGTGTGGTGTGATCTGTTGTCAGATATTTTTGGTATTTCTTACTATCCTTTTATATGTTATTGAAAATTTCTGAACTTCGCCTTTGCATTAGAAATTTTAACTCATCTCAAAATCATTTTTGTGTATCTAATTTCTATAAACAGAATACTGTTGATTTTCTCTAATAAATCAAAATGTATGGTGATACTAAAATATATGTTTCTTAAATAATATTATTTTTTTCTAATATACATAATCCATGAAAAGTTCATATAACATCCTATAATTATTCTAGAGATACATTACAAACCTTCAGAGAGGCAACCTCCATCTTATAAGCTTCCAATGTTTTATTCTTATCATTATTTTGTCTGGCCATTTCTACCACACCATTAGCTGTTTGTAGTTGTGTCTCTAAGTACATCACCTGGGAGTATAAAACACATTCCTTTACATGTATTTCCTCATTTTTTTAATTATAAAACATTTTTTTTTTCAATGTTTTTGCTTTATCAAATCAAAATATTAACCTTTCACAAATATCCTATAGGTCCATCTCAATGTACAAAAGTATTTCTATTTTACTATTAGAATTTAAAGAAACTTGGTATAAAGATTTTAACAAATCATTAGTTTAATGACAACCCATGTTAAAATAAGCATAGATAGATATAGGAAGATGTGGTGTGAGTGCCAATGAGACAATTCTCCATCCAAATAACAAATTATAAAAGTTAACCATTATAGGTCTATGTAAGGCCTTCAACACAGAGCATTGGCTAACACCAAACAATAAGCTATAAAGGGCCCCAAAATTACTAGTGTAAAACCATTCAAACGGGAAAACCAACGGTCTAACCTATATA
Organism: Mytilus galloprovincialis; assembly: GCF_965363235.1. Classification (NCBI taxonomy): domain Eukaryota; kingdom Metazoa; phylum Mollusca; class Bivalvia; order Mytilida; family Mytilidae; genus Mytilus; species Mytilus galloprovincialis. The sequence continues at coordinate 103,896,044 of NC_134841.1, read as the reverse complement.
AAAAACGAGAAAATAGAGCATGGCATAAACAAATTATTTCTTAAATGAATTAATTGTTTTATATTGAGAAATTATTTCACTTTTTTCAGACCATTTGTTTGTAACAATTTGTTTACCTCTGACTTCAACTGTTCATTTTCATGAACAAGGGAGGTAACTTTTGACTGTAAATGGTCGGTGTCTTGTGCCATCTGAGATTTACTTTTCCTTTGTACTTCTGAGACTTCCTCATTAACGGACTGCTGTAGTGATTCATACTCAGATTTCGTCTCATTAAGCTCCTCCTCTAAATCGCTGATCTTTCCTACAAAAAAATAAATAATAAATGAGAAAACCACTCAATGCATACTAGTTGTACTGTATACATATGGAAATTTCATTCTCATGAATTTCAAGTGAATTGAAATTTTTGTAAATCTTGTGTCAAGTTTATGTGAATTTCACCTCAAATGAGCTTAAATGTAAAACTCATTTGAAATCAGTTAATGTGAACTCACATGTGAAATCAGTCAATATTGACATGAATTTTAAAAATTAAGTTATTCAAATAAAATCTAAGTTTTTAAATTTAAAAGTTTCATGTGAGATTCTCAATTTGCATGAAAATGTTCATGTGAGTTTGATGTTTAAGCTTGTTTGATAAGAATTTAAAGCGTGATTCATGTGAAATTCATGTAAGCAATATTTGCCTGTGTTAGTGTAACATTTTCATTGGCATGGATTCTTTATAAACTTTTGATCTTCATCATACTAAAGAGATCTCAGCAGTTTGTTAATCCTAAACATAGTGCAGTCTTATTTTTTGGAACTGATTTGAAGCAAATATTTACACATCAGAGGCTTAAATTACATATTGTATTGAAAATCTAATTTTAACACTTAAACAATTCCATCAAGGAAATACTGACAGCATATAATTCATTACCTGCAGCTCGGTTGTATTTATCTTTAAACAATTTATTTTCCGTTGTCAGCGTAGATATTTCCAATTGTAACTTCCTGTTCTGGCTTTCCATAAGTTCCTACAACACAAAGTGAAAAACAAACAGTTTTTTTTTTATATGACAGTCTTAATATGATACTTTATAATAAGAATTATTTTATGACATTCATTATTGCAATTGCTGTACAATGCTTTTAAATGAAAGATTAATTATTGCAATTGTAGAAAAGGCTTAATACAAATAATTGTATAAAAATTTGTAAGGGTTCGGTGGAACCCAGTGTCTCGCCTACTTTTGCTGTCAATCACGCACTCAACAAAAATGATGAAAAAAATCAATAAATTAATTCTCTGATACTATCTTTAGATTGTCAGAAGCTTCTGTCCAAGTTTGGTAAAATTCCAGGCTAGTTTAAGAATCTTAAAAATGTTTTAAAAACTTTAACTGCAGACTGTATGTAATGTTAACTGGAAGAAAAACTAAGTCCATTTATAAGAAAATACGGGAAAAATGGAATTTTATTTTTACAAAATTTACTTCTGGTTACTATCTTCTGATCATAAACAAGCTTCTGGCCAAGTTTTGTACAATTCCAGGATAGTTTGAGAAAGTTATTAAAATTTTAAAAACTTTAACCACAGAGTGAATGTAATGGTTCCTGGCAGAAAAACTAAGTCCACTTATAAGTAAAATACGGAAAAAATGGAATTTTATTTTTACAAAATTTACTCCTGGATACAATCTTATGAACATATACAAGCTTCTGTCCAAGTTTGGTATAAATCCAGGATGTTTCAAGAAAGTTATTAAAATTTCAAAAACTTTAACCAGAGTGAATATTTGTGGACGCCGCTGACGACACCGACAAAGACGACAATGACACTGAAGCCGACGTAATGTAGGATCACTATGTCTCGCTTTTTCGACTAAAGTCGAAGGCTCGACAAAAATGAAATTTAAATGTAAGTTTTTTTTGTAGTGATCATATCTTTTGGCATTATTTGCATTTCTAGAAACATTGCCATTATTTCTAAATTCAAGGTGTGGATGTTCATCCTAAAGTAAAATGAAGGTTAGAGATTATCTGATCAGTTAAGATGATGCATGCATTTTCCAGCTGATTTTTATAATTTGATCTTATGTTGTGCTGTTACATTACTGTCCCAGGTTAGCGTTTACACTCATGCTTAACCCCACCACATTCTTTGTGCCTGTCCAAAGTAAGGAGCTTACATGTTGATTTTCTTTATTCATTAATTTTCTTTATTCATTAATTTTCTTTTTCAAATTGTTTTACATTTTGTCATAATTATTTCAGATCTCTGAAAAAATGGATATTTAGACGAATCACAATAAAATTTTAACCAACTTGGGGCTAACAGAGGCTGAAAATGACCGTCTGACGCCTGAGGGTAAAAGGCATTCCTACCCTCTTGTATTTTATAAAACATATTCTTATTTTTTGTTCTTGATTTTTGCAATATGTTTTTTATTTACATATCATTTCTTACCTTTTCCATGAAGAAACTCCTAGAATCAGGTGCACTACTGGTAGGACTCTGTGGCAATGCTCTCTTTTTCTGTGTACCCGTACTGTAGTGAACCTTAAAATAGAACATCACACCATAAATAAATGTGGAACTTTGAGGACAACAATTAAGTTAAAATGTCTATACTACATAGTGAAAATCTTTTAAACCTCAATAAAAACCTACTTTAAAGACTGGACATAATAGTTGGCAATACACACCACTATGGCACAACACAAAAATATAATATATATATACATCATGTATAATCTAGAACTATGGGAAATCAAATAATGAACATCAATTAAATATTATATATTTTCAATATAATGAATGATTAAACAATCAATAGCATTGACTGGGTATTGTTATTGAGCGAGCACATGCACTTGTAGAGTATATATACAAATGTATTTTTCATCGAGGTAAATCTGAAATGAACAAAAGCATTACATGTTACTCAAAAATTCCTGATATAACCATAACAGTGTTCAAAAAAATTCATGCACATTACGTATTTGTTTTAAAGGAACGAATAACAATCAAAAATGAACAGAAAATAAATAATGTACAAACTGTACTAACAAATAATATACAAACAAAAAACACAATGAATTGAAAAAAAAACAATCACAAAATTCACCTGACAAGAAGTATTCATGGTATTATTATTAGAGCAGTTTTAGAATTGAAGATAAATACTTTTGCCACTAAATATGTAAAAGGATGTGTAATAGGATGTGATGCTAGCATAAAATTTCTAAATCTAAAAGAAATCTTATAAGAACAAAATAATTCTTGCCAGCTTTTAAACTAAATATAATAAACAAACAGAAAGAGTTCCAACATTGCCCACCTCTTGGTTTGGGTGATCATCACTGGTGAAGGAGTGAAGTGCATTGGAATATAAATCTGACAGCGAGTTAAGTGCTGACTGTGACGGTGTGCCCGTGTCGGAGTTCAGGAATCGCTGCATCAGATCTGGATAAGAAGAATACATGGACCAGAACAGCTGGTTGATGGAAGCAGTATCATCTACGGGTTTGTACATTGGTATTACGCTTTCTTCTGATGATTTACCACTGCTTGTGCTTTCTTCCGTGAAACTGTTACTTCCAAATGTTAGATAGCTGGGATTAAATGTTGACAAAGATTCTCTGTACCTTAATGAGTCCAAGCTCAATGGATATGAAGATGAGATATCTGACTCTTTCGGGAAAAGATGCTTGTTTTGAACTTTTCCATTATATTTTTGTACTTCATTATATTGTATATCATCCATCACTATAGCATCTGTTGTTTCACCAGAACTGGTGTCTACTGGAACCATGGCACCACCAGAGGATGAAGAGGAACTAAGGAGAGGTTCTGTACCCTTGATGTTATAAGCACCATCAGTATCTTGATCTATTAAACTAGGATGAGAAGAGAAATCACAAAATGATCCAAAAAATTCAGGTTCACTTCTATGTCTCTTGTTAGGATACCCCTCTTCACTTGGCTGTTTGGAGAAATAGGCTGTGATGTCACTGTGTATATGTGATAAAATGGCTTCTCTTTCCCGCTGACTTCTTTTTTCATCTTTAGATTTGTCATTCTCAGTGATGCTTGATGTTTCTGTATCTAATCCACTATCGTTCAAACTCTTGTTGACATCATACTGTGAATTTGAGAGTCGATTTGGTGCAGAAGCAATTCTATGGAAGTGAAGTAATCTTTCGCTGTCATCTTCCGTTGGAGCTGACATCATCGTGTCAGATTGAACCATCTGATCCTTATTTATAGCCTGACCCGAATTTCTAGGTCTATCAACTAACCTTTTATTACTCTGATTTGCTGTCTCAGAAGGTTCTTCTTGTTGAAAACTAGTTTTAGAATCTCCATATCCAAGTTTTTTGGCTATGATGGAAGGTGTAGTACTAGAAAATGATCCGTAACGTGTGCTTTCTGGTGCCCTGTTCCCATAGTTTCCCTGTCTCACCATTTCAAACAACTCTGAAATAGTTGGTGATCCATAATGAGTGCTTTCTGGTGCCCTGCTACCATGGTTGCCCTGTCTTACCCCTTCAAACAATTCTGAAATAGTTGGTGATCTACATTCTGTCTGTTCCAAACTTCTCTTGCCATTTCTGTTTACCTCAGTTCCTGATGCCATCCTTTCTTCATCCTGTTGATACTGACTTAGACCAATTAATTTTGATGGTGTAGTATAATCCAAAGTACCATAACCAGGCTGGTCTTTTCTACATGCTCTATCTTCTCTTTTTTCAACCTTCACTAGGAGTTTAGATGGTGTTGTATAGCTCAAGTCAGAGTGTAAAGATTTTCTTCCATCATGATATCTGAATTCTCTCTCCTTCCTTCTCTCCCTATCTTCCCTTTTCTCTACTTTTTCTAACAGTTTTGAAGGAGTAGTATATAAAATCTGTCCTTTATCATCAATCTCCTCCTTGATGTTTTTGGTGACTAATTTAGAAGGAGCTGTGTTATCTAACACACTAGGTAAAGTTTGTCTCTTTTCTCTCACTTGACCTTCATCCAGTACTGTTGATGGAGTCTGGTCAATCATAGGTCTATTATCTGCACTTTCCTCTGCATGCTCAGCATTCATACTGGATGGAGTTCTATAGTCCAAAACACCATATCCAGGAAATTCTTCTTTCTTTCTCCTTTTTTCCCTCAATTCAACTTTTTCCATTAGTATTGACGGTGTAGTGTGTAATAAATCCTTATGACTTCTTGTCTTATTTTGTTCTGCAGCTAGTTTGGCTTTTGTTTCGTACTCCAGTAAACTATACCCAGAGCCAGAGGACATTTCTCTTCTCTCTCTCTTTCTAATGTTTTCAAGTAATTCTGATGGAGTAGTATATAAAAGTGGTTGTTCCTCAGTCTTCTTTTCTTTGTACGGTTCTGTAACTAGTTTTGATGGTGTTCTGTACTCCAATACTCCATAACCTGGAAATATTTCTCTGTTGGCTCTCTTTTCTCTAGTTTCAACTTTCTCTAGCAACTTTGATGATGTTGGATACAGATCACTTTCAACCTTTTCCTTCTGTTTTGTCCCTAGTTTTGATGGCGTTGTATAATCTAAAACTCCATAGCCTGGAAATTTGTCCTTTTTCTCTCTTCTTTCTCTTGTTTCAATCTTTTCCAGTAATTTAGATGGAGTGGTAGCGATATTTCTGTTTACTTTTGATGATTCCTGTTTTCCAGACGGCTCTGAATTATCTAGACTGTATCCCAGTTGACCATCAGGAGCAGATAATACCCTATGTAGTGACCCTTTATAATTTTCCTCACAGGAAGCACCTGTTACAGTTGTTAAATTGGGACTGTTCATCTGTTCTGGTTTCTTTGGTCTTTCAGCCAGTCTTTTATTACTTGGTTTTGGTGTCAGATCTGCTAGTTCTAAGTGAATACTTATACTGGAATCTCCATACCCTGAGTTCTCCTCCATATTAATATACATCTCACTGGAAAGGGTGTCTGAAGCAGAACCCTCGGAACTACTGGTTCTCTCTGTCAAACAGAAACAACACCATGTAATACTTCTAGTTTAAAATATACTATCTTTGCTTCAAAGTAAATTCACTGTATGATTGATCACGAAAGACATATTATTATGTTTTCTTCTTAATGCATGTGTCAGGGCTTAAAAATAAAACCAATCAATGAATTTGGGGCTTTTTTTATCTTTGTTTCTCTATAAATGATTTATCTCAACTTTTGTCTACTATTATATTATATTTTTTATAAAATGGAATTCCTTTGACCACATTTGTCAAGTTGACTCCTGTCACAGGCATAAAAGGGAGGTCATAATACATTTTGTACCTCCAGATGTACATTAATACACAAAAATATATGTTTATTCATTTTACAATCATACTTGTCATTTATATGCAAATGGGAGACATTTTTTTTCATTCTATATAAATATTTGTATGTTAGTAAAAAAATTGACAAATAGTAGATAAACGGTAGAGCATAATCATTGTTTTGTTCATGCATCATTGTCAATTTTATGGAATTGAGCTATTGATTTTGCCATTTGATTAAGGACTTTCCTTTTTGAATTTTCCTCACAATTCAGTATTTTTGTGATTTTACTTTTCATAGAGATACAAAGATAATTACTCATAAGTCAAAAGACGGTTACTATTATGCACAATATGCACAATCTAAGAAGAAAAGTGTCAACTTTACCTAAAAAGTAGACCTTACCTTGTTCCTGTGGAACATTGAATTCTTAATAAGTAGACCTCACCTTGTTCCTGTTGAACTTAGATTCTCAATAAGTAGACCTTGGCTTGTTCCTATGGAACATTGAATTCTTATTAAATAGACGTTACCTTGTTCCTGTTGAACATTGAATTCTAGCAGTTCAGATGGAGTTATATTATCCAAAGTTTCAGGGGATGACTGTCTTCTGACTTCCCTTGTTTCGACCTGGTTCAGAAGTTCTGTTGAAGTAGGGTGCCCATTATGCTCTGTCACAGACTGTTCTTTTCTTTCTATCATACCCAACTGGGAAGCAGCGGTATATTCCATTTCACCATATCCTGGGAATTTCCCCTTTTTCTCCCTTCTTTCACGAATTTCAACTTTTTCCAGTAGTTTAGAAGGTGTAGTGTAACTCAAATTAGATGCAGCAGCTGCTGCCTGTCTTTCCATTCCAAGCCTAGAAGGTGTAGTATAACTTGAAGTGGACTCTTGTTTTTCCATTCCCAGCTTGGAAGGGGTAGAATATTCTATTTCCCCATACCCTGGAAATTTGTCTTTGCTCCTTCGAACTTCCCGAATTTCTACTTTCTCCAGTAATTCAGAAGGTGTAATATAACTGAAAATTGAGTCACGTTTTTCCATTCCCAGTTTGGAAGGTGTGGTATATTCTATTTCACCATACCCTGGAAACTTCTCCTTACTACTTCTGGCTCTGCCTTCCCGGATTTCAACTTTCTCAAGTAATTTAGAAGGAGTAGTATAACTTAAAGTAGAGTCTTGTTTTTCCATTCCCAGCTTGGATGGGGTTGTATATTCTATTTCGCCATACCCTGGAAATTTCTCTTTACTTCTTCTACCTTCATGGATTTCTACTTTCTCCAGTAATTTGGAAGGAGTTGTATAACTGAAAATAGAGTCTTGTCTTTCCATACCAACCATAGATGGTGTGGCATAACTCAAAGTAGACTCATATTTTTCAATTTCCTGATCAGACAGCGTTGTATAACTCATAGCCGACTCATATTTTTCAACTTCCAGCTCAGAAGGTGAAGTATTACTCAAAGTAGAGTCTTGTTTTTCCATTCCTAGCTTGGAAGCTTGAGTGGTACTCAGAGTAGAGTTCTGTTTTTCCATTCCTAGCTTGGAAGCTTGAGTGTTACTCAGAGTAGAGTCTTGTTTTTCCATTCCCAGCTTGGATGGGGTTGTATATTCTATTTCGCCATACCCTGGAAATTTCTCTTTACTTCTTCTACCTTCATGGATTTCTACTTTCTCCAGTAATTTTGAAGGAGTTGTATAACTCAATCTTGATCCTGATATGTTTGTACCATGACCTGTCACATCCACATGAACTTCTCCTATTCTACTCCCCTTTTCTCCATCGTGATGAACGATTTGTCTCCCTTCTCCTGACTCTTCCCTCTTCTCCAGAGGATTGGATGATGGAATGTACGTCAATGGTGAAGGGACTACTGGAGTATATTTCTGCTTACGACTTTCTATAAAGTCCACTTTACTTCTAACTGATCCTGTATCATTTGTTCTAACTGATTCTTGACCATCGTCCATATTTTCTTCAACAGTTTTATGTTCAGAATCTTCCTTTTCTTCTTCATCAGCCTCTCTCTGGTCTGTCACATGACTTCCTGTCATTCTAGATTCCTCCTCCTGAACCTTCAACACCTCCAAAAAGTCCACTACAGATGTAAAGTCATGATGGGGATCATATCCTACATGACTGTCATGTGATCTATACTTTCTTTTCTCTCTATATCTAACTGGTTGTCTACCTTTGGGTTCTGAGTAGCTCCTTGGTAAAATGTCATTTCTCTCGCTACCGCCTGTTTGTTTTTGCATGTTGTCAGTATAAGGACTTGGTTCAATTCTCAAGTGATCTGATGAAATCTTATGAATAGACAATTTATCAACAGCATCTTTCTGAAATTCTTCTGAAACTTTGACTTCCTTTACAGCCTCTTCCTGTCCAATGGTGTCATGTTCTTTATGTTTTGACTCAACAGTTTCCTTGAACATTTTCTCCTGACATTGAACCACTTTTATCTGTGAGGGAACAGGTTCATGATGGGGACTAGACTGGTGATCCTTTCCTTTCACAAAGTCAACTGTTTCCTTTTTGTTTAATAAATCCTGCTCATTTTCTTGACTTGTGTGTTTGAGTTTTCTTTTAAGCAGTTCTGATGGTTTGGTAAAATACTGTCTAACACTATCGACAGTCTTCAAAGGATTAAGTTCTGTTTCTTGCAGTTTACCTGATGAAGCTCTCCTCAACATGGGCTGATCAAGGTTGCTGCTCTTACTCTTGGTATGTTCAGATATTGATCTCCTTTCCCTGCCAGGGATTAATTCAGTTGATGCATTTTCCGATCCCAGGCTAGCTTCACTGACCTGACTGGAAGCTGTGTGGTACATTGTTTTATCATCAGATTGGTGTGTTTCTTCCATGTTTTGCTCACTATTTTGATCTTGCAAGTTGTCAGCTAGGTCAAAGTTGAAAACCTTCTTATCTTGTGGAATAGGTGAAGATGAAAACAATGGTTCAGAACCAATGAATGAGAAATCACTAGAGACATCTACTGGATCAACTGTACTTTCTCTTCTGGTCAATTCAGGTGGCTGTTCATAGTATACAACAAATTATGATATTTTTCAAAGCTTTTAACCCATACAATAATATCAATTTATGTTATTTTGCCTGCATCAATGTTAAAAAAAAAATATATTTCATATTGTGTCCATCAATAATATTTCATTTACTCTAGATCTGTTTCTAATCAAAATTATGTTTAAAAGTTTCAAGTACAAATATAAACAAATTAAGGCCAATGTACACATACCATGAAAAAATGAAGATGATGGAAAAGAAATGTCAATGAGATGGCAACAATTGAAATACCTAATGCAGATGAATATACTGTTAACGATGATTGACAAGTGCTCAGACCATATTTATAGCTCTGTAACAACAATAAGTTCAACAAAAACTATTTAAGATATCTACACTCATTTGTTTTTCTGATTGCTCATGTTTCAGAAGTAAAGGGTTTTGTACTAATCAAATTGTCGGTAACAATTATTGATGTTCAATTATCTTGGCGACAATCTTACCTTTAACCCACCAGAAGCTGACATGTCAGGCATGGAACCATAATGGTCACTCTTTTGTATCCCTGATGATGGCTTAGTTTTAGAAATATCAGGTTCTGAAATTACAAATAGGAACCTTATGTCATGTCTTTATGAAATTATGGCATGGATGTTCTTTCTGCATATATATGCTAGACTTCAACTCAAATGTAATGGTAAAACAATAAAAGGGTAGTTACACAGAAGCCAAAATTTCATGTCTCTGAGGATTTACCAGGTCACAGTTGACACGATATCGTACCTGATGGTGCCTGACTATTCTTGTTGTAGATTCATTTTTTTTAAGTTGTTTTAGATTTTACAGCATTGCTTTATATATATATACACTGACTGACAGTATATATCTTTAATTGTGACCGTGATAATGTGTTTGGGTCATTGTTTTCTTTTTTAAATGTCAATAAAGAATACAAGTTTGCAGAAATTTTCTGTTGTCTGCTTCAAATCTAAAATTGTTGGTTTAAACCCCCAATTTTTTTTTCTAGAACAGTAACAAGAGTTGTGTTATTAAGAGAGCAATCATACATTGTCTCCATATATAACTGATATTTGTACTAGGCTGGAAACAAAATAAAAGGAACAGAGACTCATATTCTACCTGTTTCTATGCCTTGTACAAATAAATGTTGTACTTGAGACATGTATACTTGTCATTTATATATCAAGCAATTACATAAATTTTCTCCTACAAACAATTTTCTGTCTCCATGGCATTAGACAAGTGCAGTTGATTTGAAATGTCTTAGTAACATGAACATGTACCTGTAGAAGAATATTGAGGCTTCTGTTCACTCATTGTTCTTCTTTTTAATGACGGCTCCCCTTAAAATAAAAATACATTGTATATGCAAAACTGTTTAAGACAAAATCAGTAAATTATTAAATAGGTAAAATTGATAAAAAAAAATGTGCAGGTAGATATGTCATGTATGTAATACCAGTAACTGAGTAACTGGTTTTAATCTTGACCATTGACCCTGCATTCTTAGCACAGAAAGGCTGGTGCATTTATGTCTATTTGCCATAACAGATCGTTTTAAGACAATGTATTTTCATAAAATGTTCACTTTGCAAAATTACACCCTCAAGGTACTACATAAATATAAAATAATGTGGAAGGTGTCTCTATGGGACACAGATGTTGACCCCGCTTGCATATCATATAAAGTTATAAAGGGACATAACTGAAGAATGGTAAAAGTGATGCTTATCAAATTTGTACTTGATCTGAGTTTTGTGAAAATAAGTAATCTGATGTACAGTAGTTGTTGTTTGTTTATGTAATTTATATGTGTTTCTCGTTTCTCGTTTTTTAAAATTTTATATAGATTAGACCGTTGGTTTTCCCGTTTGCATGGTTTTACACTAGTAATTTTGGGGCCCTTTATAGCTTGTTGTTCGGTGTGAGCCAAGGCTCCATGTTGAAGGCCGTACATTGACCTATAATGGCAGCTGTATAATGGTTTACTTATTTTTAAATTGTTATTTGGATGGAGAGTTGTCTCATTGGCACTCACACCACATCTTCCTATATCTATTGTGTATAAGTTTCATTAACTTTCATTGAGGCAATTTTAAGTTAGAGAACGGAAAGGGGCATAACTATCAACAATAAAAGTGACGCCCCCAAAAATAAATTCAAAGCTGATCTGTAGTTTGTGATCATTGTGTACTAACTCAAGTTAGAGAAATAATTAAGAAATAATTCATGGGGATGGAATATATCGAGATTTTACCACGGGTTGGCCCTTTATGACAAATATTTTACCCTGAGCAATAGCAACCTGTGGTAAAATTACAATACATTCAAGCCCCCATGAATTATTTCGATTCTAATAGGACAAAAATGGCTATTGTTTTGGATCAAAGCGCTCTAGGTGGAGGCAAATATTTGCCGTTCCCATAGATAAACACACTATTAAATTGGTGTAAACGAACGGAGCAAACTAAATTAGTGACATGCTTAAAGTTTTTACAATAACGTATTTAGATAGTTTTGGGTGAATTTAGATTATAATTTACTTATAATGTCTTATATGTTTTAAAAAAAGCGGCTTATACCACATTTAGCATCGTTTGTTTACGTTTCTTTGTTGTGATGATTTTGTTTTGGCAAGTGTGTATTTTCCCGTAAAATGCTCAAAGTCATATTCTTATGTCATCGTTCAATGACGTCAGGTATCTCATTCATAAAAAAGCATATGACGTGGGAGTACGATTGGAACATCCTGACAATATATTCTTATTTTACCATGGGTGTATACTCAAAGCGTTTGAAGGACGTCATGTTAGAATTCAGCAATATTTTTCAGTTGTAAAGGGGCATAACTCAAGAACAGTTGTAAAAGCGACATCATCAAAATTCAAACTTGATCTGCATTTAGTGCTAATAAGCATTGTGTATAAGTTTCATTTGGTTGAGGTAAACGTAAAGTTAGAGAACGGAAACCAACTTTTGTTAACGGGGCCCTTTATAGCTGACTATGCGGTATTGGCTTTGCTCATTGTTGAAGGCAGTACGGTGACCTATAGTTGTTAATGTTAAGGTCATGTTGGTCTCTTGTGGACAGTTGTCTCATTGGCAATCATACCACATCTTCTTTTTTATATTTGGGACGAACAAACATACGTATGGATGTTCAGAAGGACAAGAGTAAAACTTAATGCCCTCTCCTCTGCAGGGACATAAAAACATAACATACAGTGATTACCTATACAATATACATGTTACTAAGGAAAACATGGTCATTTTCGTATCATATCCATGTTGGCTAACAGTTACTACATTTTTAGTGCAACATATCCACATGTTTATTCAGTTATTGCCTGCATAAGTGTATAAATTACCATGAATGTCTTCTTCTTTCTCTGGTATACTGTAAAGTCTGAATGTTCCAGGGGAGGAATCTCTATGTGATGACTGTGACGGACATTCTTTCTGTGTATTTATTTGTCTAGGGGGTAGTTGTGGCTTTTGATTGGCTAGTTTAGGTCTTGGTAGCTGTCTTGGAATCAATGGAGGTGGGCGGCGATTTTTTAAGTATGATGTGACTCCACTGAAAGAAGAGGGTCTCTGATTACCTTTTTTGCTCTTCAGGGGCAAAATTCTGAAATATAAAATGTAAAGTTAAAAATTTCTAGAACAAAAAATTCACCAATTTCTTCTAACCATGCAGGGCCATAAATCACAACTATGTTGATCTTTGTAACAAAAGTAACCCAGGATTTATGAGCTGCAGATCTGTAGCACTTAGGTCCTTATGGAGTTATGATATATTTTTACTATTTGCGACCCATAGGAACTATAGCTCTTATTGTATTATGAATAACATTTTGATGCAATTCTCTCTTCACACTGTTAAATCCTTAGCCGAGCAGTGTGTAAAATGTAATTCATAATACATTTTACACATAATGTACTATAATTATTAACTATTGTTTTGCTTGAGAATTTTGTCAATCAAAATAATTATCAAATACCATAACTGTTAACTCATATATACACACACACATATATACATGATATATATAATTAATATATATTTTTTTGTGTAAATGTATTTAATATATTACCCTGTATCCATGTTTTCAGGTAAATCTTCTTCACAATAATCAAAGTAATAAACATTAGAACCCATCTTTTATTTGACTATAATCTAGGAATTCAAACACTTCCAGTACAAATAATAAACATTAGAACCCATCTTTTATTTGACTATAATCTAGGAATTCAAACACTTCCAGTACAAATAATTCCAAACAGCTGAAATAAGCTTTGTCATTCACTTTGCCTTTAGATACATGTTTATAAATTTTTGTAACATTTTATTCCAATGCACTGTTGATACCGGTAGTCGGAAAAGTTCACAGAATTCATGCACTGAATCAACAGGTCAGACATTTTTCAGTTTGGAAATGAAATATTATAATCCTTTTTAATTAAGGTCAAATATATATATTTAAAGTCACTTTAGGTTATCCATTTGAGTATGAAATGTTATGGACCATTTAACCGTTAAAGTGAAACTAAGTTCAAAATACCTTTAAAAATCAATGAATTGCAATGCTCATATTTTAATGTTTATTATGAAATTAAGACCATAAATTGTGAGTTTCTAATTAGATATAAGTAAGACCTAGACAGTAACCAGACAAATTCATTATAACAGATTTTCATTAAATTCTGATTCTACATTAGAAAGCTTAACCTTTAAAAGTTTTAATCTGGAAATTTAAAGAGGATAAAATCATTAAGTATGAAAATTGATTAGTTATAGGAAATTATGTCTTGACAACTTTTTAAATGTTTCAACTACTTTGCCTACATAACAGTTCACAATATGTTCAATGACCTACAGTCATATATCCATGATATATGTGTCTAGAGATAACTCCAATACAAACTCAGTTTACATACAATTAAAATATTTTTTTAAAAATCCATAAACAAAACAAAAAAATCACATATTCTATATAATTTTTCAATCTTAAAATATTAAAGATTTTGAGTGATGCTGACTGTTATAAAAAGGTAAGTGAACCTTTACAATTATCCATTAATTTTATAAAGAAACCTTTGTGATTTATACCATGAAACAAGAACTGAAGTACATGTAGGCTAGCATAACAAAGTCTTAAAACCCATGCAGGTAGTATTATGGGTTGACCAATAAGCTTAAAAGCTTAACTCCTAATGAAATTTAATCTGTGTTATTAAAAATAATTGTTACAAAGTGTAAAATAGATTAAGGTTCAACATTAAAATTCAGCTTTTAAAATAAATGTGCAAACATGATTCGTAAAATAGACATTGACCATGTTGACAAAGACGAATTGTGTTCATGAGCATGTGAATAGATACATTGTATCTCTAGGAATGTCACAAAATTAAAAGTGTTTAATAACAGTGATGTGATATAAAAAAAATCTGTGTTTGAAATGATATTGTATGTACATGTATATGTGTTCTATTTCAAATGAGGATAAATATATATATATATATATATTCAATTTCAAATCAGGTTTTGTATTATTATTTTTTTTCAAATAAAGAATGGTGTACATGTATATGGTATCCAGATAATAATGCCTTATTATGGTTGTCAAATATTTATTATTAAAAAAAATATTCTGATGAGATGTTCATCTTTTGATTAGTAAACAATGTCATGTCTGTTCTTCAAATAAAACATGTGAAGGAGATGAACTTGATATCATAATTCAATTTGAAATATCTGTTGTATTTTGAATAATGTTAGAGAAAAACATGGACAAATTTGAGATACATGTACATATTGTAGTTGCTCTCACTGAAGTTCAATATATCTTTAACAAAAAAGTGTCTTTTAATATCAAACACAATACAGTTACAAGGGAGGTAATAATGTCTCTATTACAAAATATCTATTTTACTTGACATCATAATGCGTCATATATTTATGTGGAAAATATGTACATGATGTATTTGACCACAAATTTTTATCAACAGCTTAAAAAGAAGGTGGGTTTTTATTTAACATGTTTACATTACTTTTGGAATAATTATGCATAGCTCGAATAATTCAGCGCCCTCTTTCCACTACTTTTCTCAAGAAAATGGAGTGATGGTAATCATGGTAATATAAGACTGGATTAATCAGGTTAAATTATGTAGGAAGATTGTAAAAGGTTCCACTGTGGCACCTTCTATTACTGTTGTAATGGTGAGTGCCACACACTGTGGCACCTTCTATTACTGTTTAAGGGTAATGTTGAGTGCCACACACTGTGGCACCTTCTATTACTGTTTAAGGGTAATGTTGAGTGCCACACACTGTGGCACCTTCTATTACTGTTTAAGGGTAATGTTGAGTGCCACAAACTACATGTACTTTCATTCATCCATAAAACGTAAAAAAATATAATCTGAGTGCTGAAGGTCACAGGTTCTATTCTGACTCTGAAGTTAAAAAATGTCAATCCATGTACATCAGAAGGGTGATTATCACCCTCCCACACACCTCTCTGGTTCCCAGACCAGTTTTAAACTCTGATGGCCTCCATTGGTTAAAGTTGCATTTAACTTTGACCTCAAAATCTGGAGAGCTACAGGGCTATCTCTTTGGTTTATCTTTTCAAGCTGAGCATACATGTACTAGTGGTTCTTCCTTAGTTCTTCAATAAGAGACTTTTCCAAGTGTTCTAGTACCCCCTTTGAGTTGGGTTGGGGATTGTCCTAATACATTTAAATGTTAGTGACACATCACCTTTCATCCCAATAGTTAACATGGATTCCACTGAACCCTTGCAGATCTTAGGGTGTTCCCAATAAGGGAGGGATTAGATGGGGGTCGGAGGGGTCATGATCCTGAAATCCCAGGGTTAAAAACATGAAATCCTGAGGTCACAAATTTATAGAAATTTAAATCTGACACCCCAAAATTCGAAGAAAAAAATTCTGGATCCTAAAAGAATCAATCCCAAAATCCAGAGCTTAAAAACACCCAATCCTGACGTCTCGAAAAAAGGTCCTGCCCCCTCCCCCTTTATACATTCATCACATTAAAATTTATAAAACAAAATAACTATGTACCATGTGTACTTACTTATTGACCAAAAAACACCAAACTGTGAAGTTATTGTTTACTCTGAATCCTTCAAAGAAGATAATATCTAATATTCTTACCTCTCAGACATTTGCAACTACAATTGCATCTCATAGCTAATATTAGAGCAGACTTGTAAACCAATATTTAAAATGGAATTGTAAAGAACAAGTTAGAAATTCTAGGTAATCTGTTGAATATGAAACATGCAACAATCTCTAAAGTTCCTTTATTACATGGCAAAGAAATCGATTACCTGATACATCCACAAACATTTCATCAAAATCAAATAAAGTATTCATCAACAATCATAAAATATTCATGTTCCATCTGGTTCTATAATTTTTTTTGATAGGTCGCATGTGAAATGTTATGCAAAGGGTACTAATTTGGTTGACTGTCAATATATGTTATATTAAACAGAAACTCATGACTTTAGTAAGGTCTTACATGATAAAGGTGACCGTTTATCAGGAAATTGTCATATAAATACGACTTTGGAAGTCCGAGTGTTCGTCCATGTTGAATCATGTAAACAAAAAAATAATGTTAACGTAAATCGATGAATTTACGACATCTGTCTTCATAAACAATATGGAAAACAAATGTTAACGAAACATTGTTGTAACATTTACTTAAAACCCTTTGATAAGAACTTTCAAAAAATTTAAAAACAAAAGTGAAACAACCAATTTGGCTAATTTGACACGGTTTTACGACTACTGAAAGATAAAAGTACATGTGACCCTAACTACCTGAGCCATATACATCTTCGCTACCCAAGATTTCACCCAAGGGTTCAGTGATGATCCACTCCTGTTCTCGAGAGTGGAGCGTAACCTTTGGCTAGCGAAGATGAGTCATATATATATATATTGCTGGAATCAGGATATAGACATTATGGGTCCGTGTAACACTTATCAATTCAGAGTTTTAAAATGTTTTGAAACTTTAGATTTTTGAATTTGGATCAAAGTTTTAAAATATCAAAATTTTAAATTGTGTAAAAAGTTTTGAAATTTTTAAATTTTAACCAAATAATTAAAATATTAAAATTCTAAATATCGTTTTTAAATTTGATAGTTTAGAAATTTGATCAAACTTTTAAAATACTGAACTGAACCTGCAATTTTGATTATTTCACTTTTTGAAAGTTTGATATTTTAAATTTTTGATTAAAATATCAAAAATAGAAAAGGGGCGAAAAGAGGGAAACATATAAACACGGCACCTACTTAAACCGGCATCAAAAAGGCCAGAGGCTCCTGAATTGGGACAGATGCAGGCCCACAAATGCGACTGGGTTAATCATGTTTCGTGAGGTCACAACCCTCCTCCTCGAATTGATTTTCCTCTGAGTTCAGTATTCAGTTTGTGATTTTACTTTTTCCTCTACCTCTAGAAAATGTAGAATGAACTAACATTCACAGTTAAACACACTTTAAAAGAAATCCAAGTCCAATGTCAGAATAGGAAACAAAAGAAACTAATCAAAATGACAATGATAATAAATTAACAAAGGACTAACATATATACATGTATATAAAGCCAATTCCAGACCTCAATTAAACTAATTGAAAGATAATGTCCTCATCAAATGAATAACAAACACAAATCCTCCCTGGTGTATTTATTGCTATCATTCATGGAATATTTGTCACTGACAACCAAAAATCGATAATTCAAAATAGGTTCTTTACATACAAATTTCAAAGAAACTTAGGATTCAGCTGGCTCGGGAAAAGTAGCCCTTATAGCTGGATTTTGGTATGTTTAATAAATATAGGAAGATGTGGTATGCGTGCCAATGAGACACTCGACATCCAAATAACAATTTATATAAGTAAACCATTATAGGTTAAGGTAAGCCCTTCAACACGGAGCGTTGGCTCACACCGAACAGCAAGCTATTAAGGGCCCCAAAAATTACTAGTGTAAATCAACGGGAAAACCAACGGTCTTATCTATATCAAAACGAGAAACGAGAAACACGTATGAACTACATCAACAGAAGACAATCATTGTACATAAGATTAGCTTCATTTTGGCGAAACACCTCTTCAATTGATTCGGTTCTTATATATACTTCGCTTTCAAATATTCAGTTTTCAGCGTTCTGTAGGTGAATGCTTTACTTGAAATTCAGCATTTTACAATGTACTGGTTTTTCGAGAGCAACATTGGTGTATGGCCAAAAATGAAAAAAATCCATCATGCAGCTGACAGCGTGGCACTCTCTTTACACGTCCCATTCTGATTGGACGTACCTGTGTTCTTTTACTTTGATCAAAGTTGATTATCGTTCGATAACTTAAAAATGCATAAATAACAAATACGGAAATGATATCTCTTGATACAAAAAAAAACTTTTCCTTTTATGTGCTATTTAAAAACAGAGGTTGATTTAGAGCCCCCAATGGAGCTACGTTTATGATAAATGCATATACTTTTTACAAGCATCAGTCCAAACGATATCTAAGGGAGCAACCATTTAACTTCAAAAGTTGTTTTATTGAAGTGAAAAAAAAATCGCGCTAAGCTCTTAAAATTTAATTTATGAAGTTTTTTTTATCGCTATTGATAAAATTATTTGGTTCAAAATTTAGCACTTTAAGGTATGGGGGAAATCTGGATTCAGATATTTGTTTTGTCTTCTGCTTGCACAGATTTTTTCCCCATCAAACTGGGGTTCAGAATATTTTTATGTTTCATTATTGAAGCCCCTCGTGAATGTATCCAAGTAAAATAAAATAAAAAAAAAAGTGTCACCTTAGTGACAATATTTATATATATCAGATTCCCAAATAAGATTGCCATTTATCGCTAATATAAAATATTGAAAATATTTTTTTAATTTTCAAAATGCCGACGCCTACAAGTGGATAGATGGGGGCATAATGTACAGCGGCAACTTTTACATTAATATAAAGCCTTGAAATAATGTTTATGGTATACGTTTATAATAAATGATGAATGTGTTCAGCTTTTACAAAACCAGAACGATAAGTTGGATGTTAACGTTTCTTATTTTTTTTTTATTTTTTGCCTTTTTAATTGTTTGACTTTATTAGCTTTTTTTAAAACTTAATTTGATTCGAGCGTCTTTGATTAGTCTTTTGTAGACGAAACGCGCGTCCGGCGCAAATACAAAATTTACCCCCGGGTAACTATCTATGAAGAGTTTATGTAGAAACCTTATAAAAATTTCCTGACTCCAGGCTACCAATAATTGATTTTACTCTTAATTTCGGGGTACAAAGATATCGAAAACCTCCCACATTCCAGACTAGCACAACGTTCATTGGGACACCATGAATTCAGATTTCCTACCGTACCATAACCAATACTTAAAACTGAAATCATTGATACAAGGCAATATACGATCGTCATGCAAACGATAAAAAAAAAGAAAACAAAAAGTTAAAAGTTACGACCGAAGCGCTTTTCTTCATGACATGATTGCAGAAAGTAAGAAATCGTAGAGCAAAATAGAAAAAAGTTGAAATCAAATGAGATAATACAACGTGTATTGAACCATTTTATTGCTTACAAAGTCCAGCAGAAAACACATATATACTCAACCTAACCATACTGCGAGTTAATCAGTTTTTACTGTTACTCCTAAAATATGGGTGGTGGGTAAATCATCATGTAAAATGGTCATTATCAGAGCCGTGTGTCTTGTTTCAAAATGAATTCTCTTCTTTTGAGAAATATTTTTTTTGTCATCCTATTTTCCACCTCATAGAACTGTCCGTACCTGCGGTTTTATACTATACATTAACTTTTATGTATCAGCATGTTTTCATTTCATTCTGTTTCGTTTCGTTTTGCTTTTATTTCGTTTCGCAGTTTACAGGTACCCCTCTTTTTGCCCCTTTCCTATTTTTGATATTTTAATCAAAAGTTTAAAAAAATCAAACATTCAAAAAGTGAAATAATAAAAAATGCAGGTTAGGTTTAGTATTTTAAAAGTTTGATCAAATTTCTAAACTATCAAATTTAAAAACGATATTTAGAATTTTAATATTTCAATTATTTGGTTAAAATTTCAAAATTTCAAAACTTTTACACAATTTGAAATTTTGACAATCTAATTAAAAACCGATCTCTCATCGCTCCTGTTTCTGATATGTCGCGTGGGAGATCTAACGAAACCCGCTTTGAGGTCACATGTGAGTGACCTCGTAGGTGTGTCTTTTTCGACCAATGAAATTGAGTCTTCCACGATCTTGGAAGTTTAACGTAAGGCAAAGGAATGTAACTCATTTTATTTACGACGAAATCGTCAGTCATAATAATTCATAAACTTTTTTGATTGGCTTATTAATAGGTCGTCAACTCATTTGCATATCTTTATAAATTCATGACTTTTAGTTCACTCACATGTGACCTCAAAGCCGGTTTCGTTAGATCTCCCACGCGACATATCAGAAACAGGAGCGATGAGAGATCGGTTTTTAATTAGATTGAAATTTTGATATTTTAAAACTTTGATCAAAATTCCAAAAATCTAAAATTTCAAAACTTTTTAAAACTTTGAATTGATAAGTGTTACACGGACCATTATGCTAATATTATATACATGTATAGATATATAAATAATTTTCCAAAAGTCGTACACTTTTGAAATACTGTAAATTTCTTTTTTTTTTTTTAATGCAGGTGGATTTTTTTGTAATATTATCAGAGACATATATTATACAGGCTCATTTTAATTTTCCGAAGAGGTGATAAAAATAAAATTATGGAAAAGTTTACTACATTCTAACCAATTGATAAAAATCGCAAAAACTTGATTTGTATTTAACATACAGAAAAATCACGGGTGTCATTCGGTTTATCGAGAGAAATGAGCGTGAAAGAATATCTAACGGCGGTCAAGTATTGAGAGACGATCGTGAAAGTTCTGGTAACGGATCGTGAAAGACATTTAATGTACATTCTAGTTCAGAATCTTTGAAAACATCGCTTAATTTTCAAAACGCGGAACAAATCCGAACAAAAAAACATGTCTGTCAAAATGGTTTAACTTCCTCAACATAACTGTGAAAGAAGATAAAGAAAATATGAAGTACTTTTTGAAAAAACACAAAAGGCGCAATGCGTGTCTATGAAATTAATTACAAATAACACGCTTTTTGTACCTATAATGGTCATATTTCAGAATATCATGATATATTTGAAATTTAATCTTTGGTGTATCTGATAGTACAGTAAAATTAAAGTATGTTCTTCCATTAAAAGCGTTAATTTGTTTATGAAAACCTTGAATTTGTTGAATTTCCATCAAACTTGATCGTGAAAGATCAGGCAACGTATTATTTTGATCGTGAAAGAAAATGCGTGACCAGACTTAATACTAGTAATCAGAAATCAGTATTTCTTTTACCATTTGATAAATCTGCAAGTGGTTGAAGCCTGTAACTATTTTGATAAGGATGGACATTAAGGCTATTATCTTTTTTCTATTTAACACTTTACCTCGAAAGTTGATAAAAAACCAAACTAATAACGTGTCTAAATAAGTGTGAAAGATTCAGCTCTGTGAATCAGTCTAGTGCACTTCAGGCAGACCGACACTAGTTAGCCAATAATATGGATATGCAACGTTTAAACCAAAATGTTATCCATCAAACAAAAAATCATAGCAAAAACAGCACATTTCATGTGTAATTTTGGATTGAACGATAACCAACATTTTGTGCAACAGAACTTTTTAAGTTCTTTATAAACAACGCAGATAAGTATTGATTTAACTATATGGTACATACTATAGAATACCAAAGCGCAAATGCTGTAATGTCTTGTTTGCTTTACTTATGATAGTATATTTGTTGAACGTCTATAATATCAAGGGTTTTACTAGAAGTGTCAAATGCGCTTAAGATTGTCAATGTTTCATAAAAAAGGTCAAGGTCAGATGAACTATGCCATACAGATCTCTACAAATATCCCGTACACCAAATAAATGTGTTCCGATCCTTACAGTGCATTAGAAACTGACAAATGTGAAAGTTATGCTTGGCCAATTGATTCGGAACATAAGGTCAAAAGTATATGAACCCTGACCGACAGCCAGACATAGACATCTTACTATCATTTAATAAATCAAACACAATTGACGTAATCATGGTCATATAAGAAACATGCAGACAGACATGTACACCATACACGAAACACCTTGTCGCTATAGCATACAGGTATATATTCAAAAGGCCAAACAACATAAAACAGACATTGCCGAATGGTGCATGATAATGAGTTCAATGTTAGTTGAAACCTTGCACAAGTCGAAAATATACACCTTACAATCATAACAACAGACAGTTATTCTAAAGCTTAACGAATCCTCGATACGGACTTGACCACTAAAATGACTCTTCATTCATGAAATGAGGCAAATTCAGGGTCAGGTGAATCCTGTCTGACGGACATTCAGTGTATAGGATCCAATATACAAAATATGGGTATCCTATAACTCATGATAAGTGAGTACTTCACATGACAATAAAAAACTTCATCCTGCAATCATCCAACTATTTTACAAACAACATGTTCACAAATGCCCAAATAATAATTTTAATGTATTTGCGCGTCTGGCGTACTAAATTATAATCCTAGTACCTTTAATAACTATTTACACCACTGGGTCGATGCCATTGCTGGTGGACGTTTCGTCCCATAGGGTATAACCAGCCCAGTATTCAACACTTCGGTGTTGACATGAATATCAATAATGTGGTCATTTGATACAAATTTCTTGTTTACAAAACTTTGAATTTTTCGAAAAACTAAGGATTACCATAGTCCTATTTGGTACAACTTTTTGGAATTTTGGATCCTCCATGCTCTTCAACATTTTACTTGTTTGGCTTAAACCTATTGAGGATGTTGACCTATCTAGCCTTTCTCAATACCAATAACAAATATCAGTTATCATATATAAAAGAATAATGTGAACGTCTACGTAGCATCAGATCTTTCACGATCCTTTTCACGATCTTCAAAAATGCGGTACGTGATCTTTCACGATCCAAAAAATCAATTTTGTGTAAATAGTTCTTTATTTACCAAGTTTCAGATTATATTTATACAAAATAAATATGAGAACCGTTTAATTAATTCAAATACAATGCCCTTTTTCTGATAAACGTAGTTTATCTAGTCGAATTTGTGAAAAAATCGTGTTTGTTTACATTTTTTATGTCATTGAAATGTCGAGAAGCAATCTGCCTTTTGTCGTTTTGTAATAACTATGTACTTTTGAAACTGGATATTCTGACATACTGATCATAATGTTGAACCATTTTGACAGACAGTTTTATTTTGTCGTAAATGTGTCTGTGTAATTAATGAAATTAGAATATTTACTGACCTTTCATATGTCTTCTCGATTAAATGTCTTTCACGATCCGTTACCAGAACTTTCACGATCGTCTCTCAATACTTGACCGCCGTTAGATATTCTTTCACGATCATTTCTCTCGATAAACCGAATGACACCCGTGAAAATGAAAACGACCCTCACAAACAATATGGCCAATGATAAACAGTAAAAACTCAGATATTTCTACATCTTATGGTATTTAACGTTAATTTATAAAAGTCGATCATAAAGTTACTTGGTAATATTTCAAATGCAATACACAATCAATTTGTTTTAGGGTGAAATCTCGGTGAAGTCCCTTCAAAGTCACGGTAACCAACGACACCGGATGACCGTACATTTCTTGCCTGTTACACATGCTATGATCCAATCCTTTTTAATTTTTTCCTATTGTCTATCACCAAAATGCGCATTGGGACACCGATTCAAGTTATGTTATATAAGTATTACCAGTACGTAAAGTGAGCAACAAAAAGGAACACCCCTCATGAAACACCCGGCTGAGTACAACATTGTTTCCGTCATTTTGTTCATATTGCTTACTATTTTTTTGTAAATTGATGTGTTGACTGTGGTACGTCCTTTGATCTTTTTTTAATGTTTAAAGATTTGTATATGTTTGAAACAAATATATATTTTCAATTATTAAAAGAGGTACCAAAGTCACTATCTGATATTTGCCATAACGATAATTTGGTGTATGTCCAGTTCACAGTGACAATACTCAATAGACATATTCATTATAAATCCCACATATCTAGACGATCGAAGCTTAAGTCTACTTATAATTTTCCAACTTTAATAAATCATAATAATTTAATGTCAATCTTCGTTGTCTGTTTTTATTATTTGTCACACAAGATACAGACATTCGAATGTTCTGTTATAGCAAGACTTTGCATTTAGTGCTATGATTACGAACAGTGCAATCACTGAAAGCTGCAGTCGACTTTAAAGTTTTGTAACCTAAATTATCACTTTAGAATTAAATTTCGGCTATAAACAATAAACTTGGTGACAGTTAAGAACAGATTGCAAGATATATACATGTTCCGGACCATATGAGTATTTGGACCATACGCGTATGGTCATGACCATATGGGTATATACTCATATGGTCCGACCATACGCGTATGGTCGGGGTAATTAAGAGGTATATTTATGCTTACCTCTTTATATAACCCTTCTAGTTGTCACGTCATTAAAAAGACACTACCAAAGGTAATTTTTTCATTAAAAATTAGTAATAACAAGAGTAACAAAATAAAATAAGCAGTTTCAAACAGTAAATTTCATCACTAGTCAAAACTATAGTAAACACATTTTTTTTCATTACCGATATGTTATTACGAGTGAATGGCAAAATGTCGACCTGGGAAGATAACTTCCAAAAATATCTTAATGAACTGTTACGCAAAAAATCAACTGTTTTACTATAACCTGACGTAAAGGTCGACAGGATAAAGAGTCTAATAAATTGCTTACTTTTGAAACTTAAGGTGGTACCCAACACTTTCACTAAGATTAATTTGGCTCGTTTAATTTTGACAAAATTTTAACAAAGTGTTTACTTTGACCATTTGAAAAAAATGTAAAAATTTCAAAAAAATTGAACCAACCATTTTATCAGAAAAATTACACTGTTTATATAGCAGTTTGACAGACACTAATTTTGATCATTGAGAAACTTTTTAAATATTCCCTTAAAAACACAACGCAATTTAAACGTTTAGGTGATTTTACAGAGTTATCTCCCTGTAGTGTTAGGTACCACCTTAATATAATTAGCATTAGCAGTGCAATATTCATATTTTTTTATACTTAGATGTGTTTTGTTTTAAAAAAAAATGAATGACGTCACCGGCAAGGACACTAGTTTATCTGTTGTTGTCTGCTGATATGATGTACTTCAGTCATGTTACAATATTGGCGACCTAGAGCTTTTTCACCGTAGACACATCGGAATGACCCAGGACCCAGGAAAAGCTATGGTACCGTGTGGACGTAACAGTCACCTTACGCATCCATGCAAGAATACAATTAGCGATGAAAACTAACTTTGGCATCAATATTTAATGTTTTTGAATTGTAAATAATACAATTGCATGTAGCAATCATTGTTATTTTAAGTTTTAAGTTTTCTCATGCATATTATTGAAAAATATACCTATATGGTCCAAATACTCATATGATCCGGCCCGTTTATAACCAAACGAATATATACTCATATGGTCCGACCATACGCGTATGGTCGGACCATATGAGTATACGCATATGGTCATGACCATACGCGTATGGTCCAAATACGCATATGGTCCGGAACATGCACACATTGTGATAAGAGAAGTAATTCCTGTTTTATAATTTTTTTTGGAAAACGGTCGAGGAATTCAAATGCATATAGAAGTTAACGTGCTCTTGCTGAACATGACATTCTTCAATCAAAGGGTATCTAATATTGAACGTTCATACTGCGACGATGCTGTTTATTTTGTATTATTTCAGCGGCAGAGCGAACATCAGTCGTGTAAGCAAGGGATGAGAAACATGACTTTTGCCACTAATGGAGCAGGATCTGCTGTTCGAAGCACTTGAGATTCAGTGACGGTATTTTGGGTGGGGTTCGTGTTGCCGCTCAGTCTTTATTTTCTAATGTGTTTTATGGTTTGTCCTTTGGTCCTTTTTATATTTTTTTCGCCATGGGATTGTCAATTTGATTTCGAATTATGAACTTGAATACCCCTTTGGTATCTTTCGTCGCTCTCCATGTACATATTCAACATACTATTGTATTTACAAGAGTCCGTTTAGGGTTAGGAATCTTTTGCTTATTTACAAAGAGACAACATACTAGCAGATGACCTAAGGTGTCACCTAACACTTTAATTTATCCATATATGAAATTAAGTACGCTTACTCAATTAAAAATACTATTGTCTTGGAAAGCAGTTAAAGATGACTATATCTCTTTTTCAAACGGAAACAATAACACTATTCTTGCTGCAAAACTTTGATCTAGAATGGCCGGGTGAGCAGTGAAGAATGAAAGAAGTGCAAAGACCGACGTTAAATAAAGGTTGTACACCACTGTTAAATGTTCTGAACAACAAACGGACATCAACTTTGCCAAAGAATCATAAAATTAGGTTAACTTACCACCGAAAACCGATGATATCGAACGTCAAAACATACAACTATATATCCATGACGTCACCTGTATTGTATTATAATGTCGCCATCGGCGGGAAAGCATTTCAGACGAATTCCATCGTTTTTAGAAATAGTAAATTGGCGTTGCCGCTATTTTTATTATTATTTTTTTTTTATAATTTGGCAAACACCTTCGTTGTTTTGAACTTCTACTGAAAGGGATGAAGACTGAAACAATTTTTTCTGAAAAGTATCTTTAAATCGATTACTTAGAATGAAATGCAAAACAGTGTGGCTGTGGCCATTGATTGGCACATTAAATTCATCCATTGACTGGGACAATTTACGTGAACGTTTGTCTGTAACGACCACTGTTCACGTCGAACCTACGATAGACATTTAAACTGTGGGGTCACCAAAGGTTTCTTAACGCCTTTAATTATAAAATAATTCAAAAAATTAATCAGGAATAACCTGTATGTTTTGATTTATATAATTGATATAAATCAAAACATCGTGTTATTTCTGATTAATTTTTCGAATTACTTTATCAAGGTGTTGAGAACCTTTGGTAACCCCATAGTTTAAGTGTCTTTAAAAAGTACATAGTGAGCAGTGGTCGTTACATACAAACGTTCACCTAAATTGTCCCAGTCAATGGATGAATTTAATGTGTCAATCAATGGCCACAGCCACACTGTTTTGAAATTCATTCTATTTCTATTTCATTCAAAATTGATATTGTATTGCTTCAATGATAAATTATTTTTTTCTGTATATAAAGTAACTTCTTCAATTCCATGGAAATTTATCCCTTTCCGAACCCATTGTATAAAAAAAAAATTAATCAACGTGTGGTTGCCGGTGATGTCAAAATATCATTGGATGATTTTAAGGTTCATAACCTCTTTAGCTAACTGGGTAAATCAAAATATGCTAACAGGCTGACTTCGTGGGAAGTGAAAGGCACTCGCAGGGATTTTCGTTTAACAAAAAAAAAGAAAATTTATTTTTAAATCATTAGAGAAACAGATTCTTACATAGTTACTCGTGCATTATCAGCTTTATCCAATCTCGATAGTCATATTTTTTTTTTAATTTGCATGTAAAAACTCTTAAAAACTGTAAACTTCCCATGTAAAAGTAAAAATAAAACCTGTAAACCTCCTTTGTAAAAACACATAAAAAAATGTAAATAGTGTATATAATGTTGTTGTATTACGATCGTTAATTTATTCTTCATTTTTTTTTTGTGGTGGAACTGTTCGACATACAAAAGTATGGTTACCCTATAAAGGGTGTAAAGATCCAGAGAAGAAGAAGAAGATAGTTAAATTCTAAATTTTAAAGTCCGAGCCTCAAATTGATAATTTGACTATCTCGATTGGATAAAGCCGATAGTCCACTCGTATCAATGTAAGAATCTATATGTATTATAATATACAGATTATGAAAACAAATTAAGTTCAAACACTTTATTTGTATAACGCAAAGCATTTCTTTGTCTTTATTTGCATCATCCATGGTTCTGCTGTGTTTTTTTTAAAACCTTAGTTTCTTTATTTTACTGCAATAATAACGCAAACATAACCCATCAGTCCCATTGAGGGTTGTCATTATATAAACAGTTTTTTGAAAGCTACACATCATTTGCACATACCGAGTTTTCTTTGGCGAGATGGCAGTGCATGTAAAATAATAATATGATATTTGAATTAAGATATATCCAATACAGAAAAGCGTGAACAATATAATTCAATTTTCGAGTGGAACAAATACTCTGTTATATTATTTTCACCGGAACACATTTTACATACAGTATTTATTCCTTATGAAGATCTACGAAACAAAAGGTACAGAAAATTTGTTCAAAATGGAACATAGACTATGTCATTGTTTATAGCAAAGTTTCCAGGAGAACTTCAATTATATGTAGAAACAACCACCCTGCAAATACTATTAAAGTTTAAACAATTCAAAAATGGATTGGGTTCATGAACAGTTATATCGAAATAGTCGCTCTCTATTGTTATTTTTGAACCGTTGGTTAAAAAAGTTTCTCTTTTTAATTCTACTAAATTCCGGCTATATTATTTTTTGAATGGCCATGGCTGTTTAGTCATGCGTTACAAAACACAACCGAGTGTTCCGTCGAATTCATTCAAGCTTATCCGGGTAAACAACTCACACAAAGCCAATTATAAAAAAGGCGATCCACTGGTGAGACAATTACTGCTAGAATGTTAAGACACACTTTGATTTTTAAATTTAATTACATTTATTGGGAATAGTTCTGCAATGAGGGATGTTTTTTCTATAAATGGTATAAACTGGAAAAACAAAGGTTTCTACGGGGCTCGTAGATGGCTTGTTCTAAAGCAAAGTTTGATCCCGGTCAATCTTGTATTTTTCAAGTGCCGGTCCTAATCCTCTAGTTTAACCATGGTGGACCCTCTTTTTGGTAAACCTACTGAATTTGACATTGATGTTGCCTTAATTTATCATTAGCCTTAATGTTAATCTCCGCCTATGGACAAACAATGACCCTGTTTTCACCACAAAATATGCCATTAATACAGACAAACACAACTGACCATAAAACAAAAAAGACAAATTTCCAATCTTGAAGTATTCGCAGTTACTGAAAGCTAGTTAAAAAGCAAATAAAAACAAATAAATGTACCATTTTCTCCTAGACTGAAGTATCAATCAGAACACGTCCGTGTGAATATTATATCATTGTACTCTGCCATAGCTGAATAAATTATTCAGTTTCTAGTGCTCTCAGGAGGCGTTGAGCCTTGATCAGGACGCACAGTTGTAGAAAACTGCCAGTTGTTAAGAAAAACAATGAATGTCTTAAAAAAGTCAAATTTTAAATATTTAGTCATTTCTGATTGTTATTTTTTTTTTATGTAAAAAACAAATACTTTGGTAATTGGAGGAACAGTATTTTTTGTTGTAGAATAACGACATTTAAGACAACACGTGCAGTCATTATGAACCTATCAAGGGCAGTAGCCTTGAGCGTGCAGGAACCAGATGTAATAAATCCAGGAACGAAATTAAAATCCGAGAAGGAAAGCAGTCTGAATATAGACCATATTGCTGTTATTGTCTGGGCTTTTATCATTTTAAGTGTAGTCTTACTTCAGATCTGGGCGAGACTTAGCATGTATCTCACACATCGAAAGCGAGCTGCAGATGCCGAACCATTCCACAATGAAACAGTAACAGAAGGGTATGATTCTGTCAGAGCTTCGGTAGCTACAGACATATTTATGAATACGTTCTCATGGAGACCAACATAACACACGAACTGTCGTAATACTATCAATATGCGTTTTGTTTATGTTATTTATTATACATACTAAATCTTAATAATTCCTATTTGTGATTATAACGTTTAATATATCTGTGACATATGTTAGTTTATCGTTTAATTAAGCTGTCTCGCTGCCAATAGTCCAAAACATGCATGAAATATTTGCCACTGGAAATTTATCAAACACTCGTCAATCAAGTGCATGAGGGAGTCTCATGTTGTTTGGCGATTAAAGAAGTCTTTACTTTGTTTCTATTGTTAAGCGACCTTTCTTGCCCTATGATTCAGCATTCTTTTTCCAGTGGTAGCCTAAATTTCTCATCCATCATGACAGTCGTGCTACTTTGTCAATCCTACTAGTAAGGAGTGACCTAAGTAGTCCAAATACTGTATCACTATAGCATGTCAACAACGATGTTGTGCGTGTGAATACCGTACATGGCAGGTGTTCTATTGACTAGGATTGTTAGTTTTTTTCTGTCTAGGACCATTGGTTCTCTCTGCATGGGCACTCCACCAGTAATAACTGACGGCACGAAATAACATTATTAAAAATGTTATAAAACATCAATCAATCATTGCAGGATTTATTTTTTTTATTCTGAATATGCATCTAGTCAAATACTCATTATAGCAAACAAATAATAAATCAACTAACTGAGGGAGATCGTTAGGTTGGTTGTTCGTTGCAAACAAGATGAGATGATCAAAACAATGTCATGATCAGTTACGTCTATAACAAATTACACACACGGAAAAAATGAAGGAAATATAAATACACAGTTTAATAATGTCCGGTGAAAGTGTAAAAGTCAAATCCGATGTTCATCAACAAACATTCTTTAAACAATGACTGTCAAAATTTCCTGCCCTTCTACACGATCGACTAATTTTGCGGGATATATCAAAGACACGCTGCAGTTACAATATCGACGATAACAATGATATCGTATAGATATCGATATTTACTTAATCACTATACACCCCATGCGATATCGTGTCGACATTGTCGATATAGACATCTGGGTATGTCTTGATGTGTCATGGATGTTTGAAGCATACTGCAAATATTAGTATCGACTCAATATCGTCACATTAAAGTAAAAAAAATGCCTTGATAAAATCGATAATGTTATCTTGATCTCTATGTGTATGGGAATTGTCTGTTGATATAAAGATCGCTTTGATACAATCGATAATGTTATCTTTATCTCTATGTATATGGGAATTGTCTGTTGATATAAAGATCGCTTTGATACAATCGATAATGTTATCTTGATCTCTATGTGTATGGGAATTGACTGTTGATATAAAGATCGCTTTGATACAATCGATAATGTTATTATTCTGTTACACCGTTCCGTAATTTATATAGTTCGTTTGATTATATTCTTAATCTATTTATGTGCTCCAGTCTAGGAGGATTATTCATCTTTAACGTTAAAACATGGTACCGTCGCTACCTTTCCCTCTCTCACACGTATCCGTTACATGAAAACTGCAAGGTCATAACGATCACAGGAACATCATCTTGGACACAATTCGTGGCTAACCACAGAGTGAGTTAACTTTACAACATTGTTTTTGAAGCCTTCAAATTACTCTATACATATTTGAACCTTTTCTCCGTGAAATACCTGAAATTTAACCGTTCTTGAAAGTACAACATTTTCTCGCTTCAACGGACTGTGCTATCTATTACCTTTGACATTTCGTTTTTATAACATTAATTGAACACATTGTAAAATTGGATTTTATTTGTTTTTCAGCTTTTTACCATTTGTTAGATTGGTTTGAGAATAAATTATCAGCACCTGATAGTCTTGTTGCTTGAGCCCAATCGTCGGTTAAACTTAATGGTCAGGCCATTACAGTAAAAAGTCTACAACTTGCCTGTTGTGTCTCACAGATAACGCCACTCCACAGCTACACAGCAACCTACCTGTTGAGCCCTGCATGTACGCGTCATCCCTTGACGTACAGTAAATTGACGACAACCTGTCTTTACATATCCAGACAAGGAACGACAACGTAGCAAAGTACATACCTTTACACTGACAGTGGACTACAGATCTTGTGTGTACTCGACAGCAACCTAACAACGTTGAGTCAACATGGATCCCAGTCATGAGGAACAACACGAAGAGATTCAGCTCCAACAGGGAGATGTCCCTGAAGTATTAGAAAATCCATCTAATAAAATACAGTCAGATGATCCCGAGGCTAGGCGAGTACGTGACCTCACGGAAAAGGGACAAGGAGCTTTCACTGAAAAACGTGACAAGTTCTGTCAGGAACTAGAGGCTCTCTGGGCAGACATTGAATCCCAGTTATTTGAAGTAACAACGCCTGCTAACGATCTCCAGCAACTCCTAACAGTCCAGGACAAACTTGTTAAAGCCTGTAATAATTATCGTAGGCTCACAGATGAATACCTAGACTTTCTGAAAAGGACCCGAACATTGGAGAGTCAAAAAGAAATTGATGCATGTAAACTCTCTTTGGATTTGCGTCTGTCCAAAGTGGAACTGGTCATGGAAAAACTACACGAGCATCGCCTCGCCCTAACAAAAGCCAAATCAACTAAAACAAAGACTTCAAGGGGTAAGAAAACCTCGCACAGCGGTAGCTCTAACGTGTCAGACATGTCAAGCCTGGCACGTAGAAAGCGTGCCAAGGCAGAGGCTGCAAAGTCTAAGATAGCATTCGTCGAAAAACATGCCCTTATCTTACAACAGGAAGCAATGTTAGAGGAACAAGCCCTGTTCAGACAAATTGAAATGGAACAGGAAGCCACACTTAAAAAGGCTGAAATGGAACAGGAAGCCACACGTAAAAAGGCAGAAATGGAGCAAGAAGTCGCTCAACATAAAGTTCAACTAGAACAGGAGGCTGCTCACAGAAAAGTGCAATCAGAACAAGAGGCTATGCGCAGGAAGGCTCAAATGCAACATGAAGCCGTACGGGTAAGCCGTGAAAAAGCCGAGCTGAAAGCCAGATTCAACCTTCTTGAAGCACAGAGAGAAGCTGCAGCCGCAGAAGCCGAGGCTCGTATCCTGGAATACGATGATAGCCAAGCGGTTAGCGATCTCCCTGACGAAAAGGAAGACCCGCTCCAGCGTGTGCAAGATTTCGTCAATAAACTTCCTGTATCAACTGTTGTTAAGGAAGTAACAGGACCTCAAAAGAAAAAAACAAATTCCTGTTAAGATCGAGCTGAGTCACGAAGCACCAGCGTTCGTGCCATCCGTGGCATCGAACTTGCTGCCACAGACATCTGCTGTCTTGCCTTCCGATAATAAGTCACCGGAAGTTACATTTATCCCAGATCTGGGATTAGTAACCGCATACAAAAACTAGGTCTTTCAGATGAGAGACCTACTGAACACCAAAAACAGGGTGTTAAAGAAGCGATCCCTGTCTTACGCACAAAACACGACGTTATAGAAGAGATCCCTGTTTCACACAAAAAACAAGACGTAATAGAAGAGGTCCCTGTTGCACACCAGCAACAAATCAACCTTACATCAGAGATAACTAGATTTCTCTTACGCAAGGACCTGCTTTTCTCCCGATTAACAAGATTTAACGATCGGGCAGAATCCTTTCATACTTGGAAAGCAAGCTTCAAGAACGTGACTGATGAGTTACAAGTCTCTGCCTCAGAACAGATCGATTTACTGATCAAGTGGCTCGGTCCAGAGTCTGCTAAACACGCCATTAGCATAAGAGTGTCGAACGCCAATAATCCTTCCATAGGTATACAGAGATTATGGAAGAGGCTTGACGAGCGATATGGTGCTCCAGAAATGTTGGAAACCTCTCTCATGAGTAAACTCGTCAATTTTCCTACCTTGACGAACAAAGATAACGCACGTCTTTATGACTTGTCTGATATTCTATCAGAAATCGAATATCACAAGGAAAATCCCAAGCTGGGATGTTTACTTGCTTATTTCGATTCTTCGTCCGGTATAAATCCTGTTGTGGAAAAACTACCATACGGACTCCAAGAAAAGTGGATAACAAGGGCTTCAAGATACAAGTCCAAATATGAAGTTGCCTTTCCGCCATTCACAGAATTCTCTGCCTTCATCAGGGAAATGAGCAAAATGAAGAACGATCCTGGGTTCATCTTTGGATTAAAAGTAACACCAAATACAAAAGACTCTACGCCAAGGTTCACACCTCAGACGTACTCTAAAGTCAACGTCCATAAGACGGCTGTTGAACAGCAAACTGAAGATAGCAGTCAACAACAAAATCTGTTTATCATACACAAGACAAAGCATACCTTGAATGAATGCCGAGCATTCCGAGCCAAACCAATCGAGGAACGCAAGGAACTGTTGAGACAAAACAATGTGTGCTACAAGTGTTGTGAGTCAACCACACACAGAAGTCGGGACTGCAACGCAAGTATCAGTTGTAACGAGTGTGGAAGTGAACGACATACCACATCACTTCACATCACTAGACCACAACAATCTGAAAGTTCCCAGTTTAGCTCACCCAGACAAGCCTACGGCGGGGAGCTAACACAAGTCTACGGCGGGGAGCAGACAAAGTCAGCTGAAACAAAGTTAACCTCTGTAAGTTCGATCTGCACAGAGATCTACAAAGATCATAAGAGCGAAAAATCTTATGCCAAGATATTACCTGTGGACGTGTACCACAAGGACAAGACAGACAAAATTATCAGGATGTACGCCATTATCGACGACCAAAGCAACCGGTCTCTTGCCTCGCCTGAATTCTTCAGTCTGTTCAAGGTTCGGGAGAAACCTGAAAACTACTCTCTTACAACATGCTCCGGCAGAGTAGCTACTTCTGGGAAAAGAGGAAAAGATTTCGTCATAAAATCTGTACATAGTGACGTACAATTTGATCTGCCTACATTAATTGAATGTAATAATATTCCCAATAATCGAGACGAAATTCCTACTCCTGAAGTTACAATGCATCATCCCCATCTGACAGAACTCAGAGGAAGCATTACACCACTAGAGGAACGTTGTCAAATTCTACTCCTAATTGGAAGGGACCTTATAGAGGCACACCACGTCCTTGAACAACGCCTAGGACCATCCCGAACTCCATTTGCCCAAAAGTTGAGACTTGGTTGGGTCATAATTGGAAATACAAACATTGACAAGCAAACTGTTCCTATTGAAGTCAACACAAAGATAACTAACGTTTCAATCACGGAATCAGAACAACGTCTTGCCTCAAGACCGGAAATAGCCGTCAAGGACAATAATCCAATTGTTGTTCAGTCTAAGGACAAAAACTTTCATTCGAATGCCAAGGTCGCTAAATCGCATTCAATACAATCCCTTGAATGTACAGGACCTAGTACCAAGCCTGGTAAACGCACAAATTCATCTAAAGGGACATCACTCGCGTCACTAAAAGCAAAATCTGTGACTTCTATAGAAAAATCTATAGATAAAGAAAGTTTCAATCCGAAATCAACAGAACCTAAAGTTCATGGAGAGGAAATCAATAGCATTCACAAACCTATTCCGAAAGAAGGACCTATTGCCAATATCAATCTGCCTCTGAGCAAGCAACCTCTACTCCGAGGAGGAAGCAGTATTGCCATATTTGACTTGAATTTTAGTGAAAAGGAACCAGTAGTTCACAAAGTAACACCTTTTCTTGGACATTACTACAACAAAATCAAACATAGAGGACCCCACTTCACAGATAAATCAGCAAGATCAGCAGGATTGAACATTAAGACGAAACGCTTAATTTTGTCTGATACTAAAAAAGATGGAACTTTTCGCCAAACCGGAAGAGGATCAAATATTACCTCTCGTCGTACCCATCAGAGGACCACCTCTAACCGTCGTCGCCGTCTCACAACGTTGGAGAAAACAGTTCCTAATATCTCAACGACAGCTATGGAACATTCTACAAATCACAGCGATCTCATTGGAGAGATCCTTCTTCATAGGACAAGAAACTGTGCCGAACCCGGTTTTCCGTGGAATTAATCTATTCAGGAAACTTTATAGTGAAATGTCGCAAGTTGAGACGTGATATTTCTCACACGACCAATAGTGGACATTTCACCTGTATATATTCAATTCATATTGGGATTAATTCATTTGTGTAAATCTTGTATTCATATTTGAAAAATTTATGGAATAGTTATATCAGATAGACATCAGACGGGGAGTATTCCGTTACACCGTTCCGTAATTTATATAGTTCGTTTGATTATATTCTTAATCTATTTATGTGCTCCAGTCTAGGAGGATTATTCATCTTTAACGTTAAAACATCGTACCGTCGCTACCTTTCCCTCTCTCACACGTATCCGTTACATGAAAACTGCAAGGTCATAACGATCACAGGAACATCATCTTGGACACAATTCGTGGCTAACCACAGAGTGAGTTAACTTTACAACATTGTTTTTGAAGCCTTCAAATTACTCTATACATATTTGAACCTTTTCTCCGTGAAATACCTGAAATTTAACCGTTCTTGAAAGTACAACATTTTCTCGCTTCAACGGACTGTGCTATCTATTACCTTTGACATTTCGTTTTTATAACATTAATTGAACACATTGTAAAATTGGATTTTATTTGTTTTTCAGCTTTTTACCATTTGTTAGATTGGTTTGAGAATAAATTATCAGCACCTGATAGTCTGTTGCTTGAGCCCAATCGTCGGTTAAACTTAATGGTCAGGCCATTACAGTTATCTTTATCTCTATGTATATGGGAATTGTCTGTTGATATAAAGATCGCTTTGATACAATCGATAATGTTATCTTGATCTCTATGTGTATGGGAATTGTCTGTTGATATAAAGATCGCTTTGATACAATCGATAATGTTATCTTGATATCTATGTGTGTGGGAATTGACTGTTGACATAAATCGCCTTGATGAAATCGATAGTGTTATCTTTATCTCTATGTTGTGGTAATCGTCTGGATTTACTTATCCCAAATAGCCAAACCCTTTTATTTTTATTTTTTTCGGTTTTCTAAAGTATCCCTACCATATATCGCTAACAAGTCAGTTGCGAGAAACAGAAGAACTTAGCAAAAAGTATAAAAAAAACCCTACTTTTTTGGGACTTAACGAAAGAAAATAGGTTAATAGTTCCAGACCCCAATTTCTTCACGTAAAAGAGTCACTCTTATAATTTCCAGTAGGTCCTATACTTCTCGGTGGCATGTTCAACAACTAAATGATTACATACTTCGTGATAGCTCTTAACCAATGGTAGATCGTTTTGCATTAATTTAGTACTAACATGTTTAACCCCGCCACATTATGTATGTATGTTTCTGTCCCAAGTCAGAAGCCTGTAAATCAGTGGTCGTTTGTTTATGTGTACACATTTGTTTTTCGTTCATTTTTTAAATAAATAAAGCCGTTAGTTTTTTCGTTTGATTTGTTTTACATTGTCATTTCGGGACCTTTTATAGCTGACTATGCAGTATGGGCTTTGCTCATTGTTGAAGGCCGTACGGTGACCTATAGTTGTTAACTTCTGTGTCATTTTGGTCTCTTGTGGAGAGTTGTCTTATTGGCAATCATACCACATCTTCTTTTTTATATATTATGATAGCTTACACTGAAAGCAAAAATATCAAGCCAGTTTGTATCTTTTATTTTTATTTTTGGATTTCATTCTTGGTTGTTTTATCCTTTTTTTTTTTTAATTACGTGGTTTATGTTTTTTTTTAGTCGCTAATATGTCAGTTACTTCCTTTCACAAATTTACTTTGAAATATTCATTTTAAATACAGGTACTATTAATGTCAACAAAAACTTGAAGGAAACACTGACAAATCACATATAAAGCAATGTAAACCCACAAAAAATAACAAACAAACAAACAAAACAGCATGTATCAATATACAAAATTAATTTAGAATATAAAACAAGAATGTGTCCATAGTACACGGATGCCCCACTCGCACTATAATTTTCCATGTTCAGTTGACCATGAAATTGGGGTCAAAACTATAGTTTGGCATTAAAATTAGAAAGATCATATCATGGGGAACATGTGTACTAAGTTTCAAGTGGATTGGACTTCAACTTCATCAAAAACTACCTTGACCAAAAACTTTAACCTGAAGTCGGACGAACGAACGAACGGACGAACGGACGAACGAACGGAGGCACAGACCAGAAAACATAATGCCCCTCTACTATCGTAGGTGGGGCATAATTATTAG
This sequence comes from Mytilus galloprovincialis, assembly GCF_965363235.1. Classification (NCBI taxonomy): domain Eukaryota; kingdom Metazoa; phylum Mollusca; class Bivalvia; order Mytilida; family Mytilidae; genus Mytilus; species Mytilus galloprovincialis. The sequence goes on along the minus strand of NC_134841.1, from coordinate 103,857,518 downwards.
GTCCAGACTGTTGTCCCGGTATTCTAATATCATAATCTCAATTATCTCGAAACGTTTTCTCTTCAGTTTTAATTAAGAGATAGGTGGTGCACCAGTTGTGCTTGGTCCAATAGTAGTACTGGTTTCATTATAAATACTGAGGTCTTTTTCCAGAACACAGTCAGTAAGCAATGCATCATAGCAGTAGCCAGGTGTTGGACACGGAATTTCAAAAACAAGTATTCCATTTTCCGAACAATATATTATTTTCCCACATGGCTGGTAAGGATGATTAAAAATCTCAAAAATACGATTTGTGCAGATGGAATCTGAAAAAAAAAATAAATGACAAAATTAATTCAAATTTCATGAAAAACAAAAAAAAGACAAAATTAGTTTTTTTAAAATTACATGCACATTCAGAACAATATAAAAAGACAATATAACTTTGATACACGAAAAACAATTATTCAAAAAAAAACTAAGCATATCACAGAAGTGTCAAAAACGAAATAAGATCGTATCGACTTATGCCATCATTTCTACATTTGTCAATTACAATTTTCAAAGAAAATGGTAGACATTTGAACAAAATAACAAAATATGGTCAAACCTCTAATAAATGAACTGTTAAAAATTTAAAAAAGAATACTCTAACAGATTTTTGGTTAACAACATATTAGAATTTAACAAAAAATGTTTCTGTCAAAGTGGTAATATCACGAATTCGACTCAAGTCAGAACTTGAGTTCGTATTTTCTTCAACTTACTATGTAACACATAAAATGGAACCGTCTTTTGTAAAACTGTTGCACCATTGTAACCCTCTACATTCACAACTTCACATCGAAAGCTTGAGCCGTTGTCATACATCCCTGGGGTAAAAGTTAATTTGCTTTCCAGTTTAGTCGTACAACTCATTGAACTATTTTTTGTGTCTGGATCTATACTCAAGTCGTAAAACATATTGCCTAATCCAGGTGGACTAAATGTCCATTTGATGTCACCGGAAGTACCTTCAAACTCTACAATGCAGTCCAACGACATAGTTCTATCTTCAACAATCCCAACAGGAAAATAGATTTCTGGTGGTTCTGAAACGACTGAATAAAAAACAAAATGAGTTTACTTTTTGCTTTTAATTAAATTGTTAAAAAAATAATATCCAAGGCTTTTAAAGGTAGATAGGTTGTCTTCCTCCATCTTCAGTGGCGGATCCAGAAATTTTCATAAGTGGGGGCCCGCTCCAGTCACGCTTCAGTGATTCCCTATATAAGCAACCAATTTTTTTTCCCAAAAGGGCCTAAATCCGCCTCTGATCTTGGATTGGAAATACCAGAAAACAAGGTCTAGATCTTTAATAGAATGTGCAAATCTTTAGAGTAGTAGGTAATTCATGTGTAAGAACTTTCATTTCAATACAGAAAATGACATGTTTTATCATATTTTTGGTTGTATTTTACAAAAAACAGAAAACTTTTGTTTGATTCATTGTTTTCCAACTTTGATACATAAAGGGGGCAACTCAAATACATGGGCAGATAATTCAGATCAAGGTACTTTTACATTAGAATGTGTTAGGAATTTACCTATTTTATAATGTAGCGAGAAAACGGGTCCGGTGACCCCATTTTTTCTTTTTCTTAACTGAAAGCATACTGTTAAAGCTATCTTCTCATATGTCATCTCAAAATTCTATGGTGTAGTTTACGCTTTATTGTAGAAAATTGGGTTTTCCATGCATAATCTATACAAAATCTGTCAATTTTGAACACCGTGTAGCGTGAAAATAAGCCCCGTGACCCTTTTTTTTTTTTTTTTTTTTTTAAAGCATGATATAAACAACATTTTGGCAAATTATTAAAACATTCTATGGATTATAATTTAGACACCCCATCTACCTTAAAATTAAGACAACATGTTTCGAATAGTATACATGTAGTTGTTGTCGACCATGTCAATTAAACAATCTAATACTACAGGTCGATATGTAAAAGGATAACAAACACCGCCAAGTGAGATAAGTTCGTGTATATGTAATTTGCATGTGTGTAATATGGCGGTCCTTGTTATTTCACTCATGCCTCATTAAGTTTTAATTTGAGTAAGTTCAATGTTAAGTACCAAAACAGTTTACCTGCATACATTTCTTTTTTTAGTTCCTTATACTTAATAAAATACCCCATAGTAATTTTGACCAACCTGCGAAAAATGAAACTCATAGCGTAGAAAAAAAATTATATTGTAACTGGATTTCACCATTCTATATGCATAAGATGCAATTTGAGAATGTACCCTGGCTTATTTATATGGGGACGAAGTCCCCAATTACGGTAGAAAAATCAATGAAAAAAAAAAAAAAAAAAATCTGGGAAAATTTCCCGAATTTTTCATTGTACTAATGAACTCAAAATCGTTAACGTTTTTTTTCAGATCTAGTTCCTGTTCCGGTTTTCCCGCATTTGCGCAGAAATCTGTCTTGTTTGCATGAGACTTTGATTTTTTTTAATATTTATCAGTCTAGTAAAACATAAGATTGGATCTCAATACAAATTCAATTTTAATAATTGTTTGATATGAAAAAAACACGTTACGTTACATCGAATATGACGTCATAACTTAAAGAACGTCACAGCTAATTCCCTAACAACAGAACCAAAATCGGGAACGTTACGTACGGTATTTCGGTTTCTTTTATCAACATGATTGAATAGACGTATTTACACTTGTATGCAAATTTGTCTGCCATTACATAACATCACACAGGTTCCCGTAAACTTTGACTTCATAATTCAAAACATATGACGTCACAACTAAAAAGGGATTGTTGCTTGACGTCAAAAGGTTATTCGGAGGTGATGTTAGGTCATTCGGAGGCAAAATACAGCTAAATACCAAAAGTGTAAATATGTTTATTAAGAAAATAATACATAATGCAGACTTCGTCCCCATTCACAGGTTATGCCTGCCTCATATTATAGTTCAAGTTAAACTGTACCTTTAATTTCTGTTTCATCTGATACGACAACAGTTGCAGACGATACCGAACAACTGTACGTCCCTGCATGGTTGCATTCGAAATTTTGAGCCATCAATATCATTGTTATGGCATCGCTGTGGTGGTTGGCTGAAAATGTTAGCGAATCATCGACTACAATAACCGTTGGAACTATTGGTCCTGCAGTCATCTGAGCCAACAGACCTGATTGGTTGTTGCCATAGTGACGATAAATCAAAAGGTCAATCCATCCAGGAATATTTTTTACCTCGCAAGTTAGTAAAAATGGAGATGCGCTGCTGATATTATATCCAGATAACTCAATTGCTGCAAAAAAAAATCAAAAGCATATCATTATCTATAAATGTTACAAGTCAGTTAATATAACGATTGTTTTTAAATCTGTGGAAATAGAATTTATCTACATGTCTCAACCATTTTTGTTATGATTCCCTATTTTAAAACTTGTGATATTTGCACTTTTTTCAAATGAAAGTAACAAATAAATTTGTCAAGTAACAAGTAAAAGCTTATTTTAAAAAAAATCAAACAATATCAATCTCTTTTGCTATTGTATTAAGAAATGAATACGATAAATGCCTTTGCTTCGTGTGTTGTATATCACACACTGTAATTATAAGCTAAGAGATAATTTTATCCATATTCGCATGTTTGTAACAAAATGTCTTTTTTGCATCAGGTAAAAGTTATCATACAATATAAACATCAATCTTTAAAAAAATATTCTAAAAATGAGGCTTTTTAGGCAGCTTAAAATTTTGAAGAATGTTATTTGATAGATTTATAAAACTATAGTATTACATGTGCTTGTTGTATCGACCGTTGATGTGGCTTGTACTGTTGATGTTGGTGAAACACTGGTTGACACTGCCGGACCATTCGACGTAGAATATTTGGCTGTTGATGATTCGTCGGTTGTTTGTGAACCTGATGACGTCATTGTTTCGGTTGTTCTTTGTTCTGTTGACATTGTAGATTTTTGAGTCGACGAAATCACTTCTGTGGTACTTTGTTGAGTTGAAAAAGTACTCTTTTCGTCTGTTTGGTGTTCCGTAGAAGGAGGTTTGTTTACAGTTGTTGACTTTTGTGTGGTTGAAGTCGGTTCAGTGGTTGGTTGTTGAGTTGTCGGTTCAGTGGTTGGTGGTTGAGGTGTCGGTTCAGTGGTTGTCTGTTGAGAAGATATCAAAGTTGTTGACCGATGACTAGTCAACATATCAGGAGTTGTCTTTTGAGTTGACGAAGTCATTTTTATAGTAGTTGTACTCTCTGTTGAAGACTTTGTGATCGTTTGCGTTGTTTGGCTGACGCTAATTGTTGCGGAAGTTGTAGATACCGTTTGTGCTGTTGAAACTGAAGAAAATATTTGCATTACATGTAAAAAGGCATGGAGAATACATTGTGTATCTCAATTATAAATAAAAACCACTCCGATATAAACATGAAACAATTGTCTTAGTACGTACGTGAAGATTGCAAACAAGAAAAATAGCAACTATTATTTCCATTAAAAATTTCTATTAAAATGTTACTTTTTTCGTTTATGAGAAACATTACACTGTTATAAAATATTTGTCATACCTATGACGTCATCTCCAGGATCGTATTGCGCTTCTTTGTCACCTGTTAATCAACAAAAATAAAAACATGGGTGTATTTACATGGCATATATAATGTACATGTGTGTTTTAACTAGAGGTCATAAGGTACACGTAACTAGTAACATAAGCAAAAAACAAATAATTCATAGTTTATCTAATGTGTTTGTTAGGACCAGTTATGACGAAATATATTGTACATTAACATATTTTTTTGAAATGAAACATTAGCTCCATACATAGCAATGGTGCTAATGTTCAGAGAAATTGATCCTCTATGCGTACAGTAAAATTCAAACCATTTATATGACCACCTGTCGGTTTAGTAAACGTTATACCACTCACACATTCCACCAATAGATCAGTAAATTTAAAATCACTTGTATGATTATTTACGGTATAGTCAAACATAAAGAAATATTGAAAAAGCAGGGCCGTAACTAGCCTCATTTAATAATGAGGCAAAATATATTCGCCGAGCGTAGCGAGGCGAAAAAATTTTGGCGAGGGGTCTGGGGACCGCTCCAGGCCCCCTGAAGCTCTGAGAAAAATAACTCATCGTGCATTCTGAGCGTTTCCCGGACTCTTTCTTACATTGAAACGCAATTAATTTTTAGCTATTTTTTTCGACAATATACTTGTCTCAAAGCAAAAACATAGGTTCATTGTAATTTAAGACTTTTATGTTTTACGGGGACAACATTAAAAGTAGACCGATATGTAGGATAGAGCAAAAACCGAAATTCTCATAATCATTATGTCTGTCTGTTCTTGTCTTGTATTGTGCTTAATTCAGACTTTGGTGATTTTTTTTATGACTAGATTTAGATATAGTGACAGTGCAGTATTATGCTTTAAGTACTAGTACTCAGTCTGCTTAAGTCGACACTAAGGACCATCTTGACCTTGTTTTACGGTATTAATGATTCTTTTATTATTTAAGGCCTTCATCGACTATCAAGATGAAGAACAGGAAAAAAAATTGGGCATTGATCATTTGTATTTTGTCTATGCATTGACTGTGGCCATACTTTAATTTAAACCATGTCAGCTATCTAGTTTTATCTACCAACAAAGAGCCAGTTAAGTATTCTTTGATATCAAGTTCAATTCTCCATGCAGAAACGACCATTTTTTTTCCTATGTCCAGTAGCATCGTATATTCTTAAAATATTTTCTCGTACAATGTCTGGACATCGGTTGACATGCAACATTGCAAAACCGCACTTTACAAATGAAAATCGATATTCTGCAGACTATAGTTATAAAGTAGGACAATAAATGAACAAAAGACAAACCCGGGACACAGAAGTACAAACATTTAAGACCATCAACTCAGAAAACTAAAAGTTAAATAGAAACATGGATCACGAAAAATATGCAGGGGCGACATCAGAGAGTGAAGAGAACTTGCTTCTTGCAAGACATTTTCCATGAAACAATTCAGGTTGATATGAAGACAATCTTGTTTCAGTTTTTTTTTTTTTGAAATTTCCAACACGAGGCATTTGCCTCATTTGCCTCAATGTAGTTACGGCCCTGAAAAGACTGAACTTTTGGTGATTAAGTGCATTAAAAAACTTGGACAGAAGCTGTATCACGATCATGATAAAGAATCTGTAGCAAATTTAAAAAAAAAACAGCAATTATAAAACATAACTTATCCATGGTGCTCGAATCCAAGCTGTGAGCTAGAAGGTAGCCGAGTAACCTCTATGATACGTACCTGTTTTGTTGTTTTCGCTTGTGAGGTAAATCGTCAGGCCTATGACAGTGACCGCCAATACAACAAAGACAATGCTGATAGCCAGGATCAGATACCATTTAAACTTATTTCCTCTTGACCTTTGGAATCCATACTTATATTTGTGTGCCTGTAGTGATGTGCTAGAAGCCATGATAAACGTTCAGATGTTTCAGTAACAAGTCTCCTTATTAGGTATCTACAAAACAATAACAGATTGAAAATATTAAAAAAAATAAATCTTTTAAGAAATTAAAGAACAGTACACATATTTCGTGCAGTTATATAGTTTTTGTTCAGATACTTTTAATTGTAATTTTGAACCTTTGTGAAGCACTAGAGAGGGTAACATGCCATACTCAATGTTTACTTGAACGTAGTGAAGTACCAGAGAGGGTAACATACTCACTGTAGTCAAATAATGTTTTATTATCAAATTTATAAATACCGCACTAAAAAGTACAAAATGTATATGAGATCCCGCTACCTAACTGCTTCTGTGTGTGTTTTCGTCTAGAAAAAAAGGTATTTTTCTGGATGCCCATGACAAATACTTAAGTAGCTGTCTGCCTAAAATTAGGCTTTATATTGATTAAATGATTTGTCTTATAAGAGAAACAACCCTCTCCACAACAGTTAAGGAACTGAGGGGTAAGGTATATTCCTCTCCATATATATCTTAAAATGGAGTATATCATAATGAGATGTAATTATCAACAGCGTTTTACATATTTTTTTAATTAAAATTGACTATTGAAAATAATATGATATTTGTCGAGCTTTTGATGGTATTTAATGTGTTATAAAATGTATATAAAACATCTAAAACATGTACTCGTTGACCTCAACTGTTGTGTTTATGCACAAGCATCCAGTATTAGGAAATAAAATATTATATAAATCATTTGTCGGGCTTTTAGTGGTATCTAATTTGTTGTGATTTTGTTTATCTTTTAAAAACAATCTTAGATATGTACTTGTTGTCCTCAATTTTGCGTTAATGCATATGCATATGTATCAGTTGTAATAGTATTGTCAAACCATGTATTCTCTCGGGCCATTCTCCTATCAACACAATCTCTTCGTGTCATTCTATCAACATGATCAAATATTTTAGTAAAATAAAATGTTTAATTACACATTAAAAATTAAAAAAAGCATTAAAACAAGATATTACAAACATGAAAGTTTAGAATTGTTTTTGAGATTCCATATCGCAAATTGTCATCTTGATTTTAAGAAGTTAGTTTGCAATACTTATTAGTATACTATTATTGTTTAATCAACAATTCCTCTCACAGATTTCGATTTGGTACTAACTTTTAATACAACTCTACACTTTACTTAGTTACATTCGTATCTCTGCATAGAGAAGGGATTAAAAAAAGAAAAAAACATTCTGAGATATTGAAATAAACAGTGTTATGCGACTGTCATACAAGTTAGAGGTTTAGCTAGCTATGAAACCAGGTTTAATCCGCCATTTTTTATTTGAGAAAATGCATGTACTTAGTCAGGAATATGACAGTTGTTATCCATTCGTTTGATGCGTTTGAGCTTTTGATTTTACCATTTGAATAGGGACTTAAGGATGTTTGCTGTTCAGTTTAAAAATAAATAACTTTCCATAAAACTAGTATATATTAATAGGGGATTAATTGAGTAATAAAAAAAGCAAAACAAATATAGGGGTCAATGTGCTTGTTTTCGAGATATTAGCCATTGGAATTTTGGCGGGAAAACGTTCTCTCTTGATTTTTCATAGCTTTATCATTGACCAGTTAAAGTTCTCAAAAACTATTAAAAAATAAATAAAAATAGACTTTTACAAATGGCTTATAATTATACATTATACATGAACATCCTTTTATATATAGTTTGTTATGCTCAAAAACGTTTTATATATTTAACGACTTTTATCCAAAATACCAAACTTAAGAGTACATTTGTAAAAAGATCATTTAAATTCTAATCATTAGCAAGAAAATAAACATCATTCAACCATAACCTAGTAATACGTAAACATACACAGTAGTATACAAATGTGTGTTTGTATGGATGGATTTAGTGAACTATATTATAATTCTGAGATATTCAAATGGTGTATTATAATAAATCGGATTATCTTGTGATAATAGTCCTACTATATAACCCAAAGCCAAACTTGATACATCATATTTACGAGAGAAATTGACCTGAATATCTGTTGTTGCTTAAAAACACACTTTTATAAAGCCTTGACGAATAAATTATAAACTAATATTTTTTAACTGTTATATGTTTCTAAAATATATTACTGCTATAGACAATTTAAGAAAACAATGACAGAAAAGAAAACAATGTAATTTTACAGCAAAGAAATATACATATAAAAATACAACAGCTAAAGCTACAAGAACCAAAAAAAAACAACATACGAACAGTAAACACGAACATTTACCGTCTTTGAACAGTTCGAGCTTCTATCACACCGGTCATTCTGTTATATACAGGCATATTTCACTCATCAATCTCACATGAAATACAAGTGAATTTCACCTCAAACGAGCTTATACGTAAATCTCACGTGAAATTAGTGCATGTGAGTTTCACGTGAATCTAATGTGAAACTCAAGTGAATTTCAAAGGTTAATTAATTTAAAAAAATATAAAGTTTCGAATATAATTGAATTGATTAATTTATCACATGAAATTCATACATGTGTTCGTCTCAGGTGAGTATCACGTGAATTTTTCATTTGAATTGCATGTGAGATGAATATGAAATTCATGTGAGCAATTTTGGCCAGTATAATCAGTATTCACATTTTCAGAACTTTGTTTATTTGGCATTTTGTCACGATAAATAAAATGTGATTTGAGATAAACACCATTGTTTTGTATAATTATAGTTTATTGTTGATCATCTTAACGAGATTGATTTTTTTGCTTGAGCCGGGACGGCGAAATCGAGAAAAGCAATCGATTTGAGATGACAAATGATAATCTGTTTGTCGCTATTTTACCCGAGTATGACGACTTTGTCAATTTCATGTCTATTTCATTAGCATTGCCACGTGCCTCCTTAGTTTCTAGCGATAATTTTTCAACTCGAACGATTAGCATGATATGAAAAATTATCACAAAAAAAGATCAAAGGAAAAATGCACAAAAAAGCGATAACATACATTATATATCTTTTTTTTCCTTGGCTGTTATCTATATTAACTACATTTACATTATTATGCATTATTCATTTATTTTCTTTATCTATATATTACTTTCAAAACTTTTTCAAATTGTTAGCATGTTTTTTTTTTTTTTATTATAAAATCTTTGTTTGTATTGTATTGTGAAAAAAATGATGTTGTAATGTGTATGCCCTTTAGGGCCCTAATTGGAAATAAAATAAAATATTGTTCTAATAAGAAAAAAACTTCTTCGTACATATGTTTAACGTTACTGGAGAACCTTTCTCAGATTCGCAGGCCAAAAAGTAAAGTAGAAAACAACAAAATTCAGAACAACCGAAATCGTATCAGAGGTAAACTGACATGGGGTCTATAAAATATTCGATAAACTAATTATTAATAGTCAAAATGTTTGTGCATGGAACATACAAGTACGGTACTGAGACAACAGCTACTATGCAGAAAGTATTATCAGCAACTAAGCTTACAATGATATTTCTTTTGAATCTCAATGTTTTTGACATAGTATGAGGGAAAAATTAGAAGATAAATACGACTAGCAGCAACTTAGTATGCTTCAAAACATACCAAGTTGCTGCATTACACAACAAAAGCCGCATAACTTTTTAAAATAATATTAAAGGATACAATAATTTAAATCAAATTTTGCAAACTTACCTTTAATACTGTGATATAAGGTGATGCTCACCACCACCAGGACTGACTCTTCTGACATGCTCGCTTGTAATATTTCTGCAGGCTTTGCTGCTTATCAGATCTTTGTGGATCGCTGGACGCTTAGTATAGACAAAATGTTAGATAAAATTCTAATGTCATTACAAATCAGCCACTTTTGTCCCAAGGCAATATATAATTTGTTAATATATATCCTTTGTTTTATTAGTATGACCCTACTATGACTTAATCAGATTTTATCATTTATTTATTTTACATGATTTTTATATTTCAGTTTGTTATATTATGGGTGGGTTTTAGTTCACATTAGAAATATGTCTCTTTTTTAAATATTAAAAAGTTATCATTATAAAAATAGGTCTCGCATTAGTATCACACCCTCATATACTAGGATGTATTTTCCCGATTGCCTTTAAACCCATTGTTTGACTTTTGTGCACATCTAAATTGCCTTTCCGGTAAAGATAAAGTACCAGTCAAATAAAATCATAAAAAAAAAAAAAAAACACAAAAACTTTCGGATATCATTTCATCTCATCTCCTATGTCTATAATGATTGGCTTTGAATTAGCTGTGAGTAACTGCGAGTACTCTCAGATCTGTCCTTAGTGTCTAGACTTTTTGTTGTTGAAATGTACAAGTACCCTGCATGCAACGTCCACTCTGTTTTTGTTAGATGTATGTCGATTTGTATCCATCTGAAGAGTTAACATAAAAAAAAAGATGTTGTATTATTGCCAATGAGACAGCTCTCCACATGAGACCAAATGACAAATATATATATAGAAATAAACAACTATAGGTCATAGTACCGCCTTCAACAATGAGCAAAGCACATACCGCAACGTCAGCTATAAAAGACCCCGAAATGACAATGTAAAACAATTCAAACAAGAAAACTAACTGTCTAATTTATGTACAAAAACTGAAAAAACAAAAATGCAGCACATAAAATTAAACATTGTTAGCGGGATCCCAACCCTCCCCAGCCCGGGACGGTGGTTTTACAGTACAACATAAGACTTTTTCAACTGATTTGTATAGGTCGTTCTTATGTTGTACTGTTACACCACTGTCTCAGGTTAGTGGAGGGTTGGGATCCCGCTTACATAGTTAACCCCGCCACATTCTGTATGTATGTGCCTGTTCCAAGTAAGAAGCCTGTAATTCAGTGGTTGTCTCTTAAAAAATCCTATAAGATATATATCGGCCTATATGTGAGCACGATGTATAAAAATCAAGGTAAAAACTTTTTGTTTTATTTTGGACATCCATTTTGGTTGCATTTTTTTTATTTTTCATATACAAGGAAATTTCAGTCTTTATTTCATGCATAGTTACTTTGTATACTGGAAAATATGTATAATGAAACGGAGAAGGCAATTACAAGCAATATGATTGGACGAGAAGTTGTAAGTATGTGCTAAATACCCACTTCACATAACTTGTAAACTTGTCTCCGGGCGAGCGAGTAAGATATATTGACAGCTGCTTTGTTATATTAACCAGATTATATAATATTTTGTACTATTTATTCTTTGGTTATAAAATATTTTGTACTATTTATTCTCTCTGTTTAGTTTTACTACTAGTTCTGAAAAAGAGAATTATATATAACTGAAATAATAACAAGGTATGAATAATGTACGTTACGAAATCTAACCCATGTGTAATAATCAAGTTGTATTCCCTTTCTTTTCTTCAACCGATCAACAATAAATTGTAACACTTTGTTTATGTTTACGTCCTAAGGCACTGGTCAATTTAAGATAACAATAAAATTGAACATCAGTTTACAATGTAAAAACTCGTTCATTATTATAGATATAGGAAGATGTGGTATGAGTGCCAATGAGACAACTCTCCATCAAAGTCACAATTTATAAAACTAAACCATTATAGGTCAATGTACGGGCCTTCAACACCGAACAGCAAGCTATAAAGGGTGTCTGTAGATGTTTACATGTTACTCAATGAGTCTTCACATCAGCGATAGCAAGTGTGATAGCGTGATAGACAGCTGGCGCGGTCAATAGCTTAAATGTTTACATGTTACTCAATGAGTCTTCACATCAGCGATAGCAAGTGTGAAAGAAAGCTGGCGCGGTCAATAGCTTATATGTTCACTTGTTACTCAATGAGTCTTCACATCAGCAACAGCAAGTGTGATAGTGTGATAGACAGCTGGCGCGGTCAATTGCTTAGTTGTTTACTTGCAACTCAACGAGTCATCACATCAGCGACAGCAAGGGTGATAGTGTGATTGAAAGCTGGCGCGGTCAATAGCTTAGATATTTTCTTGTTACTCAATAAGTCTTCACATCAGCGATAGCAAGTGTGATAGTGTGATTGAAAGCTGGCGCGGTCAATAGCTTAGATGTTTACCAGTTACTCAATAAGTCTTCACATCAGCGATAACAAGTGTGATAGTGTGATTGAAAGCTGGCGCGGTCAATAGCTTAGATGTTTACCAGTTACTCAATAAGTCTTCACATCAGCAACAGCAAGTGTGATAGTGTGATTGAAAGCTGGCGCGGTCAATAGCTTAGATATTTACTTGTTACTCAATGAGTCTTCACATCAGCGATAGCAAGTGTGATAGTGTGATTGAAAGCTGGAGCGGTCAATAGCTTAGATGTTTACTTGTTACTCAATGAGTTATCACATCAGCAACAGCAAGTGTGATAGTGTGATAGACAGCTGGCGCGGACAATGGCTTAGTTGTTTACTTGTAACTCAACGAGTTATCACATCAGCGACAGCAAGTGTGATAGTGTGATTGAAAGCTGGAGCGGTCAATGGCTTAGATGTTTACTTGTTACTCAATGAGTTATCACATTAGCAACAGCAAGTGTGATAGTGTGATAGACAGCTGGCGCGGACAATGGCTTAGTTGTTTACTTGTAACTCAACGAGTTATCACATCAGCGACAGCAAGTGTGATAGTGTGATTGAAAGCTGGAGCGGTCAATGGCTTAGTTGTTTACTTGTAACTCAACGAGTTATCACATCAGCGACTGCAAGTGTGATAGTGTGATTGAAATTTGGAGCGGTCAATTGCTTAGATGTTTACCAGTTACTCAATGAGTCTTCACATCAGCATCAGCAATTGTGGTAGTGTGATAGACAGCTGGCGCGGTCAATAGCTTAGATGTTTACTTGTTACTCAATGAGTCTTCACATCAGCGATAGTAAGTGTGATAGTGTGATTGAAAGCTGGAGAGGTCAATTGCTTATATGTTCACTTGTTACTCAATGAGTTTTCACATCAGCAACAGCAAGTGTGATAGTGTGATAGACAGCTGGCGCGATCAATTGCTTACATGTTTACTTGTAACTCAACGAGTCCTCACATCAGCGATAGCAAGTGTGATAGTGTGATTGAAAGCTGGCGCTGTCAATATTAGATATTTACTTGTTACTCAATGAGTTTTCACATCAGCAACAGCAAATGTGATAGTGTGATAGACAGCTGGCGTGATCAATTGCTCAGATGTTTACTTGTAACTCAACGAGTCCTCACATCAGCGATAGCAAGTGTGATAGTGTGATTGAAAGCTGGCGCTGTCAATAGCTTAGATATTTATTTGTTACTCAATGAGTCTTCACATCAGCAACAGCAAGTGTGATAGTGTGATTGAAAGCTGGAGCGGTCAATTGCTTAGTTGTTTACTTGTTACTCAATAAGTCTTCACATCAGCAAAAGCAAGTGTGATAGTGTGATTGAAAGCTGGCGCGGTCAATAGCTTAGATATTTACTTGTTACTCAATGAGTCTTCACATCAGCAACAGTAAGTGTGATAGTGTGATTGAAAGCTCGCGCGGTCAATAGCTTAGATATTTACTTGTTACTCAATAAGTCTTCACATCAGCAACAGCAAGTGTGATAGTGTGATTGAAAGCTGGCGCGGTCAATAGCTTAGATATTTACTTGTTACTCAATGAGTCTTCACATCAGCAACAGTAAGTGTGATAGTGTGATTGAAAGCTCGCGCGGTCAGTAGCTTAGATATTTACTTGTTACTCAATAAGTCTTCACATCAGCAACAGCAAGTGTGATAGTGTGATTGAAAGCTGGCGCGGTCAATAGCTTAGATATTTACTTTTTACTCAATAAGTGTTCACATCAGCAACAGCAAGTGTGATTGAAAGCTGGCGCGGCCAATAGCTTAGATATTTACTTGTTTCTCAATAAGTCTTCACATCAGGAAAAGCAAGTGTGATAGTGTGATTGAAAGCTGGCGCGGTCAATAGCTTAGATATTTACTTGTTTCTCAATAAGTCTTCACATCAGCAACAGCAAGTGTGATAGTGTGATTGAAAGCTGGCGCGGTCAATAGCTTAGATATATACTTGTTACTCAATGAGTCTTCACATCAGCAACAGCAAGTGTGATAGTGTGATTGAAAGCTGGCGCGGTCAATAGCTTAGATATTTACTTGTTACTCAATAAGTCTTCACATCAGCGACAGCAAGTGTGATAGTGTGATTTGAAGCTGGAGTGGTCAATAGCTTAGATATTTACCAGTTACTCAATGGGTCTTCATATCAGCGTTAGCAAGTGTGATAGCGTGAATGAAAGCTGGAGTGGTCAATAGCTTAGATGTTTAATTTAGCATGACTTAATGATGCTAGTGCCCGAAATATGTGCATATAATTGTAAAACACAGCCCATATTAATGTAGCAGAAGCATTCTTCTTTAAAATAAATAACTAGAAGTTTACATTTTAACAATTTTGTAAAACTGCTATTTTTGGGCCATAAAGGGGTCTTACTAGACCTACTCCTTTAGAAGGTTGGCAGGTGTGTTAAAGAGATATATTTTATAAAGCTCTTTTTGCAGGTGCATGCAAAGTTCATTTGGAAGTAGAAATAGAAAAAAGCAAAAAATCTAATAAATGTGACGAATCCAGACATTTTTGTGCTGGTGAAAGTAACACCAACTATGTCTTAAAATCATCAAATCTCTAATAACCAAACCATAGAGTTATCTTCAATTTTGATACATACGAATACGAATACTTTATTTCTCATAAAACTACAATTACATAGTTATAGAGAACATACATAAATATAACTATAAGGTACAATTTTTACAAGCATGTGTGAACAATACAATGAAATTAACTTGGAGGACTGACTTTCACATTTATAACTTTGATAAATTTACATAGTTTTTCTAATATTACAATATTACATGAATTAAACAGTTGAATAAATTTATAGATATTAGGGTTTGACCAGCAGTATGTAGGTAAAAATTTCTTTCTTTCAAACATAAAAGATCCACAATTCATAATGTAATGGTACTCGTCACCAATGTCGTTTGAGTCACAGAGACGGCAGATTCTGTCTTCTCTCGGTAAAACCTGCCACCTTCCAGACTCAATCGGCAAGTGGTGACTACCACATCTATATTTGCATAATGTATAAATACAAGTGTGATAGAGTGATTGAAAGATTGTGTGGTCAATAGTTTAGGTATTTTCTCGTAACTAAGTCAACTTTAATTCGCATCAACAGCAGCAAGCTTAAATATTTTTAATATAAATTCTATAGAAAAACGTCTGTTTTTCGTTTTAAAAGGTCTTATCAGAATTTACCAGATAATAAAGGTGTCAGTATCTGTATTGTTACAGGTTTATGTATCTTTTCATCATATTTCTGTCTGTAACGAGATTTGTACAAAAGTAAAACAATTAACAAACAGTTATAGAAATGTTATCGACCGAAACTAAATGTTCTGACCATACAATTATATAATGAGGATGATGTTTGTCATACCATAAGCCTGTAATGCTGATCAATTGAAATGAATTAAAATACGTTGAGCTAAAGCTTGGCTCGATACCTATCCTCCGTATTCTATCACATGTTTTTATTCCCTATATTTGACTGTCAAATTCCAACTTCTTCCTCATAATATAGCGGTCTCTTTTTTACTTTTTTTGATTCGAGCACTACTGATGAGTCTTTTTTAGACAAAACGCGCGTCTGGCGCAAATTCAAAATTTCAATCCTGGTATTTATGATGACTTTATCTTCGTGCATTACAGGAGAATTATTTAAAGGTCATGACCGGCATTTTAAAAGAGAGCAATACTGTTTTGAGTATAAAGGGTTATTTTATTCACATTTTGGTTAAAATCAAAAATAAAACTTAAACAATTATACACCCTATACATTTCAGAATTAAACAATTATACACCCTATACATTTCAGAATAAAACAATTATACACCCTATACATTTCAGAATTAAACAATTATACACCCTATACATTTCAGAATAAAACAATTATACACCCTATACATTTCAGATTAAACAATTATACACCCTATACATTTCAGATTAAACAATTATACACCCTATACATTTCAGAATTAAACAATTATACACCCTATACATTTCAGATTAAACAATTATACACCCTATACATTTCAGAATAAAACAATTATACACCCTATACATTTCAGAATTAAATAATTATACACCCTATACATTTCAGATTAAACAATTATACACCCTATACATTTCAGAATTAAACAATTATACACCCTATACATTTCAGATTAAACAATTATACACCCTATACATTTCAGAATTAAATAATTATACACCCTATACATTTCAGAATTAAACAATTATACACCCTATACATTTCAGAATTAAACAAAGTGGAAAGTTTAATAAATATCTGTTAAATAACAAAATTTAAGCATCTTTACATTTACATTTTTGTTTAACGTCCTTCTTAAAAGATGGTAGAATTGTTAAAGGACTCGGGGGTACGGACCACGTATCCTGGGATCCTATTCCTGATATAAATAAATCTCGTATCCTGGGATCCTATTCCTGATATAGATAAATCTCGTATCCTGCAAATATGATAATATTCCAAGTATAAATAAATCTTTGTTTTATTGGTATGGTACACATAAATCGTCTCATGGTAACCTGCAGTTATTATTAAAAAAAAAATGTTAACCTACAGTAATTATTAAAAAAAAATGTTAAACTTTCACAATTCATTTTATGATACTCTTTGTCGTTCGCCTTTCATCAATGATAAATTTCCTCAAAAAATAAAACCAGGGATTAGAAAAAAAAAAACCTTTTTGAAACTCTGTTTAAACACTCGTTGTAGTAGTCCCTTTGAAAAATCCACTGTTGATGTATCAGCATCATAAGCTCTTTGTATATATGGAATTTCGACATTTCAAGTTTCTAGACATATCCTTGATGGAATGTTCGCTTTGGAAATGTAAACGTTTTCGTTTTTCCCCGTTCTTCTTGGGTTGTGATATATACTTTAAATTTCACAAATTCCAACAAAATCCAGTCATGTCAAGTTTTTTTCAACTATCTTATTTCATATACTCAATTTAGGCTCATGTTTTTTAAGTAATAATATCTTTAACAAAGAAGATTTTTTTTTACCCTTATTTGCTAATTTGTTAATTAGTTTATTTTTAGATCTCTTAATTAGATAAAAATGAGTAATTGTCTTCACTAATTAATTGTTGGCATTATTTAATCAAGGACACCGTCAACTCAACTTCAAAGACTGACACCTGTAATTTAACTATAAACACAATAAAACCGAAAACACATTTACGTTTACTTGTCAATTGTATAGTTATATAACCTTTCGTCACAAAGATTATACATTTAAACAGTTTTGTCTGACCATTACAAATAACCAATTTAATAGAGATTTAGAGGAGGATTATTTTCATGTTTTGCCTGGTTAAGAATGGATGTTGTAAAATTAGGAAGCGTTATTTTATGTGTTTATTTCTGTACTTGCAACTTGGGTAAGTGATTTTGTACATCATGTTAAAAATGAAAAAGAACAAACAAAAGAAACCAACAAAAACACATAAAACAAAACATTCACACTCTTTATCAAGCTATCACATTGTATGTAAGTGAAGTTTTACATATTAAAAATCAACAAAAATATAACAAAAAAACAAACAAACAGATTCATTCATTCAATTATATCCTTAATATCTCATAAATGAGATTACATGAACATATATATATATATACGTGTTATTTAGAATTATTTGTATATTTATCATTATTTTTATGAGTTAATTTTATATAATTTATTTCTATTCATCTATCGTCAGTTTTACACCTTGATATGCTCTATTATATATATTTCTGAAGTCTATTGATTTGACGATTTTTTTACAATATATTGACAGGTTTCTGTAAGATTATTAATGACAAAACTGATGATTCATCCGGCAGTTCAGATTCTTTCGGTAAGTCAGACATATTTAATTTTTCTCAGAGAAGAAAGGTATTCACACAGGTTAAAAATTTTGATATAATTGTATAGTAAATACAAAATAATACATATCTTTGACAAGTCATATTGACGAGTTGATCAATGGAAAAGTGGGGCTATTTGTTTAGAATTGTTAGTCGAGTTGGAAATGCAGAGTTGTTTTGAATTTTCATAAATAATCAAATGACTTTTTTGTATTAATGATTTCGTATTTTCAAACGGAGAACTGTTGGGGGAGGGGGAGATGCCAAAGGTACCATATGGATATTTAAACTAATAAACCAAACACAATTTGACAATGCCATTATTAAAGTTATGTCTTGCTCCTGTATAATTTCATTAGTTGTTACAAGGTACGTCCCGCTTTGAAAGAATAAAGATACCTATCATTGTTTCTTCATGTGTACTATACAGGTTCCCTATCCAGGTTAGATAATTTAACAGCGATGAATATTTATAACATTATTTCTTCACATGTACTTTACAGGTTCCCAATCCAGGCTAGATAATTTAACAGCGGACCTGTTAGCTGATTACGGACCTAATGTCCGACCAGTCTGTCCTGGAAAAGAAACAGTTCCAGTTACTGTTGACATGGCAGTCAGACAGCTTATAACATTGGTTAGTACTAAACATTGTAAAAGATAAGCGTAGTGGAAATTAAAAACATGCACATCTTTCTGGAAATGCTTGGGAATATGGTAAAAAAGAAACTCTGATAAGGACTTCCATACATCATTGTTCTTTATGGATGTGGTTTATAACCGACACTGGGGCTGCTTTAAACGTAATACCATGTTCAATAGATATAGATTTATTTACACATTGTTTTACAGTTTACAGTTCGAAATATTGTGAAAACTGTCCAAGCAACAGTAATATATTTATTTAAAATTGATAGTATGAAACAACAATTAAATGTTCTTTATAATGTGTTCTATCATTAACCCGAATAATTGAGCCCTCCGTATAAGCAAGGAATTGTATATATAAATATACAATTATTCCTTGGTATAAGCGATCCCTTTTACATGTACTTGCAGGCCAATTTAGCCATCGTGATGCAGCGAATATAATACTGAATTATGTGGGTTAATCTTAAAACACTTTAATCGCAGTTACTGTAATGTCCTCCGGTCAAACTTTATAAAATAGTGAAAATCCTTTTATAATGCGAATACTGTCTCTCTCACGGGAATCAGATTAAGTTATACAATAATTAAACTCAGAATTCAAAATAAAGACAAGAATTTGTATACAATATAAAACAAAAGTTATTCATTAAGCACTTTTTAAATTTTGATAAATAGTTAACGTAACTCCCCCTGGTTAAACATTTAAATATTAAGTTGCACGTTAAGAAATAAACTATAATTTTTGATATATCAAAGTAAACACTTTAAATAGTGTGATACGGAATCTAAAGCTATCTCTTATCATAGTGTTTCCCTTTCATCTTGCAGAACGAACCAGAACAGACAGTACAGTTTAACGTATGGATGCGATTGGTTAGTATATTTTAAGTTTTATATTTCTTACTATTGTAATTCAGTTTTTGGATAGAAATAGAATGAAATTCAAAACAGTGTAGCTGTGGCCATTGATTGACACATTAAAATCATCCATTGACTGGGACAATTTAGGTGAACGTTTGTATGTAACGACCAATGCTCACTATGTACTTTTTAAAGACACTTAAACTATGGGGTCACCAAAGGTTCTCAACACCTAATTAAGTAATTCGAAAAATTAATCAGAAATAACACGATATTTTGATTTATATCAATTATATAAATCAAAACACAAAGGTTATTCCTGATTAATTTTTCGAATTATTTTATAATTAAAGGCGTTAAGAAACCTTTGGTGACCCCACAGTTTAAATGTCTATCGTAGACCGTCGTGAACAGTGGTCGTTACAGACAAACGTTCACGTAAATTGTCCCAGTCAATGGATGATTTTAATATGTCAATCAATGGCCACAGCTACACTGTTTTGAATTTCATTCTATTTACTTTTATTTCACCGTCTAAATAACTAAGATGATGTAAGTAATCAACAGTTAGTAAACATGTCGAGTTAAGAGTAACCATGATAAGGCACAATAGGGCTAGATGTACAAGACCAAAAATGTAAAAGTAAGATGATAAAAGTTTCCTAGGATATGTTCTAAGGTAAAAGTGTCCTAAGATAAAGGTTTCCTCAGACCTGGTATAAGTTAATGTCCTCGGATATGTTTTAAAATATACATGTCTTAAGATATATTCCGAGATCTGTTCCGAGACAAAAGTGTCATAAGATATTTTCTGAGATAAACATGAGTTTCTATATGTTCTGAGATAAACATGAGTTTCTATATGTTCTGAGATGAACGTTTCCTATAATTTGGTCTAAAATCTGTTCTAAGATAAAAGTGTCCGAAGGAATGTTCGAAGAAAAGTATCCTGAAAAATGTTCTAGACTACTGACAAGTGACTTGATTAAATGTTTGTCTTTCATCATTTAGAAATAATCCAGCGATGATGTTTGTAATACGGTTTAGCTGAATTATTACAGTCATATCTTTTGCTTATGTTTCGTCTATGACATGTCGTTGTCACAAGACTGTTTTGTTGACATGGTCTTAGGAGTATTTTAAACAAATACAATATGAGTGAGACACTTATGGTGATTGGTATTATTTTTATAGGCCTGGGTAGACTGTCATCTGAAGTGGAACCCTGACGATTATAACGGAACAAAGTCTATAGTATTACCCATAGATCTCATCTGGAAACCGGATATTACACTTTATGAAAGGTAACACAACTTTGTTAACAGAACTCTAAATGTTTTTTTCTATAATCAGACTATGAAAATTTAATCATCATTCACGAAGAACACTAGTCCTATAACATATGACTTCGCATTCTTATTCAATTTTTAACGTTTTTATACTGATATTTTCATTTTTTATTTTTTTTTGAATGCGGGTGGCACATTGATAGTAAAAAAAAATATCAGAACAGTAAATAGAAAAAATAAATAATGCCCCCGAGGTCATATGTTATAGGACTACGAAGAACACAAAGAAATATAGACAAGTAATTTTTCTCGAAAATCTCGGTCAACAATCATGCAATTCCTGCTTTTTGTTCAGTTTGTGGATTGTACGTATGCAATCAATGTAAACAACCCATTCAAACAAACCAAACAAAGCATGCAAATTCGTGGGAATATTTACTTATCATCGTAGCTCATGCAGGCAGGGAATCAGTACTATTCTCATGGAAAAAAGTAAAATCATAAAAATACTGAACTCCGAGGAAAATTCAAAACGGAAAGTCTCTTATCAAATGGCAAAATCAAAAGCTCAAACACATCAAACGAATGGATAACAACATATAAGTGTCTTAACTATTATTAAAGAGTCAAAATAAGGTACAGGGAATTGCATATTTGAGAAAACTTTATTTAAGACTAAGTTCTCAATACTCGACTCTCCTGATATATAAATCAAAAGCAACATCCATCAAAGAAACAAAAACCAAGCAACTAGCGATTATTTATAACAACACTAAAAAACCAAGCAACTAGCAATTATTTATAACAACACTAAAAAACCAAGCAACTAGCAATTATTTATAACAACACTAAAAAACCAAGCAACTAGCAATTATTCATAACAACACTAAACAATTATTTATAACAACACAAAAAAAACCCAAGCAACTAGCAATTATTTATAACAACACCAAAAAACCAAGCAACTAGCAATTATTTATAACAACACTAAAAAACCAAGCAACTAGCAATTATTTATAACAACACTAAAAAACCAAGCAACTAGCAACTATTTATAACAACACTAAAAAACCAAGCAACTAGCAATTATTTATAACAACACTAAAAAACCAAGCAACTAGCAATTATTCATAACAACACTAAAAAACCAAGCAACTAGCAATTTAGCATTATTTCATATTCTCATGGAATAAAAATGGAAGCGAGTGATATTCACTGTGAGACAGAAAGGATATTAATATAAAAAAGAAGATGTGGTATGATTGCCAATGAGACAACTATAGGTCACCGTACGGCCTTCAACAATGAGCAAAGCCCATACCGCATAATCAGCTATAAAAGGCCCCGATAAGACAATGTAAAACAATTCAAACGAGAAAACTAACGGCCTTATTTATATAGAAAAATGAACGAAAAACAAATATGTAACATATAAACAAACGACAACCAACCTTTATATTTAAAACAGATACTGTTTATGTGAATTGATTGATATGGATATCTTATGATAGAACTGCTTAGAGCTACTTATTGTAACGTGATTGGTATAGACTTAGTTATCAATTTGTTTTGCAGTATTGCGGAGGAATTCTACGGTTTTGAGAAGTTTAGAGCTCATATCTACCCCGATGGCTATGTTACTTACAACTTTCCCTCCAAAATAGAAGCATTATGTCCAGTTTCAGTGGCCAAATTTCCTTACGATAGCCAAATATGTTCTCTGATGTTCGGTTCATGGTCATATAACGGGTTTGAACTTGATGTCTCTACAAAGCTTGGTGCAGGAGATCTCTCCTCAGTGAAGGAGAATGTAGAATGGATCATTGAAGACATACCAGCCATCAGACACGAACTTTATTACGGTTGTTGTCCGGAACCGTATCCTGATGTTACATTTTATATCAATCTAAAGAGGAAACCAAACTATTACGTCACAAATATACTGATACCCTCCTTACTGGTTACATTGGTAGCAGGGCTAGGATTTTTCCTACCAGCTGACTCTGGAGAGAAAGTGGGTTTAGAATTGACCGTGATGTTAGCAATGTCTGTATTCCAGTTATTGATAGCAGACCATTTACCCCCATCTGCTGACGAAACACCTTGGATATGTAAGTATTTAAGCTACAATCCTAGAACTTCAAATCCTTTTGACTTTTCAAAAGCTTGCCTACTGTCAATAAATTATATTTCATTTCGAAGATCGGCCTATTAACTAGTACACCAATTAAAAAGATAGAATAAACATCAGTATATGCAATTCCAACGAAAAATAGCAGTAGCACCAAGCACAAACGTTTTTTAAATACTTTAAACAGGTTTAAACAAAGCCTCTTTATAGACCCCATTATCTTTAAATTGTGCGATGTTACCTTCTTCTGCTTTTTTTTTAATATAATTTTTATATATATTTCTTTTCTTTTGTATTTAAAATAAGAACAATGAACATTTCATTTTTTTTTTATATTCTTTTTTTCTAGCCTCTTTTTTCAGTTTTACGATGATATTATCTGGTGGATCTTCGTGTTGGCAAGTGTTGGTATTGAACTTACATCATCGAGGGGATAGACATATGCCACATTGGTTAAAATTCTATGTATTGAAACTGCTTGGTAGACTAACATGGATAGATGTTCCGAGAGTAAAACCAGATTACGTAAAGCAATCTTCACCGAAATGTGTAAGTATCCTTTTATCTTTTATTGTTTGTTTATGTTCAGTGACCAATATTACAAAACCATTTAAAGGGTTATATATCCCATTTCTGTGAAAGCGAAACTATTGAATTATCGATATTGTACACTGATATAAGATTTAAACAAGTTTTTACTTTCATATTTCTATATTCTTAAATATTCTCATCTGAGATTTGTCTCGACTGCGAGAAAATAATATCAGTCTTTTTTGTCCATAGACATTTCTAAACTTGTCTTCATCAGATAAAAAAGTCCAATGGTAAGTAGCAAAAGTGAAAACAAAACTGTTACCAAGAATGTATTTTTATTAAAGTGAATAGTAGACTTTTTGGGAGTTGACGAGGGAACATATGGTTCGTCTGCAGCTCTAAACAATCAAATTGTTATTGATAAAAGTACAAACGTCAACGACAAACAAAGCCGACCGACAAAGCTGCAAACAGTCCGCCACATACACGGCAGACAAAGCTACGTATACGGTAGATAAAGTTTCGTAATGACACACAAAAAAAGAAACAACAGGTTTTGAACACAAACGACAAAGCTACGCACACTACAGACAAAGATACACACACTACAGACAAAGATACGCACACGGCAGACAAAACTACGAAGACGACAAACACAGTGCGTACATGACAAATAAAGCCACATACACGACAAAATGGTGTTCACGGCAGACAAAGCTACGTACATGTCAGACAGAACAACGTAGACGGCAGACAAAGCTGTGCATACGGCAGACAAATCTGTGAACACAGCAGACAAAGCTACATACACGACAGACAAAGCTGAGTACACGACAGACACAGCTATGCGTACGACAGACACATCTGCGTTTATGACAGTCAAAGATGCATAACTTTATAATGATAAATTATATAAATCGTCATTTTTTTCTTTGAAGGATAAATCATTGGCCAAAATATTCAACATCCTGGACAGGAATAGAAAATACAAGGAGGAAGAACTGGGAAACACGTCATCTATAAGCCTATCGGAACCGGAAGCAGAGATTGCAGAAAACTCAGAACTATGGATCAGTCTCGCCTTAATGGTAGACAGAATCGGGATGATGGTGTTCTTTTTATCTTTAAGCATTGGATGTGGTTATATCTTTAATAGAATTCAGTCAGTTGAATGAGTCTTTATCTTTAAGCATTGGATGTGGTTATATCTTTCATAGAATTCAGTCTGTTGAATGACTTTTTATCTTTAAGGATTGGATGTGGTTATATTTTTAATAGAATTCAGTCAGTTGAATGACTTTTTTTTTATCTTTAAGCATTGGATGTGGTTATATCTTTAGAATAGAACAGAATAGAATTCTGTCGGTTTAATGATTCTTTATCACGTCACGTGATATGTTATTGGCGGAATAATTGTATTTTACACTTTGCCAGAATATTAATGCATCATTGTTTTCCTTTATACTGTCGTGATGTTTTTGAGGAAATAAATGTAAATTTATGCTATTGTGATGTTACTTAAAAGATGTACTATAGTCTTTCTTGTTTGATTCTTTGACTGTTTAAATTGTTATATTAAATATTTTAACTTACTTTGTTCGTTTTTAATGATGGCATCTGTTTCATATCAGAGATAGTTTGAAATTCAATGATTCAAAGGTCTCGCTGTCTATTTAATAGATCAACATTTTTATATTAATTCTCATGATTGTTTGAAATTAAGTCCCAAAATCGTTCAATACATGACATGTTTCGACTGTTAATTATATTCTCATCTGAAGTCAAACTTAAGATTAGTTCACATAAACTATATAAGCTAAGTCACGCACGTAGGATTACATCATTTAATTAAATAATATCATAAACTTCTAAATTATAAAAATAAAAGATGTATACTTAACTGGTAACATCGGAAGCTTTCGACGTGTCGAAATAGCTTCTAACACGAATCTGTCCTAGCATCAACATTTTAGTTTTTATTTTAAATTATACTATTTAGATTTAAATCAAATTGTATCAAATGAGAAGCGCAATAACCATTGGAAGGAGTAAGAATTATTATACACTTTAAGAAAATTATTTTAGAGGGCATGATTACAAGGGCTGAATTACGATTTTGTTTTATTAAATATTTGTTTAACCAAACATCCAAACTTTACTTACATTTGTCCCTTGAAGATGAGTGTACTGAGATCCATATTGTTTTTAAGGTTAAAGTATACGAGAAGGATCATACTTTTATTAATCAACTTAAACTTGAGTGACCTTCATTCTATATCCTACATCACACATCCAGTATCATGGTTTACAAACCGGACAAAGTCACTTGTTGAGCAGGAGACGTCTTCTGATTTTGAGGTTACTAGGTCAAAGAAAAGTCCACATGAATTTTAATAGTTTTCGATTTGTGGGAAATAAGGTTTCAGATAATACTTGTTATCATACATCCATGGTATCGCCGTTAATGCATTGCATGACTTTTACCGTGAACGGCTGAACGGGTGTCAGAATGGAGCAGAAATTGCATAAACTTGTCTGTAGCTTTATTGTTGTGCACATTTGCCACTTTTAATCGCCTAAGTTTCTAAAGAAAGTGCGGACATATTATTTATGGGAATGTCTGTCTATAACTAATAATTAATTGTTCATTAAATTGCACAACGGGGTTATATAGATGTCAATATGTCTTTCCGCCGTCACCTATCATCTGAATAATTCCTTAACTTGAAAAATTTCTTTCCCGTCGAAGAAAGTTGATATTTTCTTCGTTTGTGTTTTGAAAACACAGCTAGTTGTGTGTACTCCAACACTAGACGGAATAAATAAAGGGAAGACAGAAGGAAGTAGTCGGCATACAATACGAACAAATGTTTTCCTGTTTGAATGGTTTTACACTAGTAATTTTGGGGCCCTTTAAAGCTTGCTGTTCGGTGTGAGCAAAGGCGCGTATTGAAGACCGTACTTTGACCTATAATGGTTTTTCTTTTACAAATTGTGACTTGGATGGAGAGTGGTTTTATTGGCACTCATACCACATCTTCTTATATCTATGTAATTTTAAGTAGCGCTGACTTTTCCTAATTTATTGTTTGGCATCACAAGTTCTGATTGTCCCACATTTATGTTATGTGTAAAATCTTCTGGTTGTCCCACATTTATGTTATGTAAAGTTCTGGCTGTCCCACATTTATGTTATGTGTAAAAAGTTCTGGCTGTCCCACATTTATGTTATGTGTAAAAAGTTCTTGTTGTCCCACATTATGTTATGTGTAAAAAGTTCTGGTTGTCCCATATTATGTTATGTGTAAAAAGTTCTGGTTGTCCCACATTTATGTTATGAAAAGTTCTGATTATCCCACATTATTTGATGTTATCAAAAGTTTTGATTAAAAATCGTTTATTTAGAGACATTTTTTATTTAAAATTATATATTGCTGAAACATACAAATAGTTTGAAATCAATATTTGATAGGTAAATACAAATTGTTGAATGAATCATCAGTTAAAATGCATTTTAATTTAAAAAAACACATCTATATTGATATATATGATGATCTGTATTTGTTTATTTGTTTTTTATTTTTTATAAATTAAGAATCAAAAACATGTTATTTTTAATTTAAATAATTGTTTTATTCTTATATTTGTACATGGGAGTTATCACGACATATCTACTAGTTACTACATCAATATACTGTACTGATTTAATTGTGTCTCTTGTTCGGGACAGACCCCTCTGCATGGACTACTACCTGTACTGATTTAATTGTGTCTCTTGTTTTGGACAGACCCCTCTGCATGGACAACAGCAGGCAGTAGTAAACGATCTATAGCCTATAATAGTATAGGAAACAAGATCAATTCATCAAGCACCTGCAAATAGACTTTTTGTTGCATATTTCTCTCAAGTGTATGTTAAAGCATACCTATGACCTAATACATACATGTCTTACAGTATGCAATACAATAATACTTTCGATCGATAAGCTAATTATCGTATTTGTTTAAGGTTAACTAAAAATATCAGAAATATATTGAAATTAGATTATATGTCTCAACAAATCTAAAAGTAGAATGTTTTTAACTGTGAATAATATGTATGAAAATTTTAAAAAAGTAGTAAAAATACGGGTTTAAAATCCATAGATTGATTAACCGGGGTTGTGTAAGATATCAATTTACTATGATGAATTGAAAAGACAATAATATAGTACTTATGCTTTAAAGTTGCATGTTTATCAGTAATAATGCATTATATACATTTAAAATACATCTGTAATTATTTTATGACAACAATAATCCCGGATAAGTAGTTCGATTGCAGAATTTGATTTTTATGCTCCGGATAACGGGTCTCTCATACTTATATATATGTTAGACCTATATGCTGAGTATGCGTTAAAACACTGATGGTACAGGATTGAGTTTTAAGCATAGAAAAAATAATCCAATGAAGTATGGGGAAATACGGAACAGTGCTATTTCTATTGATGGAATTCTATATTTTTGGTAAGATATTATAGGTTTATGATTTTTTTAACTATATGTATTCTACCGTTTATAAAGTAATTGTCTTATTGTCCAGTAAACCATTCTACTTCATTTGGACAAAATTAAAAATTACACTGGTCATTAGGCCCAATAATACACATCACTTAACTGTACAAATTTGTTTTTACTGGACTTTGCCCAATGTCCAGCACCATTGGAATGACTGCAAAACGGTCTATAATAGATATCACCACCTAGAAAACTACAGAGTGAGCAGCATGAATTCCACAAAAAAAAAAAAACCGGCCCACTTAGTCGTATGTGATTTTGTGTGAAATCGACTTCTGATACATTACTGTTTTATGTAAATATTTGCTTGAGTCGTCAAAACCTAGAGAGAATTTTTGAAAGCAAAAATTTAATTTAATTGTTCTAGCCGAGTGTAGTAATATAGATTTGAGTGAAATTGATGATTAAAATGCTGATTTTTTTGTCCAGTTATAAACCTGCTATTAGAGATCGGTCATTTAAAGACGTATCAACCGTATCGTATACGTTGACGTATCCGCATCTGCAGATATACCAAAAAACAGTATATGATCCCGAGCTTTAATTTTATGTACTTTCAATAATGCAAATGGGCGACTGATTAATTTCTAATACAGTAATTTACAAAACAATTAGGAAATATCGAGTTTTTTGTGGAATATGTAACCCGACTTTTAAAGATATTCCGGAAAGTTGGAACAGTTTACAGGCATGATAGGAGTGAATGCGGTTAAATCGTTTGTTTGCGTATGAACTTGTCATCACGTAGAACCAAATTGTTAATTGACAAATAGAGTGATACTCAGTACTTTTCTACTACCTTTTATGATCAAATCGCAAATGAACAATATTTAAAGTTCCTTACATGTATATAAGTAGTACATTTAGATTTTTTTGTGTTTATTCATATAAGATCTTGAAATACTTTTTAACTAGATTGTTAAAGGATTGTGTACGATATTCGTGTATCTGCCCTACATTGGCTCCTTTTTAAGGGCATGTAAAAGTAGTTGATAGAACTCCTTATTTTTTTCACAAAACACCACACATATTGGAAGTGTATGTTTGATTGTTTCGAAAAGATATCAATTAGTTTGGTTTCTTTTTTAAATGAAGCATGGTCTTATTAATAAGCTCGGGATCACATAATATTTTTTGATATATCAGCAGATGCGGATACGTCAACGTATACGATACGGTTAATACGTTTGTAAATGACCGACCTCTATTACTAGTTTGTAAGAGAATTAAACATTTTTAAAACAGACTGAGTCATTACCACTAGTGAAGGGCTATATCATGTAAATAGGTTGTTTGTAGCATACTTTGTAAGCCGTTCAAGGTGAAGCTAGTAAATAGATTGTACTGAACCGCAGGGCAGAATGAGCATTATCAAATATTTTTTCAACTAATTATAATGAGATTCATTGTTATTACATGTTATGTATAAGAGGAAAAGTTCATCTTGATTTGTATTTGACATTCCAACACTTACGCTTGGTAAACTGCTTAGTGTGAACAGTTCATCTACAGTGATCACTGCTAACTAGTCATTGTAATTTCAAACTCCGCTCATGACGTTTAGTGTTCGACTCCAATATCAATTGACAAAGGACTGCCAGTTGTTAATCCTTTTAATACCACACCTCCCTCTCCAATAAAAAAAAACCTGGTCGCTACGAAGTACGTTTTAAAGCATTTTCTGGAATTCAGAATTAGATCTTGAAAGATGAAAATAAAGAATATGACTGGAAACTTTAAATTACTCGATCACCTTATTTGATATGAAAATTTAATAATGGGTTTCTTTCTTAATCCTCTGATTTTCACGTCGGTAAAAGAGTAAAAAAAACAAATAAAAACTAACTCAATGGTTAACAAATTGCATAAGGCTAGTCTTGTTAAAAAAATAAATTACTTGCTCATTTCCTTAGTCCCACCATGCTAAAACAGTATACAAATAAGGAGATGTGGTATGATATGTGTGCCAAATATCAACCAAAGTTCAAATGAAGTGGATGTAAGCAATGCTAGGTAACCGTAATGCCTTCAACAATGAGAAAACCCATACCGCATAGTTCGCTTTAAAAGAACCTGACATGAACAAAATACGAAAGAATTCAATGGAGAAAACTATTGCCTCCCTAATGCAGAGCAAAACTTTTTTTCGAAAACAAATACGACAGACCTGAACCAATGGCAGCCAATTAACTACAGGCTCCTAAATTGTAACAGGCATATAATCATTTTATCATTGCACAATGCCGTGTTTTTCTCCGACTGTTATTCATGTCTTTACATGCAATTCATTGAATTTGTGATTCAAACTGATCGATATTTTAGTCTTAGAAACATGAGTTTTAGGCGCCAACCCTTCCCTTAACATGGCACATTGGTGTATACAACTATGTTAAAACCAGTCGAAAAGGTCTTACCTCATCGAATCTATACAAAGCAGAAAAAAAAATCTACCCAAAACACAGACCAAAATTGCAGGGAATATATACACCCGTCATAACAAAAAAACCAAAAAAACCCACAAAGTACAGAACAGAAAGTGCACGCAGTTATTGACAAATAGAATTTTAAAACTAAATGTATAACATGTACTATCGGTATCTTATGAACTCAGGCATAGATTACCTTAGCTGTATTTGGCAACACTTTTAGGAATTTTGGATCTTAATGCTCTTCAACTTTGTACTTTATTTGTCTTTTTTTTTTTTTTTTTTTTTTTTTTTTTTTTTTTTTTAAACTTTTTTGGATTCGAGCGTCACGGATGAGTCTTTTGTAGACGAAACGCGCGTCTGGCGTATATACAAAATTTAGTCCTGGTATCTATGATGAGTTTATTTATTAACCTTGTTCGAAACCCTTTATATTATTGCATGCACTTCACTATTCATCTTAACATATTGTAGGATCAGGTAAGATAATAAAGGACAACACTGGCGACGATTCCAAAGGAACTTTTACTTATGGTAAGCACATGCATAGTAACGTCGGAACAAGCTCGCAGTAGAATTAGAAGTATGTTTCAATCTATTTTCATATAGATTTTTCCTACTCTTAGTTCAAGAATGTTCTTAAAGATCTGTTAAATTAATTTTATACATTTATAATTTTCATCATTAAATTTGATAAATAATACAAACCTATGTGCCATACTTTAACGTAGAAGTCGACTATGAAGGTCAGTTGAAAAAAAAATTTAGACGTTCTTATAAAATAGAAAATAACAGGCCCCAGGCCACAGCAATATGTAACAAATGTCGTCAAATTATCAAAATGTTCAAACTTTAAAAAAAACTTAAAAACAGAAAATTAATATTAACTATAATAAAAATAATTATTTTTCTATTAGGTTCATCATCGGTACTAAACAATCTTTCAACTTCACTACTGAAAAATTACGGAGCAGAAGTCCGACCTTTGTGTCCAGGCTATGAGAGAGTTAATGCGACTGTGGATATTGCCATTCGTCAACTTATATCGCTTGTAGGTATATTTTTTTATGAATTCAACAATTTAAAATTATTGTGTTAATCATTGTCAGAGATAACCTGAGTTTTGTTTTTTTCCAAATTGATATGCAAGGCCCGAAGGAAACTTAGTGCATCTAAGCAATCGCTTCAACAGTGTAACCTAATAATCTGACAGTAAATAAAATCATCATAGATACCAGGAATAAAATTTTATATTTACGCCAGAAATGCGCACCAGTGACGCTCGAATCAAAAATGTTTAAAAGGCCAAATAAATTACGAAGTTGAAGTCATTTTAATAAGCCATATGATAATAATGATTTCTGTTTGTACAAAGCACTGAAAAGTTATTTTGTTACGTTGTTTCATATCATGCGAGAAGTCTCCAGCAAACATTAAGTTTCGCCCTCATGATTTATAAGCAGTGAACACACAATGTATATTTGTAACACAAGACATCATAATGATTCGTTATTTATTTGAAAGAGAACACATACGCAAATAATAACAAGAACGTTACGGCTGGTGATTCAGTTGGCAAATAAATCAGATCATAGCACAAATTGAGCAATATGGAAACATTTTCAAAAAGTAATTTCAGATCAGCCAAGATTCAACAAAATTAAAACGTTTCGTTTGCTATATGAGTTGTCTGTATATTATATAAGTAATGATTTTCAATATGTTTTAGGATGAACCAGAGCAACTTATACACTTTAACATGTGGATGCGACTGGTGAGTTCATACATGTTTTTTACCCCTCACTTCGTTCTATGAATTATTATTAAATGTAAACTATTAAATATGAATGACGACGAAAAGGAATACACCATACGTATTATTTCAGTATATTTTTGTTAAGTACTTGATAATTTTAATTTCTGTCATGTTCCTAGGGATGGATAGACTGCAATCTTAGATGGAATCCTGATGACTTTAACGGCACAGATTCCATAGTGCTACCCATAGGTCTTATATGGAAACCTGATGTTACCCTTTATGAAAGGTAAATACAGAGTCTCACTAATAGGTCTGATATGAAAACCTGATGTTACCCTTAATGAGAGGTAAATATATTATGCAACCCTTATACCTTATATGGAAACCTGATTTTACCCTTTATGAAAGTTAAATACATTATGTTACTCGTAGAACTGATTTGGAAACCTCATGTTACCCTTTATAAAAGGTAAATGTGAAGAGTGATTGTTTATTGTGTACATACACTAGATGTTATTGTAGCTAAAGAAGAATTAAGTTATCAATTAGCAAATCTCTTTATTCGTAGTTTTGTATAGAATAGGACTCAGACTGATGTCCAATACCAGTTAAAGTAGATTAAAAGTATTATAATAGTGCATAGGTACAAAATGACAATTATTGGATTGGAAACATTAAATTGAGCAGGCTATACACATCGCCTGTGTAACTAATAATGAATTCATCATCCGGTATGCGACATTTAACTTCAAATAACAAGGTAAAACTATCGTGACATATAATAGCGATTTTGTGTCACATTTGCTCTTCCTGTCTCTTATAATTTGCTTATCATAAAAGATGTCTATGATTTGAAAATACGTGTTTATATCGTGTTCTACAATAACTGTTAGTTTCTGAGTTGCTTATCTTTTTCTCTTTTAACCACGGCATTTTCAGTTTGTTTTCAAATTTGACTATCCCTTTGGTATCTGTTTCACTTTAATATCGGTGCTTTGTAATTATCGTTTTTAAGGTAGTTGTTTCATGTGCATTGCATCGATCTTTTAGCTATTTGCAACTGCTATTTAAACTTTGTTCATATGGATGTTGTTACACCACTGACCCAGGTTAGAAGAGGGTTGAGCGCTCGAAAAGATGTTTGATTCCGCTAAATTTTGTATGTGCCTGTCCCAAGTTAGGATCCTGTATTTGAGTGTTTGTCGTTTATTTAAAACGTATATTGCATTGTTATGAATTAAGCCGGTTGTTTTTCTCATTAGAATTGTTTGACATCTTATGAAGGTTACTAAAACTCGACATTCTAAAAGTTGAAGGACGCCTCCGGGTGCGGGAATTTCTCGCTACATTGAAGACCTGTTGGTGACCTTCTGCTGTTGTTTTTTTCTATGGTCGGGTTGTTGTCTCTTTGGCACATTCCCCATTTTTATTCTCAATTTTATTCCAATCTCAAATTAACATGAAGTATTTATTTGTTTTTGCATGAACATGTATATTGTTTTGTAGCATTTCGGCGGAGTTTTATGGATTCAAAGACTACAGGGCTCTCATTTATTCAGATGGTTATGTCGCCTATAACTTTCCAACCAAAATCGAAGCTTTGTGTCCTATTGACGTTGCTAAATTCCCTTTTGACAGTCAAGTGTGCGAGTTAATGTTTGGATCATGGTCATATAATGGTTTACAACTTGATATTCGATCTAAGAACGTTGAGGGCGATTTATCTTCCATGAAAGAACATGTTGAATGGATAGTTGAAAAAGCAGCAAACGTAAGACACGAAGTATATTACGGTTGCTGTCCGGAACCCTTTATAGATGTGACTTTTTATATTCACTTGAAACGAAAACCAGCTTATTACATAACAAATATAATAGTGCCATCGTTTTTAATCACAATGGTGGCATCGTTTGGGTTTTTACTACCTGTTGATTCCGGCGAGAAGGTTGGATTAGAATTAACAGTTATGTTGGCGATGTCTGTGTTTCAATTGCTTGTTGCTGACAAGTTGCCACCATCAGCTGATTCCACTCCATGGATTGGTTAGTAATAATAAACTTTATATCACTGAAAATCCGTCAGTCTTACCGATATAAAATAGTATGAACCGTTGTCATAAAATTGAGAATGGAAATTGAGAAATATGTCAGAGAGACAGCAACTCGACCAAATAGCAGATAACAACATAAGGCCACTAATTGGTATTCAACGCATCGAGAAAATCCCGGACCCGGAGGTTGTCCTCATCTGGCCCCTAAATAAAAAGGAAAAAGGTGTACTACATTTTATGTAGTTCAGTGAAAATGGATTTCATACTTAACTCCAAAATATATAAATGAAATCTTAACACATTTGGTATACTTTATTTCATGTTGTCGATGGACATATTTTCCTTATTCTTCTGGTTTTTTTTTAAGGTAATCATTTCAAGTTATATTTGCTAGAAGTCTTGCTAGCCGAAAATTAACCTTGATTATATAACAATAGACCACATTAACTTGTACAAACGAGGAAAGCGAAAGAAGACAATTTAAACGAATGCACTTAGAGCCGCAAAACCCAATCATATATGATTGTCTTAACACAGACATACTTAGTAGTGTCGAAATTTGTATGAGACAAAAATTCAAGACAATATACACCAACACATGTTTGAGAACTCCACATCTAAAAAAAAATTGATGGAGAAAGCTAGAGTGTCCGGAGAGAACCATCGACCTTCAAAGAAAAACTTGAAATAATGGAATTTGATACGACTGTCATACAAGTGAGAGGTTAAGCGATATAAAACCAGGCTCAATCTACCATTTTCTACATTTGAAAACGCCTGTTTCAAGTCAGAAATATGACAGTTGTTGTCCATTCGTTTGATGTGTTGACCATTTGATTTTGCCATTTGATTCTGGACTTTCCGCTTTGAATTTCCCTCGGAGTTTAGTATTTTTGTAATTTTACTTTTTATTCAGTTATTATCAAGTCGAACGAATCTTCCGCGTGCGAGGTTCAAACTCATAGCCTCAGTGCTGACAGGCTGGATGAAATACTTAGAACACTCGAACACAAAATGACACTATATAAATTTTAGGCAACATGAAACAAGAGATGTTAAAGGACCATAAATCTACTAGGAAGATATAGATGAAGGTGCGAAACACTGTAAAAGGACCGCAATCGGAGGCGTCGACATGCCAAATGTTAAATGTACTACAAAATATCTCTCTGATATAAATGAATCGTATGATACTAGTCAAATGTTTTCTTATTTCAGCCATGTTTTTTAGCTTTACTCTAATTTTAAGTGGTGGATCATCATTATGGCAAGTTATGGTTTTAAATATTCACCACAGGGGAGATAGAACGATGTCACGATTTACAAAATGTTACCTTTTAAAACCACTTGCATATATCACGTGCGTAAAGCTACCAAGAATACAAAACAACAGATATACAACATCTCAGGTAATACAACTTTATATTGACTCTTGAATGTAATTCTGTCTCGGTAA
The DNA here is from genome assembly GCF_965363235.1 of Mytilus galloprovincialis. Taxonomy (NCBI): domain Eukaryota; kingdom Metazoa; phylum Mollusca; class Bivalvia; order Mytilida; family Mytilidae; genus Mytilus; species Mytilus galloprovincialis. Next base: position 103,821,312 of record NC_134841.1, on the reverse strand, counting down.
AGTACTTGTTTTACATCTACTTCTGTAGTATTTCACTTTATTTGTGATGAGGATTCTGATTTTAAATTATTCAAACACTGATTTGAAAAAAGTTTTTAGTATTTAAATACAAATAAAAAATAGATATAGAGAAAGCAATAAAACGGGCCCGGACACAAATATATAAAAATATGACATGAACGGTCAACATACTGTTTTTAAAAATGAACAGAGGTATATAGTATATTGATTATAAATTTTATATCGCCTCGATACCCAAAAGATGTGAGGTATATTTACGGTGAAATCTTTTCGTGTTCTTTGATAATTTCTAATAAATGAATACGTTATAAATAACAATTTGAACAAACGAAATATTCGTTTGACCAAAAAGGTCAATTTTCGAAATTTTCCATCTAGGTAGAACATTTGACCGTTGCAGACGACTCAAATTTTTCCATTGCAGTTACCAACCCTCAATTTAAGAATCAACTAAGCTTGATGGAGTATTTATACTAAATCATTAAATCTCCATCAGGGAATTTATATTAAAAACATGCTTTAAAAATAGGGTTTCTTTCCACTTCCGTGAATGTATTATTTATTTTATTATATAAAATTTGTATCATAGAAAAGTAATTTACGAAACGAACTGTATTTATTTTGACAAAAAATACACGGGCTAAAAACAATGAAAGTGAACTTGAACCTATATTAGGCAATTGATTAAATGACACAAATTCGACCAATTGCAACTGTGTACGCAGTGCCCTATTATTTAATTATCTTATTTTTAAAGGACAAAATCATTTCCAAGCTGTTCAACACTTTAAACGAACAAAGAATGTCAAAGGAGAAAGAAGTGGAGATATCAACATCATCAGAAAGTGAGAAGGCGGAGGTCGATTCAGATCTATGGATACACTATGCTTTAGTTTTAGACAGACTAGGATTTGTAGTATTCGTATTTTCATTGGTCACGGGATGTGCCTATATATTTATTGGAATTATTTACAATTGACACTTTTGCTAATATTAATTGATAGGGATGATGTAACTACTCAAGACATTTTTGGTAAATTTGTTGACATTTTTTGTGTGTAAAGGAGCAATTGTATTTTTTTTTTTAAATTTCCAATCATTACTGTAATACTCTAACTATGTGGTGACTAAAGATGTTGACTTGATGTATATATACATAATCAAATAACATAAACATTTTTTTCATGGTTAATCTGAATTTATATAAATTTACCAAAACATTTACAGGTTTATAGGACAAAATTAAAGTATTAATGAAATTATCCAGACATCTCTAGTTAAAGACCAAGTTTATTGACGCGTTCAACCCTTAAATCAAGCTTCCAGAAGATGCTCTCTGTTAGTTGCACTCTATAAGTTAGTTAGCTTTTAGAAAATTTACCAACGGAGAAATAAACAAAAATCCGAAATAATAGAATGAACGATATGCTCCACGATGGCTAAAAAACAAAGACGAGAAAGTACACAAAGCACTACACAGGAAACCCCTAAGATACATGTAGCATCACAAAAAAAAAAAAACCCAACTAAAAAACAAAACAAAACAAAAACCAACAAATGACTAAAAAACAACAAAACAACAAAAAATTATTTTTCTTTGGAAAGATGCAAAGATCTTACTCATAAGATTCCCCTAGAGTTCTTGAAAACAGTATTAAAAAAAAAAACTCCAAGGTAATTCTTTAAAGACCATAAACACTGACTAAATACAACATTATATGTTACATTGTAATATGTGCCACTGACCTACATACCCATAAAGGGTTAGTTAGGTTCGTAGTGGATAAGGCTGGAATATCCTATGAATTATTCAACGGAAGCAAATGCAATATACAGTTAGGATAAAAACTTAGCTTTAAGCCACATAAATTTTACTACCTTTTTTTTCTTGATTTTTTAAACTTTCAGCTTACTGTGTGTGTCATATATATGCGTTTGTCATATATATGTTATCAGAATCTTCTAGAGATAAGATTTCCAGTAGTTAAACTGGTAAAATATGATTTCGTTTTGGTGTATCCATGTTACTAATCGGCATTTATTTGCTTTCAAATATGCAAAAAAGGTGTGACAATTTCGCTTATTTCCTCAAAATGAGGTCAAAAGTAGAACTTCGATTCCTTGGAGTGAAACCTTTTCTTAAACTGTTTACTTATCGCTATCAAGAAAGTAATTTGTCAAGTGAACATAACAGCAATTCACGACAAAAGATATCTGGAGGCCTACAAACAGCCTTTACTGTGAACAATAAACAGTTATATATTAATGGTTACATGTCTTTAAAAAATATTTGATCCACTTAATCATTTTTTATGTTTACATAATAGTTTACAATAAACCCAAAATATATCAAAAAGTACAATCACAAAAATACTGAACTAGGGGGAAAATCAATTCGGAAATCCATAATCACATGGCAAAATCAAATAACAAAACGCATATTCCTGACTTGGTACAGGCATTTTCAAATGTAGAAAATGGTGGATTAAACCTGGTTTTATAGCGCTAACCCTCTCACTTTGATGACAGTCTCATTAAATTCCGTTATATTTACATTGATGCGTTAACTAAACAGACACAGTAAATAAAATAGTCAAAATATGGGTACATCAGTCATCATCGTATAACAATTTTAAAAGGAACAATTTAACAGAACACAAAAACATCTATCTACAAACACATTCATTGATTTATGTGTCTGACGTCAGAAAATTTTATACGTCACATAAATTTGTCGTTCAATGTGCATACAAACAATTTTAAAATTTACATAGGCAATGTTAGCATACAGGGTTATAAAAGAGATTGAAAATAGTCCGAAATTTATATATAGAATTTATGAGAATCCACAAATAGTTAATTCCACTACGCATTGAATGATTTTGACGTTTGTGGTTCAACGTATTTTGAAATTCATCATAGAAATATATCATAATGATATAAAATAGAACAATATCATACTGACGGAATCTTTTAAAGTACAGAGTCACGTCAAACGGATATCACATTAAACCATTCAACAGTAAAAGTAATATTAATAATAGAACAAAGGCAAATGCAAGAACTATAAAACACGTTGTTAAGATGATAAACAACATCAGTCTGCAGAATCTATACATCAAGACCATCGTGTATTATTTGTGAAGTTGATACGGAATATTTGTCAACAAACATTAACCAATAAATAATAGGCTCTTGATTTGGGACGGCACTTAAGGTTTATTACCCCTTCTATAGCCATTTTGTACGAACTTTTCAAACTTCAATTGTATCAAAACTAAAGATATAATGATAAATAGAGATAGGCCATAGTGTACATATACCAAGGGGAAACTTGATAAAAGCATTATTATTAACTGTTTCATTGCATTTTAGAAAAGGAGTACTTTGTGACAAATAAACCAAGATTTTAATAGAAAATCCAAATTTGAGAGTACAAGTATAAAGGCTGTGGATTTTCTATAAAATTCCCACATGTTTATCATTGAATCAACACAAGGGTACATAAACATTAAAGAATGTGACCGTGTTAAATATTTTTGTGAGCGCTCAAAGCCTCAAACCATAACATAGGACAGTGGTGTAGCAGAACAAACTGTTAAAAGTTGTTGAAAAAGGCTTTATTTGATTTTTTTTTGAAAACTAGGGATTTTCTTAAGACACTAATAACTGATTTTAGAGTACTCGCACTTACTGTCAGCTAGTTCAAAGCCAATAACAACTAATGAAATGCTTTTAACTTTTACCACACTTTCACTATGATCTTGCTATAATGATTTAGATACAGGAGTAATCAGTATCAGAATAAAGGTTGATTTATCATCAATTATAATAAAGTAAAACAGAAAACCTTAAATTTTCGTGTTTCAATTTTTGAAAATAGAAAAATTGTTTTTCAGGAATATGAGAAACGTTTTACTTCCTTTATGTTATAAAATGGCAATGAATTTCTATTTATTGACTGTTATTTTTGCTAAGTGTAAATCGAACAAAGTATGGCCATTGTTATTAAGGTAGATTTATTACCAACAATAAAAAAGTCCACATGTCATCAACTTTACTAAAG